>NC_081793.1:13826879-14176879 GCF_963082965.1 Carassius carassius | reverse complement strand
CAAAATTGTATTAGTCGATTAGATGCAGAAAAAAAACATTTCCACACAAAGTGGCAAATTCACATAGTCTGTGATGGACAAATCGTTAACGGATGGTCTATGCGGTAATATAGTATAACGGGCAGGACATCCATACACTCACCTAACTTTCATCAACCTTAAATATGGCTTATCATCTGAAATATTAGGGGGTGTAACGATTCACATGTTTTCTCAACGCATCGATTACAAACCATTTTGAACATTTTTGAATCGTGAATTGTGGATTTCGGACAGTAATCAATTTAAAATGCTAAGAAGTGAATGAACTGTGATTTCTATAGCGATTCAATGCTTTCAAACACATTAAATTACTATAAGCACGAATTAATGGAGACCTTGAACAGTGTTCGTGTCTCGCATCTCTCCTTCACATGCTCATTTACCGCCAGTTACTGTGCTCGTGCTCCGTTTGTCTCACTGTCAAATTTTTTGAGCAGCTGATGTGTGATCTCTCCTTAGTACTCAAGGCCAGTAATGCTAAATTGAAGTAGTTTTACTTTTCTGTAGTTTTTCCAATGGCTCTCGGTCATAATGACAGCATTACCTAAGCAGTCAAAGACCATTGTCTAAAGCATACACAGTTCCATTGAATGATAAATGTGTTTTAACAATGTCGCTGAATCAAATTTACGAAGGAAACTGTTAAAATAACCATAGCATTAACAACAACCTTGAAATAAAGCACAAGGATTATTTGTTTGTTGCTATAGCAAACAGACGGCGGGCGCATTTCCTTTCAGAATCATCATTCACTGATGGGGAGTAAAAGATAAATAGCTACTATAGCATTTAATTTTAAAATAAGATTGAAAATAAGATGACATTTTTGCAATGAAAGAGAAGTTATAGCACGCTCATAGAACTTATAGACGTGCCAGGCTATATCTGCAGCTAAACTGAATAAAAAGCAGAATGAACTTAAATGTTAATACAATAAACGCAATAAATAAACTTTATGAATGATGCGGTGCTAATGGCCATATCATTTATTACAGTACAGAAACTAGTATATTTTCTACCTTATTCTGTGCAGAAATTGTTTGTAGTATATAAAACGATCATAAAATTGCCATTAGGAAAAACAATTACTACAAATTATTGATTATTCTCCAGCAGTGCATTTGATATCTTATAGCTAATTCAAAGTAAGATATTTAAAAAATAATTATTTGTAAAACAAATTATTAATAATTTATAAATAATAATAATAATAATAATAACACATAGGCTACATACATAAAATTGTATTTGAAATTTCTGTCACTTCTGAAATGATGGCTACACCTGATGTGACAAAATGTTATTAATTTCTACATATGCCATGTCATGCCATACCATCATTAAACTAGTTCTAATAATGAACGAATTGACCTATAGTTCTCTAACCATAAAGGCTGCTGTGTAATTTGCCCCCTAATCATTTAAAGAATTAAGGGCAAGCATTTAAATAATCCTGTGAATGCACTTAAAGAATGCTGAATTGAATCGTTAATAAAATTTAACTGTGAATCGAATAGAATTTAATTGTTATGAATTAGCAAAAATCATTCTTGAACCGATCCAAAACCTATGAATCGTATCGGTCTACCCAAAGATTCACAGCCTTATGCAATATGTATGTAGCAGCAACTTTACATGGCAGCTCAATTTAATGTTAGCCTAAAAAAAAATTGCTAATTGTCTGCGCTTTGGCTACAGCAAAACAGATGGAGGCGCTGATGTGATTATTTGCTCTTAAGATACTTCGTAATTTTTGGTCAGAATTTTTTCACTCAGAACAACAAATGAAACGTGCTTTTGTAAAATAATTAAAGCAAACAGGAATGTGCTTTCTGCCATCTCGGACTATGAACTTGAGCATGTCACTTCGAAACTCTTGCCTTATTACAGACATGAAAAATATATCTATAGAGTATGAAAATTTTAAATTAACCAATTCAAATAGAAAACAAATATTTTAAGATTATGTAATCCATATTAAACATGCATACTGCATAGATGACAAGTGTCGCCGACTTCATCTTTTAGACTGATAACAGAAAGCACTAGTGTATCAATAAATTATTACAACTTTAATGCAGTGTACTTGCCGTTTTCACATTCATAATTATTATATTTGCCGGTGCGCTATGGCAAGCCATTTTTGCGTGCACTTGAGTGCTTATTAGGCTATGTAGGCAATTAAAGGTTCATTATTTTGATTTATATGGTTTATTAATAAAAGTGAGACTAATAGTCGGCTAATGCTTCAGATAAATAAATACTAGTCGACCAGAAAAGTCTTAATCCTATGCCATTTTCCCACACACCCCTTTCTATAGTCCTCACCTCACAAACAGTGCAATGGAAGCGAGTTTCAACATGGTGCTTGCACTCATTGCAGGTATAGACAAAGCGGTCCTGGCTCTGATTGTGCAGTTCCACCAGCATGCACATGGTGCTCCATTTGGAGCGCCGCAAAGAAGAAAACTCCAGGTGCTTATCCCTTGCAAGTGTTAAGAAGGCATCACGACCATCCATCAAATCACATGCCATCAAAGGATCCAGGTCAACAATGGGCAGGAGAGAATTGGAATTGGGAGCCGCAATCAGTCGGATAACAAAGAACACCTTCCAAGGAAGAAAATGTTAAGAAAAATAATAATTATGCCAATGCATATATTAACTTGACAAAAACTAAAAATTTTACATTAGCTATGTTTCCATCTACCTTTTTTATGCACATTTTGGATTTTCACATAAAAAAAAAAACGCTGGATGAACATAAGATGCGCATAAATTTAAAAGTTTTTTTTTTTTTTAATCCAGTGGTAAATTCAACTAAGTAGGAAAAACTTTTTCCCCTATAAAAACAAATGCGCATAAACTACAATGGAAACACATTTACCAAATAAATTCCACAATGCACATTGAAAAAGTCATGTGACTGCGTTGTAAGATGGGATAAACTGACTAACCAGCCAACAGATCTCATTCACAGCATCTATGTTGTTTTGGACGTTCTGTAATGCCTGAGGAAAGTCTGTCATCAAAGTATTTCTGTATAGATACGGTCTTACATGACTGCATTCCCAAACAGCAGGCATCCACCTCTAAAAGCAATGACCGTGTTTATTGCATTACGTTTGCTCTCTCTGAAGCGCAAGTAATTTATTACATATGAAAACTATTATATTCAAAGGCCTCTCCCTAGTTTTCTTAGAAATATTTAGTGCCATCGTATCAGGAAGTGACATTTTTGTTCTCTTGGACTTGGATGTTGCTTTATTCGCAAATGATTTTATGCGATATTTCAGTTTTGTGCATAAGTTAATTTAGCGTCTTTGGATGGAAACATAGCTATTGAAATGAGGCATTCGTCCTCTTCATACCTCTTTGTGCTTTTCCATTGTGGCATAGAGTTTCTGTGAAAGGTCATTGGCCACATTTGGCATCCCCGGCTTCTTTTTGTTGCCTCGGCTTAAACTGCTCTTGTTCTTGCTTGTCTTCTTGTTGTTCTTTTTCTTGGCATTTTTGCTGTCACCTTTTATTGTCTGGAAATCAGTGAGAAATGTTCAAAGTTGTGTAAAAAAAAAAAAAGAACATTAACAAGGGAACAAACCCGAGTAGGCGAGAGCTTAAAGACTAACATCAACAATCTCGTTGGATGTGCTGTTCTCCTCCCTCTTTCTTTCCTCCTCTTCTTGCTCTAGCTCTTTGATGCTCTCTTCAAGCACATTGGGCCAGAAATCACCCTCAAAATATGGCAGTTCTTTGGCGCTAGTAAGACGATCCTCTGTTGCCTGTTTGAAGATGTCCTGTAAAAAAAAAAAACTCAATACTTCAGCACATTTTGTTTACACTTGTATATAAGCTGATAAACAAAGTGTCCAAAAATTACCTTGTAGTCATGGACAATGCGCTCTGCTACAGCTCTATCTAGCATCTTCTTATACCACTCCTGCAGCCGCTTCGGCTTGGGTATCTTCTGGTCTGGAGGGTGACAGTGGAAGATGTAATCATCTCCTTCACTAGGAGGGCAGGCCCAGATGTGTCCTGTGGTAAAACTAAGGGAATAAAACCAAAAAAAAAGGTTCAACTAAGATTTCACAAGGCAAAAAAAGCATGTGAACAAGAGTCGAGTGGCTGACACAGTAGGATAGGAGAGCATCATCTTACCCTTGTTTTTTGGCATAGTCCAGATATCCTAAAATAATCTCATGGTACACACTAGTTCTCAGACTGCGTGGCTGAAAGAAGTGGACACTGTCCAGGTAGGATATGTAAACCCGTCTAAAGGATGGAAGTGGGGGGGGGGGGCTTTAGCAGGAAACAAAAACAGACCCATCAAATAATAAAAAGCAGGTACATATGCCTGACCTTTGATTAGGGGGTGGACAATCTGAGCCATACTCTTGCACGTGCATCCCAAAAAAACAGACATCAACACCATCAACCTCCTCAAATGCAAATAAAGCTTTCGTTCGGTAAGGGAAAGACTCTGCCATCTCTCCACTATCCACAAACCTGTGAAAAGGAAAGGATGTCATCAAAATCCAAGCAGACAAACAAGCAATGATGACAGTTATTATAATTTATAGGCCCAACTCGATTTATAGCTTTACATTCTAAATCAGCATAAAATAACTAGAGTAAACAAATTTGGCTTCACAGCAAGAATATAAATGACTGACTGTTTTGAGGGAACAATTCTTGAAACATCCTACAAATTAATGTGTTATATTAAACGTGAGTGTCTGGTCGTAATAAGTCTCACCTAGACTTCATGCCTGGTTTGACTTCCACCACTTTGTCTGAGACATGAACAACACGAATAGTGACTTCACCAGATTCTGGGTGATTATGTCGCTTCAGAAAGTCATTAACCCGCGTTTCCAAGTAGATGCTTAGTTTGGTCTGTGGAAGCCCTGTTCATAAAGAAAAAAAACAAATACCATTTAAATGTCTTTGTTAATTGGACTATCAGTGAGAAGAAAACATTGAAATGGAATTACATACTTTTTGAAGCATATTTATTTTCTTTACGGGTCTTGTTGGACTTCTTCAAACAGCCTTCACACACAAAGCTAAAAGAGGGAACAATTAATGTTGTGGTTAGAAACACCATTCAAAGAGCACTGTCAGTTGACAGTCATATTCAATTTCTTTGCACCAAACTCACCCTGATGGCCATATAGTGTCATGGTGCAAAACACAGAGCTGATGCATCTTACGACCACAATCCATACATTCCACAAATCTACAGAGAAAACGAGAGCGGAAAAAGCATTAATCCTGAGAATTTTAAAGAGCAAACAAAACTGGAATCAAGGTGATATGAACTTACAGCTCAGGGTCGAGCATGTCATTTTTCTTCTTTTCAAACTGATCCTTGTTTATCGATCTGGAAATGCATGCAAATTGTAGAACTATTAAAACAAGAAAAGGATTCTGCAGTATCAAAGATCAATTTATCGTCTGCTTCAAAAACTCAAGTTTTATTTTGTTACATTAACTCAGAGGCCTTTTACATGGCAATTACTACGCATTTTTTGTGTTCAGAAAATGGTTGCCACTTGACTACATAATGAGTTCCGAGTGCATTTACACTTGATTTGTGTGTGTGGATGACTAAAACCACATTCTGAGGTCAGTGGAGTAAATGCTTGTCCTTATTACTTGTGTAGTTGAATGCAGACAATAATTACTCCAAAACCTTTAAACCTGTCTGTCTGACAGAACATGATAGAAAATGTACTACATCTGTAAACTGTTTGAACTCTTGATATGTGACATTATCACAAGAACTTCTGTGGCATAAGTCTTACTAAAACTGATACTGCACACACTAGAAGGAACTGACAAAAAAAAAAAAACAAAGATCACACTGTTATAAAGCACTGATTATAAATAGTGTGAAAGAAATCACTTACGTTTGAGGTTGGGATGGGTCATCTCCCAAAGACACACTCTCTCCCTGGATCTCATTGAAACACTTTTCACAGAAGTGATACCTGCCAGCAAGAAGCCCATATTTTGGTGAACTACATGCACCAACACCACAGCCAATCACAGACAGGCAATGAGGAGGTAGCCCCCAATCAGTGCAGGACAAGGCAGGACAGGGCAAACAGGCCAAAAGGGGAGCGCAGGACAGGATCGTCGTCAGAGGAGCCAGCCATAATGCAGGATTTTTGAGCAGGGGATTTTGAGCAGGGAGGGGTTTAGGTGCAGATGATTGGTCAGATGAAAGCAGGCGATAGCAGACACAAACATCAAAGTACAGGGGGAAAGAAAAGGGTTGACAAAGAAAAACATAAGACAGGAAAGAAATGGAGGAATAAGGAGGGAGACAACAGAGACAATCAGAAAGCCAAAGCAAAGCACAGATTAGCATTTACATGTATAATGAGGAAAACCCATTATAGCAAAACAGGAGCAGATACAATTGCGAAGGGTTTTGAGACTTATGGACACATGAGCACATTAAACATGAACAAAAAGACTGCAGCCACAATGTCAAGCAAAAAGGCATTTTAAAGATGTCCCTTTAAAAAATGAGAATTGCTCCTTTCATTGCACTGGCATTAATTATCATGAAAGTGCAAAGTTATACATTTTGTATAGGTTAACAAGCAATTACAGAAATTAAATGACTGAAAATCATGACATTAAATGGGTCATATAATGAGAAATACATCTCTTTTATTTAAAATGTATCTATGTACTATGAAAACATTAACATATGACTAACCAAAATTAGTTTTACAGGACACAAAAGGCCATTTAAGTTAAAGGACCACAGAGATGATGAAAAATGGCCTTGTGGAATTTTTTTTTTGCTATTTTTGGTTCAAGAAACTTTTTGACTAATATTCTAAGTGGACGTTAGGAGATTTAAATAAATTAGATCATAAATAATATATGATCCTAATAAAATTGTCTTAATTATATTTAGCAGAAAAGAAGGACACTTTAAAATGCCAAGTCTTTTCACACAGGGTTTTACAATGGACTGATTGGTGGAAAAGGTGGGATAAGAAGACACGCTTATCAGCTGTGGTGTAATTGTCAGTTCACTTTATGTGGCCAGGTACAGTGAAAAAAAAACTGTGTAACTTGTTTTGCATATGCATATGTAATATGCATATGTAATAATCATTACATGGGTCATTCAGATATAGATGTATGCTTGTGTGTCCGTTGATATTGGCCTCAGTTTTAAGTTCCTTACCTGTTCTGATAACTAAAGTAAGCAGCATCTCGTGGTATAGTGCATAGCTGCTTCCCATAGCAGCACAGAGTTTGGGGAGAAAATTCATACTGTGAGAGAGAACAAAAAATATTAGCCAGTGTCATGTTTGGTGAAAACACAAAACATGACATATGTCTGTTTAAATGTTTGGAAATACAGATCAGTTCCATGCATCTTTCAGATAAATATATTCTTGAATCTGTGCTATGACACAAAACTCATGTTATGACTAACTCTGCGGTCAAAACAAAACTAATTTGGTCAACTCAGCGCCTACACTATAACATCCATTACTGCATCAAACTCTTACTGAATCAGCCTACAGACAGAGAAAAACATTCTCGATTTATAAAACAGGAACCACCTCAGAAGTACAATTTAATGTGTGTAAACACTCCTGCACTTTCCATCTTACCTTCCTCCCACAACAGTAGCCAAGGCTCTGCATGACTGGGTCGATCTCCTGCTCAAACACCTCCGCCAGCTTGGAGCAGCACTTGTAGACACGTGATGTCTTGCGGTTGTACAGCCAGGCGTTGTTGAACATGAGCCAGATGTCATCCACATACTGCCATGGTTCTTGGTACTGGCCCGTGTCGAGCTTCCGTTTGATAGTAGACAAGTCCATGGGATTCTTCACTATGTCAAAATAGTCCTACAATTCATCAAAAATATGTGTATATTCGTCATTGAATATTAGTTAAGAAGAAATATCCATCTACATGTGAGAGAAGTAACTTATTACATTCATTTTCAGCATTTAGAATGCATTTGAAATCCCACAATGGACTCCGCCCAATAATGCACATTCCCAATTATATACACATTTGATGGAAAAAATATAAACTATCATTTAAACCTTTATGGTCAGTCCATTTTTTTTTTATTCAGCTTTGCCATAAAAAAAGAAAAATGCAAATGAAATCAGAGCTACAAGATTTGAGAAAATAGAAAAAAAGGGGCTGTGGCATCCTCTTTTCTCTATTTGATAAAAAATGATTCTGCTGCTTCAAAAGTTCAATCTGTAGTTTGAACGAAAGCCTTGAAGTTGTAAGTAGTCTGCTCGATGATGCAAACTGGTCCGTTTTGCAACATCAGCCTGATTTTTGCTGGTAGGTAACAGAAAGAGTAAACCTTGTTCATTTACATGTATTATTAAATTGAATGTGATTGTCATGCGCATTTAGTCAGTAAAGATAGTTCTGTAATCAATAGTAAATTATCACATGCTTTAAGGTGGAGCAGAATTTACTACACAGAGCTGTAGTTAACTGACAAGTTACGCAAAAAAGAAAAAAAAAATTCCACTCTCACACGATACTATTGCGTGATTATGAAATTAAAGAAATCGTTTGCGATAATGAAAGCTGTTTACGTAGCTTCTCAGTTAACTACGGCTCTGTGTAGTAAATTCTGCTCCACCTGAAAGTATGTGAAAATACATTTAATAACATATCTTTACTCCAAACTCACTTCATAACGTCAGTCGAGTGTTTGAAAAATTCTTCTGTGAGGTGTGCTGTCTTACACAGAATAAAGCAGATAACATATTTCATAGTAAAAGCAATTCAAAAGTTATTAGCATAAATTTGTGTGCAACTTTGGAGAAGTTTAATTCAGAGACTCCAAATCTGCTATAGTGACTTTTCTCACTGTCCTCTATCAGTGTGCCAAATTTCACAACTTTCCCACAAGCGGTTCTATGGTCTTCAATAGACTTGCGGCAGAAGAAGAAGAAAATCGCGCTAATGGATACACTAGGTGCTTGGCCCCTAATAACTCAGATAAACCATATTTTCACGTTGAATCAATAAAAGCAGTTAAATCTTCTGTTTATCCAGCTACCCCTATAGGCATTTCCTGGGTTTCTTCTGCGAAGGCGTATTTGGAGTTTCAGCACGAGAGCGGTCTATGGCCTTCGGACGGAGATTTACTGCTGATCACAGAACAGTGCTTCACTGAAAGATACGCATGACAATAGCAGCTTCTATCTAATCATGATTTTGATTCCATTTTGATTTGTCGTGCAGCACTAATTAACAGTGTAACAATACAAATCTGCTTGAAAAACTGTGAATGATCCCTTAATAGTATGGTTATGTTAAGTCAAAAACAAAACTATTAAGGTGGTTGTGACCAGACAGGCAGACGTACTGGTATTCCCAGAAGTGAAGGGTTCACAGGCTGGCGGAAGGGCAGAGACTCGGGGTCTTGGCGGTAAAGAGACTCCAGTGTGGGCATCAGGGCCTGCCTCAGCTCCTCTGGCTTAAAAACTGACAACAAAGCAATTAAGAAAAAACTGAATTACTACAAAATCCTACGAAAATGTAGAATAGAACAATAATGTACAGTATGTGGAAAAGTGTTTTTTTTTTTACCTTAAATCGCGTAAACACATTGCATTACACCAAAAACAAAAAATAATGTTCTTTTTAGCAACATCATATGCCCCTTTTAAGCTATACACTCTATACAAGCAACAGCTAAACTGTGGCACACATTAAAATGTTTCTAATGGCTTAAAAATATCTGAAATCAACACTTCAGTCACGTACAGTACAGTAAATGTACAGTACTAAAGTACTGGAATGATTTTGCGTGAACTATTTCCCAGTACCATTTAAAGGGTTGCATTCGCACCAACCGTGTGTACTAGGACATAACATATGGCAGTCGACAGCGATGTCATTTGTGCGCGATGTTCAACAACGTTAGCAAAAAGAACAACGTTTAAAACAGGAGGATGGAATAAGCTGTGATCGGAGCTGTGTTTTTGTTGTGTCCCATGGGTTTCACAATAATGGAAATGGAATGTCGACATATAGGTAAAGCGATTGAAAGAATGGAAAGGAGGACTAAGAATCTTCAATGACAACTGGCAGTGCTACATTTGCTACAAGTGCCTGCACTTCAGCATCTGTAAATTTATCATTGTTCATCGTACTTGCGAAATAAGATGACAATATTTACAGTATGTTACACTGTGTTTTAAATCATGGCGGGTGAGGGCATTTTCAAACGCGTCTGACCAATCAATGTCTACTTACGTTGCACTGGTTAGACACTGCTCCAGAGTAGGAGTTAATTGGGTTCTTGAAAAAGGCAGTCCAGTAATAAAATCATACCTAGTTCCTGCGCTGCGAAAACGCCCAAAAGTGGGTAGTTCCACAATTAGTTCTGGTACTATGATAAGGTTCCTGTGTGCGAAAGGCCCTAATACTGATGGTGAGATTCAATTTAAGCAAACCTAAAGCATCAAATTACAATCATATCTTTGGTCGAATAAAGAGTAAAACATATCTGTTGATGTGTGAGATTAAATATGTTGCATTGCTATTTAATTGTTGCCTATTTTATGCATAATGCATAAGAATGCATACCAGTGGTTGGTTTCATACTGATGACAACTCTAGCAGCTAAAATACAAAGGCTGGTTCTGATCATACTTTTCTTTTTGTTAGGGACTCCAGAAGGTGAACTGTGGTTTGCTGTAGACCCTGAACCCTCCTCTTCTTTAGGCTCAGTCTTTATCTCTGGCTTTTTGTCCAGCCTAGTTGCAGTGGAATTAGTCTCCATTGGCACACCATCACCCGGCTCCTCTTTCTTTATTTGATAAATCACAAAGAAAGCAGTTATTCCAAGTGGAATAATTTTTAAAGAAATGGGGGGGGATTAATACTCTTTAGACTTCATAATTCTTATTTACTAAAAATGAAACTTCCATTTCTCACCTCAGGCTTTTCCTCAGATTTAATATTTTCTTGTTTTCCAGTTTTACCTCCGGCCATGCCTTCTTCATCCTCATCCTCTTCTACTTTCTGCTTGACCTCCATCTTAGGCTCAAGGGTGTCTGTGGAGTCTGAAGGACCCTGCTTAAATGATGTGTCTGCACTGCTGACGGAGGCAGGGGTAGCTGCCTGGTCATCTACTGGTACAGAACCCTTATGAGACAACTTAAGACAGAAAAGACAAGAAAAAAAAGGTCAAAAATTAAGTGTATGGAGATCCAAACCTGAGGTCACAAGTGAAAACATCACTGAAATTAATTAATTAATTATCTATGATTTTCTGATAAATAATTAAGTACATTTTTATTTTTATATTTAAGCTTGATTATGGATGCCATACTTCTGAACCATAAAGGGAAATTTGTAGCCATTTAAAATGTGGAGTTGATGCATTTGTTAAAGGGATAGTTCACCAAAAAATTTAAATTACCCCAATTTTTCTTCTTTCAGACAAATACAATCAGATCTCTCAAGAAAGCAGGTACAACAATTAGTGGAAGCTAGATATCACAGTTTATAGTTTTTTAAATATGAATATCTCTCACACAAATGCATCAATTCACTTCAGAAGGTCTTTATTAACCCCCTGGACCCATGTGGAGTACTGATGGATAGATGCAATTTTTGGGGCTTCAAAATCTTAACCACCATTCATTGCCATTATAAATCATGGAAGAGCCAGGATATTTTTTAATATAACTCCAATTGTATTCGTCTGAAAGAAGAAAGTCATATACACCCAGGATGGCTTGAGAGGGAATAAATCATGGGATAATTTTCATTTTTGTGTGAACTATCCCTTTAACACTGTACTTCCTCTTAAACTGGAATGCATTTAGGAATATTTTTGTGCAACATTTATGGACATTTTATAAATTATACGTAAAAACATTTCAGAAGTTGTCAAACACTCACATTTAGGATCAATTCTAGACAAGATTTTATATATATATACCAAACAGCAGTACTCACTGGAGTACGGGGATGCTGGCTGGCATTTGGCGTAGAGAGGCCACTATGAGACACAGGAGGAGGAGTTCCTCCTAATGACTGCTGCTGAGGCTGCATGGCATTGTCAGAACTGGCAGACAGAGGTAACTGCTGTTGACTGCCGCTCGTGGCTAACTGGGGTAGGTTGGGTGTGTGAGGCTGGGGTGTCTGGGAGCCCGGCGTGGGCGTGGGTGTGCGGCTATGAGCTGGGGAAGGAGAATTCTGGTGGAAGGGTGAGCATTGGGGGAGGTTGATTGACTGCGTTGGGGTGGACGATGGAGGAACCCGACTCATGCTGTTGGGACCCAGAGAACCGACTGAGGACCCGCTGCCTGCCCCACCAACAGACCCCGGCTGGGCTAAAGGACTGCCCATTGGTAAAGATGATAAAGTAGGCATTTGCTCCTGCTGACAAAATAAAATAGGGCAAACACTAAGAATGAATTCATGATGCAGTTCTGAGCAAGTACCATACATTATGCATTGCAGCTCTAGAATGTGTAATGACTAAGCCTAGGACCACATGTCTACCAAAAATATAACATGCATTGATGTGTAATATTAGAAGTAATATTCGCCCAATGTAATACAATTCAGAGAACATCTATGCCCTCTTACTTGAGTGACAGGGCTGATATTTCCTGGGTGTGCCATATCAACAGATCCAGCCCCAAGAACAGGATTTGAACCTTGAAATGGTCCAGTTTGCATGTACTGATTTTGCATCTGTGCAACATTCGGTTGTGGCATCCTCACACTCCCCATGCTTCCCTGAAATAGCCAAAGCATTCAGCATTTAGAAGAAATATGTTGTGCACACACTTAAACTTAAACCACAAAACTACAAAAGTGTATCGCTTCCAGACACAGTAATGACCTGGTTAAGAGGTGTGCTGTTTGGAAGAGGTGGTGTAGATCTCTTGCCCATGGACTGCATTCCCATATGGTTCCCAAATGGGTTCATGCCTGCAATGCACATCAGAAAAAAAAGTAAATACATATATATTCATCATACATTTTATATCCTATTCCATCTCATCTCCTTCAAGCCATTTCTCCTGCAGTTGTACCTGCACTCACTCACATCATCAACACATCCCTCCACACTGATGTTTTTCCCTCATCATTTAGACAGGCACATATAACTCCACTACTTAAAATCCATCTCTTCAGACCAGTTTCCCTTCTTCCTTTCATTGGAAAAACACTTGAACGAGCTGTGTTCAACCAAGTCTCATTTCTACATTTCTCACACACAACAACCTCCTTGACAGCAACCAATCTGGCTTCAGAAGTGGACATTCAACTGAGACTGCCTTGCTCTCAGTTGTTGAAGCTCTAAGACTCAAGAGCGGAATCCAAATCTTCAGTACTTATCCTGCTTGATCTGTCCGCTGCTTTTGACACGGTTAACCACCAGATCCTCCTATCAACCCTACTGGCAAAAGGCATCTCAGGAACCACACTTCAATGGTTTGAGTCTTACCTATCAGATAGGTCCTTCAAAGTATCTTGGAGAGGTGAGGTGTCCAAGTCACAACATCTAACTACTGGGGTGCCTCAGGGTTCTTGGACCACTTCTCTTCTCTGTCTACATGGCATCATTAGGTTCTGTCATTCAGAAACATGGCTTTTCATACCACTGCTATGCTGATGACACTCAACTCTACCTCTCATTCCATCCTGATGATCTGATGGTAGCTATTCGCATCTCAGCTTGTCTATCACACATTTCTTTCTCGATGATGGACCATCACCTTTAACTCAACCTTGCCAAGACAGAACTGCTTGTGATTCCAGCAAACCCATCGTTTCATTACAATTTCACCATCAAGTTAGGCACATCAACCATAACTCCTTCAAAAACAGCTAGAAGCCTTGGAGTTATGATTGATGATCAGCTGACTTTCTCAGACCACATTGCTAAAACTGTCCGATCCTGCAGATTTGCTTTATTCAACATCAAGAAGATCAAGCCCTTTCTTTCGGAGCATGCAGCACAACTCCTTGTTCAAGCTCTTGTTCTTTCCAGGCTGGACTATTGCAATGCCCTCTTGGCAGGTCTTCCAGCCAATTCTATCAAACCTTTACAATTAATTCAGAACGCGGCAGCAAGATTAATTTTTAATTAGCTAAAAAGAATACATGTCACACCTCTGTTTATCAATTTGCACTGGCTTCCAATAGCTGCTCGCATAAAATTCAAGGTATTGATGTTTGCCTACAAAACTACCACTGGCTCTGCACCCATTTACCTAAATTTGTTACTTCAGACTTATGTGCCCTCTAGAAGCTTGTGTTCTGCAAGTGAACGTCGCTTGATTGTGCCATCCCAAAGAAGCACAAAGTCACTTTTACGGACTTTTAAATTAAATGTTCCCTCCTGGTGGAATGACCTCCCCAACTCAATCCGAGCAGCTGAGTCCTTAGCCATCTTCAAGAATCGGCTTAAAACACATCTCTTCCATCTTTATTTGACCCTCTAACTTTAACACTCACTATTCTAATTCTATTCTTTAAAAAAATCTAACTAACTTTCTAATCTTTTTATATTCTATTTTCTTTTCATTAATTATGCAATTGTATGTGTGTATGTGTAAAGACCTCTAACACTAGCTTGCTCTATTCTTTTTTTATTCTATCTGTTTTCTTTATATTATATTATTTAAAATCCCATGCTAGGTGTACTGTGTTAACCTAACTGAGACTTGTTATAGCACTTAAATATCATTGCTCTTTTTGTTGTTTTTGATTGCTTCCACTGTCCTCATCTGTAAGTCGCTTTGGATAAAAGCATCTGCTAAATGAATAAATGTAAATGTAAATGTAAATGTAATATATACATACATATGTAAGGTAAAACCAGTAATACTGTTAAACAATAAACAATATTCTTCTATTTTAATATATTAAATAAATGTTATTCATTTCTGGTGATGGCAAAGCTAATCATACCAGTCTTCAGTCTTAATTTTTTGTGGAAATCATGATATATACTCATTTTTGTCAGTATTCTTTGGTGAACAGAAAGGTCAAAAGAAAAGCATTTTTTTTTTTAAATAGATTTTTTTTTTTACAACGCAAAAGTCTCTGTCACTTTTGATAATCTTAAAAAAAGAAAATGTGATCAATAGTGTACACGTATATAAAATGAAACATTTTGAATATCTCAGTAAACACGAATACATGTTTATGATATATATATATATATATATATATATATATATATATATACAGACCGGTAGCATTCTGCATCCTGTTCAACATCTGGTTTTGACCAATAGGCCGCACCACTGAAGGATCCGAGGGAGGGCCATCTGCAGGTAGAGAGGCAAAACAAGGAAACAAAAAAACAAGACCCTGTGAAATTGCTGGACTAGACCAGTTTTCTGTTCTGTTGGCATATTTCCTTTAGGACCAGATGTTTGGGAAGGAAAAATTGAAAGGCCTTCTCTTTTTTTTTAATAGCATGGCAGGCATTTAGGAACCTGCTAATTGGTCGCAAAGAGAGGCAAGTTTAATGGAGGAGTACTCACTAGAAGGCAGTCCAGTGGGTGACCCTGTCTGACCAATCCCAGTGGGCCCTTGCTGCATCCCAGTGGGGGACATACCAGGCTGTGTAGGCATCATGC
The DNA here is from genome assembly GCF_963082965.1 of Carassius carassius. Classification (NCBI taxonomy): domain Eukaryota; kingdom Metazoa; phylum Chordata; class Actinopteri; order Cypriniformes; family Cyprinidae; genus Carassius; species Carassius carassius. The sequence goes on along the minus strand of NC_081793.1, from coordinate 14,161,193 downwards.
CCTGCTTCTGTAACCGTGTCCTTCGCTTCTCTTCCAGTTCCTTCTGGATTTTATAAATCTTCTCCGCCAGCAGGTGATAATACTCGGCCTGAAAAGTGTGATGTATAAATGGTGACAAATCAGTGATTACAATTAAACACAAATCATTAACAGGCAACAAGACAATACCCTCACCCTGCTGTTAGCAGAATCATACATATCCCCTTCAACTTTACGCGCATAGGCCACTAGATTTTCCATCCGCCGGTCCTTCAGGGCAGCAGGATCCGGAGTGGGAAAAATGGCCTGGACTCTGAAGAAATTGAAGAGCAGCAAAGGAGAAGAAATAAATACAAACTGAATATCAAAAGCCTTGGTTTTTATTGGTTATTTATCGGTAGTAATAATTATTTATTGAAGTACTTGTTCTTCCACTAGAATTTATTTATCTATTTGTTTGTTTGTTTATTTATTTTTAGTGCCCCACCAGCATCTAGGGCTATTTTCATGGCAAGATTAATTTATTTTAAAAGAAATAAATTGTAATAACACAGCAGTAATGAAAAACAACAACTGACAACCAACTCACATCAATATAAGAAATATTATATTATTAATTTCAGTATCTGATAAAAAAATAAATAAGTACTTTAAAACGTGACTAATACTAAATGTAACTTCTTCAGCATAATTTTCACATAGCCGTGTACAACTTACAGTTTGTGCACCAGGTGGTTCCGTAGATCCTGGGTGATGTCCTCATGCCAGTTCTTCCTCATGCCACCACTGGCAGCTGGGTTGGCCAGAGGCATCGACCCCACACCACCCACAGCATTGTCATTCATCAGACTGAGGAAAGGGGAGTGAAAACCATTCTATGTTTATATATGAACTTGCCAAAGCTTGCATACACTTGCTTCTGTGGATTAGTTACTGTGAGATTTTAAGACCAACTGAATGCAGAGAAGTGAACGGCGACTAGTTACGCAAGAAGAACCCAAGGGTTTGCTTACCTCTGCGAGCTCATATTCAGATGCAACATGGTTTCCTGGAGAAGGTTAGATTGCTGATTCTGAGACTGACCACCCACTGCTCCGTTTTCTCCCATGGGATTTGCTCCTGTAATAACAAAGGTCATGAGAATAGGTACCACTGCAAAACTTCATTTCCAAGTCTAATGAAAATGTATATAAAATAAACGTTTTTATCTTTTGATCAATTTAACACATCCTTGCTGAATAATGTTATTTAAAACAAAACACCTTACTGACGCCAAACTTTTAAGTGGCAGTGGACAAATACGAAATAAAAATACTGGAAAGTGTCGTTCAAATAAAATTTGAAGTCTCGGTTTGTCATTACCCATTGTGTTCATTGCCCGTTGTGTTTGCTGGACAGGCTGAGGGGGAGCCTGGTTTCCCTGGTATGTGAGGCCCAGGGCTGCGTATGCCCTCTCTATGGAACTGGGGTCTATCTGGCCCGGGGAACTGAGATGAGGGGCACTGGGTGGACCACCAGTTACATTACCCATAGAAGAACTTAACCCCACACCCACAGAGCCTAGGAGAGCTGAAATCATTTGAAGGGAAAAAAAAAACTCAATTAAATCAAAATAAGTGACACGTTCCATACAAAGTTAATCTGAAAATAGTCTTACAATTGTCGAAATGTCAAATTTTGCAACATTGAAGACAATGATAAGATTCTAACAGTAAAAACATTACAAGGTTACAAAGTAAGGTGAGATGTATGAAACAGCATGTTTTTAATTAGTACACACACTCACTCTGCTGATTCCTCTTGTCTCCAGCGTTTTTCAGCGGTAGGCAGACTGGACAGTCATGCCGCGTGCAGTTCTTCCAGTGAGAGATTATCTGTCTGGATGAGGCACAGTGTGCCACTGAAAAGCAATAAAAACACAAACCTAATATTAGTAATAGCACCATGTTATATGAATAGGCAGAACTGCTTAACAACAGAACCAAAAGTGCCACGTTGTTTCAATTCTGTGCAGTGTATACACTCACCTTGGCACGATTTGCCAGCCTGGCAGTGCGTCATGTGGTTGAGGACGTTCTTCATGGTGCGACAGTGGGGCAGGCTACACTGCCTTACTTCCCCGTTGGCCTGCTCCCTCCGCTGGCACTTGTGAGCATGGAGCAAAAGCACCAGCTGCTGCTGTATGAGTTTGCGCTTTTCCAGGTCCGCAGCTGGAGGAACTCCTCCCACTGCTGTTGCAGACACAGCTGATGGAGCTGATCCGGGCCCGAGAGTTCCTTGGGCGTTAGGCCCCATGCCGGCCACTCCTGCGCCTCCACCAGCACCCACTGGGGAAGGCTGGGAAGCCTGCTGTGAAAAATCACAAAATAACAGATATTAGGATATCTTGTTGATTTCTTTTTAAATGAGTCTAAAGTCTATATGACTGAATACAAACCATGCCAGGTATGCCCTGCACAGGCTTCTTGTCGAGGTTAAACTGGACCGCACTGTTGGGGAGACCTGGTTTGTTCTGGAGCTGAGGGGCCAGCCCTGCAACACCCAGACCCTGACTGGCAGACTGACCATACGGGCCACCATAGGGGCCTGAAGCTGCATTCATCCCCATCTGCAACAAACAGACAGAGGGAAATAAGAATGATTCTCCAAGAAAATATGATAAAATTTGATAAAACTATTGTCAGATACACATAGCAATTTAAAGGTCTTCACTATAATGCCCCAAAATGTTGGTTTAATTCAATTAAATTAAATTATGACACATATATTACTATTATACAGTAAGCTTCATTCTCAAAGAAATAATAATACAACTTATTAAAACATTACTTAAGGAATATCACACAATTTTAATCCTTTAATTTAAACCGTAAACCTGTTGTACAGAACTTTTTCTGCAAACAATTTGCTGTACAACAGGCTTTTTATTAGATTACACTTTAAAAGATTCATTAAATTGTTCAAGTTTTCTACAGTTACTTGATTACCACCCACTTTGATGAGAAATTCTTATTAAATCATAAAACAGAATCAAGAAAATTAAAAAAAACGACAACCCAAAATTTTTGGAAAATAGAAAACTAAATTTAATACTATTGGTACTATTGGTAGATTAAATACATTTTCATTAAATTAAACTATTTAGTAAATTGTAAAAATGTGATGAATTCAGTTGATTGATTATTAAAATTGTAACCATTAAAATAGAATCCAGAAAAATTCAAACAAAAATATGGAATTTGGGGGAAAAAATAGACATGATTTTATCCCCTTTGAAATATGAGATCATGTGGAATTGGGTTGTAGCACAAATTTTGTAAGATATTTACCTAATAATCATTTATATTCTAAAGCTGATTACAAAGAAAGTACTAATCTACATTCTGTGAGAAAAATACTCACTTTTCCAGTCCAGATAGCTATGTGCTTTAAATGAGAAAGCTACTTTTTAAAATTAAAGTCATCATAAAACCGTTGTAATCATCTTTTCTTCTCTATCGCAATGTATATCAGGGTGAAATGCATAATTTTATTCCATCTGGAATTGATTGGATTGTTGTCATTTGCTAATTGCTGCGATCTCGTGTGAGTAATAGGTCGCTAGAAGGGAGGGATTAATGCCCCAAAAAGTTGTCGTCATTTGGTTATAATTTATCATCTTAAATGTATTGGTACAATTCTGAAAATTAACATACAAATTTTTTTTTATAAATAAAACACACATAAACAAAGCATTTCTATAAGGTGTCTCAAGAGCAACATTGATGATGCTGACACTACCTTGTTCATTGCTCCAGGCTGCTGGGCCCTCAGTCCACCCTGACCTCCTACTGTCTGGTGCTGCTGAAGAGCCTCTGCTAACAGGTTATTACTGCTGCTGCCCATGCCTGGGTTGTGATGTCCTATCCTGGGTGATCCGTTCATAATCTGCGCTCCCAGCATGTTTTGCTGCTGAGGCACAGGCCCTCCTGCTTGCTGCTGACCGTTGCCTTTCTGAGGTCCGAGCATATTCCTGTTCATGTTGCCCACCATCCCTGCCATTTGCTGCTGTTGCATAAGCGTGGCCTGTTGCGGGGAAAGACGTTGCTGCCCTTGCGGGCCCATGCCCTGAGTACCTGGTGAAGCCTTCATATTCCCGAAAAGCCCCATTGAGGCTCCTGGTGGGCTACCCATCGCACCCTGCTGCTGTGCTGCAGATGCGGATCCATGCCGGAGGAGTTCAGAGAGCTGCTTGTGTTTGGCCGCTGCATCCTGGCCACTGGACACAGCTCCTCCAATGGCTCCGCCCCCACTACCCAAATTGCCATGCAACTGGCCGAGGTCCCCTCCATTTGCTAGGCTCAGCTCAGAGGAACTGATCAGCTCATCTGGAAGGTCATGCTCCAGGTCAAAAAGCGAGCAAAAATCTACAGCAGGAAATGAGAATTTAGGATTATTAATGACGGGAGAATAATACATAATGTATCCTCATCTTGGGATAGATATATCTCAACACCCTGATATCCAGACATAAGCAAGAACATACATCAAATGAAAAGTTAATTGGGAGAAAACGAAGAAGGGGCCATTCACACAAAATGCATGTTTTATTATTTTGCATTCCACTGCACAACTTTTCCATGTAAATGAACTACATGGACATGTTACACTGTTGTGCCTTCTCTAGACCTTTCATATTTTCTCCATTCCACGATGGACGTTTTATGGCAGAACTCACAAATGCATTGCGTTAATGACTTTTAAATCTGTGTGCAACATCACTTAAATCAGTGCTTTTATAATAATTAAAAAAAATACAATTAAAGCATGTTCACACAATGGAAGACCAAACTATAATTTTAATAATAATTAAAAATTATATAGAATCTATGCTGAATCTATAATGACACAGAGGAACAAATATTGTTAGAATCTCTTTCAAAAGCATTTTTTTCTCCAGGTGATTAATGATAAAAACATTGACAGGCCAATGAGAATCCAGGTGACTTTAAAGAGTTTAACATAACCGCAGCGTGCAATTATTATAAACAAAATTTAATCATGCATTGGTGTGGACGCTTTATAGTTATTATTACATTCATTGTTCTCGGTGTGAACGGCTCTTAAGAATGCATGAATATACAGCATGGGCAGCTGAAATGGATAAATCATCCTAAATGAAGCCAAGAAGAGACCACCGTGACCACTTTCTATCAACATATTATGAAAACACAGTTTGTGATTTATTCATTTGTACTTTAGAAGTACATCCTAAAACTGAGTGTAATGAAATGGGCATGTCCTGTCATCACTACATAAAGTTGTCATCCAATCCAAAATGATGTGCCACTTCCACAGCCACTTCGCTGGAAATCTGACAGCCGTGTTTATTAATGACTATCTGAAATGGCGGGCTGTGGTTTAACAGGAAGCTAAACACAGATAAAAGTACATGTGGTTGAATTAGGATGTAATGTATTGAGGTACTCTCACTACTTAGACTCTGAAGACAATGAGACTTGCTGGAGATGCGTGCTCATTTAAAATGGCATTTTATTGTGATAAGATTTATTAAATCTTAAAAAGAATGCATTTAAAAAATATTCCACTAAAATACTTTGCAAGTACTACAATCATCCAAATCTACACACTATGTCATCTGACAAATCAGTTATTGGTAAAACAGGTGGAAATGGTCTATTTTCTCCAGAAATTGAGCTGGTCTTACAAATGAAGAGAAGCAGCTGTGATGGGGACCACACATTCACTCCACAGACAAAACAACTGGATGCTGAGCATGTTGTTCGTTAAAAAAATAAGTAAAATAAAAAAGGCTACAATCGGATGCATTAACATTTATGCAATTTAATAAACTCCCTTCAGTATCAGAACCGGATCAAACTAGACTTTGAAACAAAAGGTTGAAAACATTAGAGACAAAAGAAACGTAATTCGCTTTTGAAGATACGTTCAAGTTTAATAACGCTAAGCTGTAACATTTAATAAGAAACACCAGGACACTTGTGTGGTAATAATTCGCATCGCTAAGGTTTCAATTAGTTCGATGGTTTGTTTTAAGCGACAGGCTCGTCAGTTGTGTTATGGCTGAACAATGGAAATCAAGATGCGAAAAATGACCGACGCACTAAAAGGCTATTTGAGCCAGCAAGCTAACTCACTCAAACACAAGTACATTGGTATCCTCCAAATCACACAAACATTAAGCCCCTTCCATTCAAGCTTAATAAACAAGCAATTAAGTTCAAACCAGTGAATACACCTCTGGACCTTAAAATAATGAGATTTGCATCTAGCTAAAAATGTCAAGGAGTTGAAGTGCAGGCCTTCAGCATCAGTCTGTTATTAGCTGACCACACAGCTATCCAATATTGATCACATTTATTAACATTAAAAGGACCATGAATATATGTGGCGTAAAACACAAGGAACAGATGCTGAAGTTTGTTTTCGCTGTTCATGAGTAGTTTGTGAAATCAACCTTGTTCATGTGCAGTCAGAAAGTTTTGAAGTTGATTGATTCACAATTGAGCAGGTTGTCGATCATATGTAAATAAAGGAGCTTCGATTAAATGTGAACACTAGGCTTTCAGAATCTATTCGTAGAAGCCTAAATACTAATGCAATGTTTTAATTAATCTTTATACATCATATTTATTATCTGAAGAAGTGATTCCAACTCTTTGCAAGAGGGAACCAAACCGAAACAGGCGTTTGACAGAAGAAAAAACAACAACAACAACACTACTGTTAGTGCGACTGTAGAACCAATATATCATTAATTTCTTTACACCCGTTAGCTTTATATTTACACCAGTTGACACCAAGCACAGTCCCTCGCTGAGGGAAAGCAGCACGCAGCCGCTGTGAGTGAATCCAAACATCGACAGAGAAACGCTAATGCTAACCTAGCTAATGACAAGCTAAAGCTAAGTCTCGTGCGGAGCCGACGTCGTTAGCTTTCCAAACTAGCTTGGCACAAAACTAAAAAAGAAAACCCCATTCCCCGCTTAAAGTCTTAAATGTGCATAGGTATACAGAAAATAAGCAATCAGTGATTCAAATATTCAGTATAGTACAAATTAAACTAAATAAATATTTACCGTTTCCATCGCTGACTGAGGCAGAGAGACCCGGGGAAGACAGTTTAGGCCTCTTCGCTGAAGGCGGGCCAGAATCCAGAACGTTCTCGGCCATATTTTTAACGATTTAAAATATATATCCTCGGAGATAGGCGGCTGAGCCTATGCGTAATCCTCGATTTTAAAAATATCGCTTTTAAAAATATGACATTTCCCCCTCCTTTTTAGGGACGAAGGGGGGGAAAGTCCCATGTACAAATACTCCTCTTTCCTGGGTTCGCCACTCGATTTCAGCTTCAGCGCATCAACCCCCCTCTCAAGTCCGAATTTTGTTCTTTATACAATCCTGCAAGCGGAGGAGGAGGTAGGGGGAGTCAGCTCGGCAAGAGAGGATAAAGACGGTCGCAGCGGCTCTACTGTAACTCATCGAGTCCCGTCAAGAGTTACAGAATAGAGCGATGATGTGTTTGAAAATTTCCTCGTCTGGCGGATCTGTTCGCAACATACAAAGGTGTGTTTAGTCTGTGTCGTACGCTCATGTTAGTATCAAGTGGTATCAAAATAGTCTCAAAAGTCCAGTTAAGCCAAAATGTGAATTTTCTTTTCTTTTTTTTTTTAACTATGTTTTTTTTAAACAGACGTCAAGTTATATATGTAAATTTAGTTTGTTATGAAAATACACATTGTTTTATTTTGGAATTTTAATGGAAAATTGTCAGAATTGAAGAAGTAATTGAAATCTTATCAGCTATACTAGATTTACATGGTTGAATTTTAAACATGTCATCAGCTGCACTTAATTAAAAGTAGGCTACTTATTCAAAAAGAGGAATAAACGACCAACAATAACCCACTTTAATCAGTATTTTAACTTATTAGATATCATGCACAAAACAAAGTTAATAACTGATTTAAGAATTACATTTGAATTGTTGTATTCAATAATTGCATGCTGTGGAATATGAATTTAGAATAATGGAGAAAAAAATCCATCATCTGAAATTATTTTATACAACTTTCAATCTGTATTTACAGTAAATTGTTCATTTTCGTTCATTACACTAGAAATTAAAAATGGCTAATATACAAAATTTTAAGCCACTATATGTTGTAGGCCTAATTAATTTAATTTAAATAGTGGTGACTGTCCCTGTTGGATGAAAATTGTGTTAAATTGTTTGAATAAATATTAATGTTTTACATTAATAAAGATGCATGTTTTACATTAATAATTAACACTGGTTGCCATTTGTAAAATATCGAATTTATTTTAGTGGCAAGTTATTAAAAAATAACTTTGTAGATCAGCCTTTGATTTCTCATTGGCTAGCAATAATGAAGCAGGATATTTTCTACACATTCTATAACAAATTATTGAAAATGTTTTGGAGAAGTTTGGAGTGAAAATGCTCTCTGGTGCTTTATATTTATGGACGTAGTTTGCCGTATTGAAAAATGTATACATTTTGTCTGAAAGTAGTGCTAATTTGGCAAAAAGAAAATCTAATAAATCCAGAGTATATTAATATATATTAAATGAAAGGAAAAAAGTGCCTTAATATGGGACCCCCTCGAAAATGAGATGGTACATCTCAAGGCATTAATACTAATAAATAACTCCACAATGTGGCTAAGCAAATAAATCTTTTGGAAACTTTTATGACAATAATTGCAGGACAATAATCAAGACTTCCAAAGGAATTAAATTTAAATTTAATCTATTGTTTTGATAACCTAATTTTATGCATCCCAATCCCAAATATCTACCCTTCACATATCTGTCTTCCCATATTACAAAATATAAGCCTCAAGCTCTCTCTTTTTTCTCAGCCATGCTAGAATCTTTACTTTACTAAAGGCACTAAGGTTACTTGTCAAGGTTATGGTTACCCACAGCTGACCCATTGTCCATTCACTGGCCGTCTGATGAATACTACACACAAAAATGCCTAGAAATTGCCAGTTCAAGTGTGTTTGGAGTTGTACATCATGGGGCCTGGGACAAAATGGTATAAGTGGGGCCCCTCTGACTTTACATGTAGGACCTACAAAAACTGAATGATAGGCCATATGATATTTGTTCAAATAACTTCACATATATAAAACTTACTAATTAAATTTAACATAGTTACTTATAAATAAATTTACATTTCCTGCCATGTAGAGAACTTGTACATGTATGCAGTTGTGGGGGGGGGGGGATTTATATATATATACACACAGTCAAGCCCAAAAATATGGACACCCTTGGTATATGATCACAGAAGGCTGTGAAAATGAATCTGCAAAAGGTTAATCCTTTTGATCTTTTATTTTAAAAAAATCACAAAATTCTAACCTTTCATTGGATAATAAGAATTTAAAATGGGGGGAAATATCATTATGAAATAAATGTTTTTCTCTAATACACATTGGCCACAGTTAAGGACACCCTTTTATTGAATTCTTTTTTAAACCTCCATTTGCCAGTTTAACAGCTCTAAATTTTCTCCTATAATTCCTGATGAGGTTAGAGAACACCTGACAAGAGATCAGAGACCATTATTCCTTCATCCAGAATCACTCCAGACCCTTTAGATTCCCAGCTCCATGTTGGTGCTTCCTCTCTTCGGTTCACCACACTAATTTTGGGTGCATGTCAGGGAACTGGAATGGCCATAGCAGAAGCTTGGTTTTGTGCCCATTGACCCATTTTTGTGTTGTGTTTGAGGTTTGTGTTTGGGTAATTGTACGGTTGGATGATCCAAACATGGTCCATTATAAGATTTCTAACAGAGTCAGTCACTTTTTGATTTTTTATCTGTTGATATATCTAAACAAGATGTCCAGGACCTCCAGCAGCATCAAAAATACAGCAGTATATTTCATTGTACACATGGGGTACTTTTTATCCCTGTTTTCACCAAACCCATCTTGAGTGTTTGCTAATTTTTTAAAAAGCTAATTTTTAGTTTCATCTGACCATAGAAGCCAGTCCCATTTGAAGTTCCAGTCGTGTCTGATAAATGAATATTTTGGAGTTTGTTTTGGGATGAGCAAGGAGATCTTTTCTTGAAACCCCTTCTAAACAACATGTGGTGATGTAGGTGCTGTTTGACAATTTTTTAAGGTTTTCTGACCCCGAGACTCAACTATTTTCTGCGACTCTCCAGCTGTGATCCTTGGAGAGTCTTTAGCCACTCAAACTCTCCTTTTCACTGTGCATTAGGACGATATGGACACACGTCCTCTTCTAGGCAGATTCGTAACATTTTATGTTGATTGGAAATTCTTAATATTGCCCTGATGATGAATAGGAATTTTCACTGCTCTAGCTCTTTTCTTAAAGCCACTTCACTAATTTGTGAAGATTAATTATCTTTTGCTGCACATCAGAAATATATACTTTGTTTTTTCTCATTGTGATAGATGATTAAGGGCATTTGGGCTTTGTCCCCCCCCCCATTTCTGTGAAACGGGTAGCCATGGCTGGATAATTTCATGTTCATAATCACCCTGGAGTACTCAAAATTGTGAATATGAATGGGAATATACTTCAGAGATATTTTACTAACAAGAATTTCTAGGGGTGTCCTTAATTGTGGCCAATGTGTATTTGAGAAAAACATTTCATAATGATATTTCCCCCCATTTTAAATACTTATTATCCAATGAAAGGTTAGATTTTTGTTAATTTTTTTAAATAAAAGGATTAACAATGCAGATTAATGTTCACAGCCCTCTTTGATCATATTTACTAAGGGTGTCCATATTTTTGAGCATGAATGTATACAGGTCCTTCTCAAAATATTAGCATATTGTGATAAAAGTTCATTATTTTCCATAATGTAATGATAAAAAATTAAACTTTCATATATTTTAGATTCATTGCACACCAACTGAAATATTTCAGGTCTTTTATTGTTTTAATACTGATGATTTTGGCATACAGCTCATGAAAACCCAAAATTCCTATCTCAAAAAATTAGCATATTTCATCCGACCAATTAAAGAAAAGTGTTTTTAATACAAAAAAAGTCAACCTTCAAATAATTATGTTCAGTTATGCACTAAATACTTGGTCGGGAATCCTTTTGCAGAAATGACTGCTTTCGATGCGCTGTGGCATGGAGGCAATCAGCCTGTGGCACTGCTGAGGTGTTATGGAGGCCCAGGATGCTTCGATAGTGGCCTTAAGCTCATCCAGAGTGTTGGGTCTTGCGTCTCTCAACTTTCTCTTCACAATATCCCACAGATTCTCTATGGGGTTCAGGTCAGGAGAGTTGGCAGGCCAATTGAGCACAGTAATACCATGGTCAGTAAACCATTTACCAGTGGTTTTGGCACTGTGAGCAGGTGCCAGGTCGTGCTGAAAAAACGAAATCTTCATCTCCATAAAGCTTTTCAGCAGATGGAAGCATGAAGTGCTCCAAAATCTCCTGATAACTCGATGCATTGATCCTGCCCTTGATAAAACACAGTGGACCAACACCAGCAGCTGACATGGCACCCCAGACCATCACTGACTGTGGGTACTTGACACTGGACTTCAGGCATTTTGGCATTTCCTTCTCCCCAGTCTTCCTCCAGACTCTGGCACCTTGATTTCCGAATGACATACAAAATTTGCTTTCATCCGAAAAAAGTACTTTGGACCACTGAGCAACAGTCCAGTGCTGCTTCTCTGTAGCTCATTTCCTGCACACGCCTGTGCACGGTGGCTCTGGATGTTTCTACTCCAGACTCAGTCCACTGCTTCCGCAGGTCCCCCAAGGTCTGGAATCGGTCCTTCTCCACAATCTTCCTCAGGGTCCGGTCACCTCTTCTCGTTGTGCAGCGTTTTTTGCCACACTTTTTCCTTCCCACAGACTTCCCACTGAGGTGCCTTGATACAGCACTCTGGGAACAGCCTATTCGTTCAGAAATTTCTTTCTGTGTCTTACCCTCTCGCTTGAGGGTGTCAATGATGGCCTTCTGGACAGCAGTCAGGTTGGCAGTCTTACCCATGATTGCGGTTTTGAGTAATGAACCAGGCTGGGAGATTTTAAAAGCCTCAGGAATCTTTTGCAGGTGTTTAGAGTTAATTAGTTGATTCAGATGATTAGGTTAATAGCTCGTTTAGAGAACCTTTTCATGATATGCTAATTTTTTGAGATAGGAATTTTGGGTTTTCATGAGCTGTATGCCAAAATCATCAGTTATAAAAACAATAAAAGACCTGAAATATTTCAGTTGGTGTGCAATGAATCTAAAATATATGAAAGTTTAATTTTTATCATTACATTATGGAAAATAATGAACTTTTATCACAATATGCTAATTTTTTGAGAAGGACCTGTATATATCACAAAAATACTAAGCAGCACAACTGTATTTAGTATTGATAAAAATAAGATGTGTTTCATGGGCACCAAATCATTATATTAGAATGATTTCTGATGGATCATGAGACAATGAAGACTGAGGTAATGGCTGAAAATTCAGCTTTGCCAAAACAGGAATAAATTAGATTTAAAAATATAAACCATAATAATATATATATAAAGTTACTGCTGCTTTGAACCGTTATTTTTAATTGTAATATACAATATTACTAAAATCTTATTTATTACAAACATTTGACCAATGTATGTATGTGTATATCATTTTATTTTGATAAATGTATTGGTTTGATTTAATTAATAAATAACTTTGCTTTTGCTAAAAGGATGAACAGGAATTTACATTTATCAATGGAGAAGAAAGAATATTTGATGGAGAAGACCACGATCAGCAGAATTCAGAAAAACATACAAATACAAAAGTACAGTGTGGTTTGATTCATAGACAGTGGTTACACTGACTGTATGTTTATATGACAATATGATTTTAAAGTTATACATTCACAGAGTAGTTTATTAGGTTGTAATAATAATAATGTTATTGTAATAAAACAATGTAAATGCTGATCATTGTACATTTTTAGAATGCAATTCAGTTTAATTCTAATATTTTGTGATATTGTGTGATAAATAGATTTGTTGTGTTTCTCTCATGTTATAAAGCTCTTCTGTGCTATGAGGGTTTTGACGTTGAGGACAGCCATGACCTGTGGTGTAACTTGTGCATGGCTGATGTTCAGCCTCTAGGCTGGTGTGCCATGAACGGCAAGCTCCTGGCCCCACCTCAAGGTGAGCAGGTCATCGGGTATAAATTCTATAAAAATGCCAAATCTTGACCATTGTTTTCCTGCAGAGGTCCATCAGCATATTAAAGACTGGAAATCCTACCTGATGGAGAGACTGGCTGGAGCACACACTCTTCCTTTTGACTTTCAAGTCAAGGTGACAGCAATATTCCATTGATGCCTGATCTGTTTTTCTCTGTTTCCCACCTGTGTTTCAGATGGCAGACAGTTTGAGGTGTCGGTTCGGGTGGAGGTGGTTGATTGCTCACAGGTGAGCCGTACTGGTTTGGCAGTGGTGGATACTGTCGTAGGAGGCCGGCTCAGACTGCTGTGCTGGGACCCTCGGGTGAAATGCTCTCAGATCTCTGGTGTCACAACCAGAGTCTCTATTGCACCCTGTAGGCTGGTCTGAAAGAGTGGGCCACTCAGTCAAAGAAACCGGTGAAAAGAAACTGTGGCTTATATACATTGAGTCAAGTATGGAAACAAACGGGTACACAAAATGCAATACAAAGTCAAAATGAAAAATACTGATCCCCACACATGACATTTGGATTTCCTTGTTATCTTTCATAACTGTCCAATACAGGTGTGGTTATATTAGAATCTTTTTTTTTTCCCATGACTTGTTTCAATTGATTGGTAGCCAGTCGTGGGGACATGAGGGAGTGAATTAATAAAACATTGCCATGAATGAATAAGTCTTGGGAACTAATTCTTTGTCCTCTTGATAATTTTCATGTCATGTGCAGGGCTCCATAGAAAATAAGGGAATTTGTATTTTATTTAATTTGTATTATTTATCTATTTTTGTAAAACATTATGATTATTTTCGTATGTAAAATCGTATGAAAAAAACTTTTTTGATATTTGTTTTTGTCATTAAATTAACTTATTTGTAGATAATATAATGAGTATTTCTCACACAGATACGAGTGTCAACATGAAAGCCATCCAGTATTTCGCAAAGTCCTTCATAACAGCATGCCACATCAGTTCAGGAGGGTAAGTGCATAGACAATTTCACTAAAATGTTGTTAAACTAAAATATTATCATTGTTTTTTTTTGTTGTTGTTGTTGTTGTTGTTTTAACTTTTAGTGTTAATGTTAAATGTAAAATCTTATGTTATGTAATGTAATTTGCTATGTATAATTCCTTACTGTATGCAAACAGTTGAGGACTGTTTACATGGGAGATACGTTTTTTGAGGAATGCACAAAACTTTTTTGAGGAAAGCAATTGATCCTCTGAACCATGGGAACATCTGTGTTGCATCAGTCCATTAGGTATGATACAGCTACTATTCATGACTACTTTGAGTACCTTCTGAAAGAGTTTGCACTGGCCTGGCTTGTCTTATCACTCAGGTGTTGCTTGATGGATACATCATGGTAGGCATTGACGGTGTCGAGATCAGTGATGTTTCTGACTGGTTTTGTTACCATGCCAGTTCTCATGCCCTTTTACCTGTTGGGTACTGCGAGAACAACAACATCCCTCTGACTCTACCTCCATCTCCTTGTAAGTTGTCTTCTATTTTTCACTATAGGGCAAAGATTTGTTAAATCAGTTACAGAGATGTAAATACAGCAGAATCACTCTGACTTTCTTGTCTTTGTGGTACGTTTCTGCACTGTATTAGATTTTGCACTTTTGGTTTGCCTATGGCTTTAACTATCTTAATGACTTTTGGAGGGCTGATTAAAGCAGATTCAGTCTTTGCAGCCTTGGTTGGTTTTGGATGCTGAATAGGACAACGATTTTCCCCTGGGTTGCTTTTAAAGACATGGACGTCTTTGACCTCTTAGTTCTGGTGGGTGGCCACAGGTGGCTCTGACCTTCAGATTCACCTGCTCAATCCACCTAGTGGCAGAAGAAACAATACAAGGGTTAAAAAGAACCAGTATCAGCAATGCAATGAGACATCATAGAAAAACTGAAGGTTGAATTTATAAGACCAAAAAGCAGTTAAAACTTTAATATTATGAAATTTTCTATTTTAATATGTCATTTTCATTCTATGAAGTTAAAGTCGGATGCATAGTTTTTAATATTTAAAAAATAGTGACCGAAGTAATATCCAAGATGGCCACATCCATAAAACTGAAAGGACTTATCACTTTTTGACATGACAGGAGTCCAATCGAGCCACGAGTTCACCCGTCAAATAATTATAACATTAACTTGGAGGTGAATGGAGTGGCTCTGTTAGAGAACAGTGACTGGATCTAAATCTTCAAATGACACACAGCTCATATCTCTACTGCTGAAGGTTACTGAGACCACACATGAAAACTCACAACACACATTGGATCAGTAGATGGGGGTTGCCAGTCAGATTGAGGTGAGTCAGTTTGGGAGAGCCAGGGGCCATAGGCTGCAGGACACGCAGCTGGTTATTGCGTAGGTCCAGATGAGTGAGACGAGGAGAAAGCAGGATAGCTGTGTTTGAATAATCCTGCAGAGAGTTATGATCCAAGAAGAGGCGATTGTGTTTGGCCATAGATACAGACTCCTCTCCAAGGTAGGTCATGGGGTTGCAGCTTAGCTCTAAGCGAGTTAGTTCTGGAAGTCTGGAGAGAGTGAAAGAAAACATGACTCATGAGTCATAATAAGAGCATACATGTATGTTCTGCTTTTAAAATAAGTTTTATTTCTAAAACGGTTTATACTGAAAATATATTTTTTATATATGCAGCATATTTATTTTCTTAATGCACAATCCTGAACTTATTGTGTACAATGTTATTTTTATAAAAAATATATGTTAGCAAAATAAATATACATACTAAAAATATTTTTTGAAGGTTTTTTTTATTATTATTTAAAATATTTTGTATAATCTAAGTAAACTGTTGGACATCGGCCTAATGAAAATGCCCATGGAATTTTGAGATTTTATTCATTTATGTGATTTTTTCCAAGTCTAGAAATCACACTTTTAAAATGAGTCTTATATAATTATATATATAATATCTTTTAGTTGTTCTGAACTTATCTTAAGTCATGCTTTATAATTCTGCTGATGCCCCCTAGTGGACACTGGACACCTGGTTAAGAACCAATGATCCACTGAGATTATTCATTTATAAATAGTCAAGTGTTTATTTATAGTACATAATCTTATGTTAATTTGTCCAATTTAAAATGCCTGTTTGTTCATGACACCTAATGCAATAACATGAATTAAAAATCTAAAATGTTTCTTTAAACTCACCTTGTCATTGTCTCAGTGGGGAAAAAAACTGCAGTTTCTTCATTATTGGCTTTATCTTAGTTTTTACATTTACTTCAAAGCCTTTTAATAGACTGTTTGATGACAGGTTTAGTCATCTGTGTGACTACATGCCCTGCTATTAGACATGAACAATTTATTTTACAATTTGAGAAACTTTTTTCTGCCGTTAAACATAATTTAAGTCACTTAACACAATAGTCACCTTTTACAATAATATTTTACATTATAAAAGACATAAAACATTAAGTATATTAATGTGAACACACACAATAATAATAAAAAAATGTAAACATCTTGAAATGTTCCCCACCTTATTTGTAGGAATAACTATGAGAATCTCTCACAGTCTTCATTCACTAATACAAGTCAAATTAAGTTCAGAGAGGCCTCAGGAACCGCTCCGTCATAAAATACGTACAAAATAAAATTTCGAACGAAATCATTACATAAAAACTATTTTAGTTTCTTTAGAGAAAAACACTACATCTTAAGGACACCGCAACCGAAAAACTGATTTTCCAAATGCGAAATATGTTCATAGAGTCCCATGAGACTTCTAGAGACCACAGCTCTGCTATACACAAAGACGAGCACGGTTCTCATAAATAAACCACTGGTGGAGAGAAGGTTGGTACACAGACATGACTTTTCTCCTAAGAAAAAAAAACTTTAATATCAACAAAATGGAATGTTGCAAACATAATATTCAGTGCTTGCCAGTTGTAGTATTAAATATACTAAGGTCCAAACATTTTTACCACTTCACTTTCACTGCCTCCTTCATTTAAATCCAAAGATTATTTGTTGTTTATTCTACTTGATTGTGGTTTTAATTCCACCACCAATCTTTCACAATATGGCACATCTAATCAAAGGCATGAGAGAGTGAACATGCTTGAGGTTCCATGTCAATGTGACAGTTTAACTAACAACTGTTAAGAAATATCAGTTATGACATTACAATCATGTAAGGTTTAAGCGATAATTGAGCCCTAATTATCATCCAGTGCCTTTTTCCTATTATCCCTTTTCCTGTATAAAAATAGAAGCAATATTTCTAAAAAAGAAAAAAAAAAAAAGAGAGAGATGAAAGAACAACACTCTTATTCAAATATAACGGTCTATAGATCATCTATGAGGAAATTAATTTTGGGTTAGTTGTCATGAGGCACTAGTCATTACTGTACTTTGCAATTGTCTGAAATCTGCATGCCAAGAAGGATCCAGAATTGACTGAACTCAGATAAACTAGATCAATAATTTAGAGAGTTTCATGTACCCTGTCAAGTGCGTGTTTTTTTTTTTTTTTTGACCCGTATTAAGTAATTTCAGTGGCAATGAGGGTTAAGAATTAAGCAGTGGTCCTTTTCATCAGTGTGGTCTTGAGAACATCTCTGGCACTGCAGCAGGATTCTAAGACTTCGCCATTTCTGGAAAACAAACAAATAAATATAATGTGCTTAATATTGTTACAGTACACAGAAAAAAACTGTCACTGGCATGGTAACCTTTTTGAAAGATACTGGTATGAACACTTTAGATATTAAAGGGACAGTTCACCCAAAAATGAAAATAATTTTTTTTTCTGCTTACTCCCAGGGCATCCAAGCTGTAGATGACTTTCTTTCTTTAGTAGAAAACAAACAGAGATGTTTAACTCAAACCGTGGGAGTCTGTCAGTCATATAATGGAACTGGATGAGAATCACTGCTTTGAGAGTCATAATACATACACAAAACCAAATTCAACCCTTGACGATACAGTACATTGTGTATCTCTGATTTCCATTGCAATGTCCAAACTGTTCTTCAGTTCAGACATTGCGGTGAAAATCAGAGGTAAAAAAAAAATATAAATACTGTTCAGTTTCTTGCACAGACCGATCGTTTTGTGTCTTTACACATCAATGTATCGTCATGAGCCACAGAGTTTAATTTGGTTCTGTTTGTGTATGTTTAATGACTCTCAAAGCCGTGATTCCCATCCACTTCCATTATATGACTGACAGACTGCAATGGTTCAAGTTCAAAATCTCAGTTTGTTTTCTATTGAAAAAACAAAGTCACCTACAGTCGTGGCCAAAAGTTTTGAGAATTACAAATATTAGTTTTCCAAAAGTTTGCTGCTAAACTGCTTTTAGATCTTTGTTTCAGTTGTTTCTGTGATGTACTGAAATATAATTACAAGCACTTCATACGTTTCAAAGGCTTTTATCGACAATTACATGACATTTATGCAAAGAGTCAGTATTTGCAGTGTTGGCCCTTCTTTTTCAGGACCTCTGCAATTCGACTGGGCATGCTCTCAATCAACTTCTGGGCCAAATCCTGACTGATAGCAACCCATTCTTTCATAATCACTTCTTGGAGTTTGTCAGAATTAGTGGGTTTTTGTTTGTCCACCCGCCTCTTGAGGATTGACCACAAGTTCTCAATGGGAATAAGATCTGGGGAGTTTCCAGGCCATGGACCCAAAATTTCAACATTCTGGTCCCCGAGCCACTTAGTTATCACTTTTTCCTTATGGCACGGTGCTCCATCATGCTGGAAAATGCATTGTTCTTCACCAAACTGTTGTTGGATTGTTGGAAGAAGTTGCTGTTGGAGGGTGTTTTGGTACCATTCTTTATTCATGGCTGTGTTTTGGGCAGAATTGTGAGCGAGCCCACTCCCTTGGATGAGAAGCAACCCCACACATGAATGGTGTCAGGATGCTTTACTGTTGGCATGACACAGAACTGATGGTAGCGCTCACCTTTTCTTCTCCGGACAAGCCTTTTTCCAGATGCCCCAAACAATCGGAAAGGGGCTTCATCGGAGAATATGACTTTGCCCCAGTCCTCAGCAGTCCATTCACTATACTTTCTGCAGAAGATCAATCTGTCCCTGATGTTTTTTTTTGGAGAGAAGTGGCTTCTTTGGTGCCCTTCTTGACACCAGGCCATCTTCCAAAAGTCTTCGCCTCACTGTGCGTGCAGATGCGCTCACACCTGCCTGCTGCCATTCCTGAGCAAGCTCTGCACTGGTGGCACTCCGATCCCGCAGCTGAATCCTCTTTAGGAGACGATCCTGGCACTTGCTGGACTTTCTTGGACGCCCTGAAGCCTTCTTTACAAGAATTGAACCTCTTTCCTTGAAGTTCTTGATGATCCTATAAATTGTTGATTTAGGTGCAATCTTAGTAGCCACAATATCCTTGCCTGTGAAGCCATTTTTATGCAACGCAATGATGGCTGCACGCGTTTCTTTGCAGGTCACCATGGTTAACAATGGAAGAACAATGATTTCAAGCATCACCCTCCTTTTCAACATGTCAAGTCTGCCATTCTAACCCAATCAGCCTGACATAATGATTTCAAGCCTTGTGCTTGTCAACATTATCACCTGAGTTAACAAGACGATTACTGAAATGATCTCAGCAGGTCCTTTAATGACAGCAATGAAATGCAGTGGAAAGGTTTTTTTGGGATTAAGTTAATTTTCATGGCAAAGAAGGACAATGCAATTCATCTGATCACTCTTCATAACATTCTGGAGTATATGCAAATTGCTATTATAAAAACTTAAGCAGCAACTTTTCCAATTTCCAATATTTATGTAATTCTCAAAACTTTTGGCCACGACTGTACATCTTGGATGCCCTTGGGGGTAAGCAGATAAACAAGGAAAAAAACATGTTTACAGCCTGGTGCAAAAAATGATTTTGGTCTATATAGCTAATTTGCCCTTCATGACAACTGTGAAGGGGTAGAATTTTTTTTATAACTCATTTTTTTAAATATTATTAAGACTTAAAGTTCTGCATAATTAAGGGCGTGGCCACTTGAGTGACAGGTGGTTTGCCGCTGCTGACAGTGCCGTTGTGCTAAGTGGGCGTGGCTTCAGCAACTAGCTCCCACCTTTTTGCCCATTTTCGATTGTCTGGGAGAGTCGCGAGGTGACGCGCTGCCAAGATGGCGACAGCTCGCTCTGCACACTTTAAGCTTCAAAAAGGCACTTCAGGAGTCTACTGGTGACGTCACGAACACTACGTCCATGTTTTTATACAGTCTATGGTCGTACCTTTCATTCTGAGTGTATAGGTGGTCAGGAAAATGCAATTACTAGATATACATTATATTTTGAACACAAACTAACCGTGACAGAAATGTTTCCAGAACATCAGCCTGATCTGCTGGGAAGAACTCCAGCGCAGCTGCATGCTCCAAAGCGAGCAAGTGTCCAGGCAGTACGGTCACCCTCTTTATCTTCTTATCTTCACTCTGGAAAAGCAAGCAGCAGCAATAATGTACATCACTGAAATGAAATGGGGGGGAAATGCAAGACTGAACATCATATCAAGTATAGTACCTTTAAAAGTCCCAGTTTCACCATCAGTGAGGAGATAAAACCGTAAGATTGAGAGTAGGAGTTGGAAAAGGCTTTCCTCAGTAGAGCATCTGTGCAAGAAGATGAACAACTGATTTTAAAAGCAATGACATATCCAGTAGTTAAGAGGACTTGCGCTCATGACATGTCATTACAAACCTGCATGACTTTCTTTGGTCTGTCGAACATATGAGAAACGTCTCGGGTTTGTTTTTTTTTTTTGTTACCAACATTCTTCAAAATATCCTCTTTTGTATTCCACAGAAGAAAATAAAGTCATAGAGGTTTGGAACAACATGAGGGCAAGTATAATAATAATAAAAAAAAAAAGATTTTAGAGAACTGTCCCTTTAAATGTTTATTTAAATGCTAGTAATAACGTTGCTCATACCAGTGCTCTCAAAAATAGCTTGCTTTACTTCTGGTTCATCTTTGTATACTGATGAAATCTTGAGAAAAACATCTGACACCTTACTAGCATCGGAGACGTCAACCTACAAAAAAAAAAGAGGAAACGATTTCAGGGGTTTTAGAAAAAAACTAAACCATCCTAATGTACAACGGGTCCTTATGAATCAACACTGTACCTGTTTCTCAATGAGCTGGATCCTTTTGGCTCCAAGTGAGATCAGTTTCTCGGCTGACGGGGAGATGAGGAAAGACGAGAGCTCAGAGCTGCAGTGAGGCTCCTCCTGTGGCGAGAGGACAATGCAGGTAAACTCAAAATAGTTCTTCTGATGATTAAAAATCAGTGGTCTGCTGAAGTAAAACAGAAAAGCAGCTGATGGCACACATCAGGTTTAGGAGTCTATTGAGACGTGCAGATCTTTGCTAGCATCACCTTGTCTTCAATGACATCTTTTGTTCCATTGATACCATTTTCCTCTGCATCCTCTTCATCTTCCCTCTCTTCCTCATCTTCCTCCTCGTCATCTTCTTCAGGCTCTCCTTCATCATCACTGCATTAAGCACATCTTTTATTAGTCTAAATGTAAAATAATCTCAAACACAGAAAAACATGCATTTGCCTTCAATTTATTTATACGAAAAACAACCAACAAAAACCCAGATAAATACCTGAGTGAGCCTAGCAGATCTTCCATGTTCATGCCCTCCATCATGTCCCTGAGAGCCTCACAGCCGTCCTCTCCAAAGCAATTTCCTAAAGCAACCACAAAAGTTCAAATTCCCACAGAATAACAGAAGTTTGATCCCAAACTGAATTAAACAGAACAGAGAAACTATTTAAACTATGAAAAATCAAGTGGTTAATGGAGCTTTCATACTGGCAGTTTAAATTGAGCACAATTTGCTTGAAAATTTGGTAATGTAAAAACTGCCATGCAGAACCAGAAGTACAGACCCCAAGTCTACTTGTAGGAGGAGGTCTTAAGTTTAATGGCAATGGAACTGTGATGCAATTTGCGTAAACGTAAAAGCAGGTCTCACTTGTCTCTAACTTGGGTCTGCACTTGTTTAGAAAGTAACATACTCATGCCAATTAGTTTGTAAGCATTTTTTATTAATGAAGTGTGTAGATAATGTGTGCAGCATATTAATCACAAAATTAATCATGATTAATTTAATATATCAAAGCTACCAATTTTTGTTAAAAAGTTTGAAAACAAGCATCTTGTCATAATTACAACAGACATCAAATCTTATCTAGGGAGCCTTTAAATATTGTGACGGACAACAGGGGGACTTTGAGTCAAAAAGGTTGGGAAAAAAGAAAAAAAAAATGTATCAGTAGCCGAATGTATTTATGATTCCTGATCTTTCAGTATAATCTTGATCATTTTTGCAGCATATTTCAGTACAGTATAGTTCATGAAGGAAACTTTTGGTAAGACAGGGCACCAACAGTGGATTAGAGAGGGGTTAGAAAGAGGGAGGAAAATGACTGTTACTCTCTAAATCATATACATACACTACAGTTCAAAAGTCTGGGATCAGTAAGATTTTATGTTTTTTTTTAAATAAGTATGTTATGCTCACCAAGGCTGCATTTATTTGATTAACAATTACACAGTAAAATCTGTCATATTGTGAAACATTATTACAATTTAAAATAATGATCTTCTATTTTAATATACTTTATATCTGTGATTTAAAGCTGATTTTTCATCATCATTACCCCAGTCACATTATCCTTCAGAATCCACTCTAATATGATGATTTATTATCAATGTTGGAATCTTAATATGGAATGCTTAATATTTTTTGGAACCTGTGATACTTTAATCAGGATTCTTTGATTAATAACATTTTTAAAAGAACATTAAAAATCTTACTGATCCCAAACGTTTGAATGACAGTGTGCGTGTGTATAAAAATTTTTTACCGTTGAGGTCCAGTTTCTCCAGATCTGCTTTGCCCCGAACAGCCTTCGCAACTACTACAGCTGCAGCCTCGCAAATCTCTCCAAATGACAAATTCAGCTCCTTAACAAAACAAATATTTTAGAATGCTCACAGTATCTACAGAAACTGAATGGAAGTGTTTGTTTGTGTGTCAGCTAGATTCAATGTTGGTATAATGCATCAACTCACCCTGAGGAATGGCAGTCCCTCTCTAAGGGAACCTGCTATAGCAATAGCACCTTCTGAGCGTACCAAACAGTCCCCAAAATTGACGACCTTAAGAAACTGGAGGTGCCCGATAGCCTAAACATGGAGAAAAACACACACAGCCATTATTCAATATCTCTTCTAACCATATAAACTATTTTGTGACCTGACACAGAGCTGCTCAGAATACCTCTGCCATGGCTGTTGATCCTCTCTTAGTAAACGTGTTGTCGTTGAGGTTGAGGACCTGAAGGTTTGGGTTGTGCTTTATGGCAGTGGCTAAAGCAGTGATACCAGGATGGTTAATTCCATTCTGTGGCATATGGACCTCCTCAAGACTGCCTAATAACTGTTTATATATATTTTTTTAAGAAAAAGCACATATTAGAATCTTGATGACAATGGAGTTTGTAATATTTTTTAAGATTTATTGAAAGAAGTCACCAAGATTAAAGTAAAAAATAACAGCATTTATTTAAAAACAGAAATCTTTTAAAAAAAATCTCTACTGTCACTTTTGATCAATATAATGCATCTATGCTAAATAAAAGTATTTATTAAAAAAAAAAAAAAAGTTGCTGACCCCAAACTTTTTGAACAATAATGTACATATATTTCTATAAAACATTACACCTTATTACCTTAAATGCTTTGGCAAGGGCAGTGGCACCATCATTCTCCAGCCGATTACGTCCAGCTATAAAAACTTTTAACCTCAGGGGGGAGCCAGCTGCACTAGACCGCTTATGGCATTCAGTCAATGCAGAAGTGAGGACCTTTAAAAAAAAATTTAAAAATAAAATGGTATACTTCATCTGTTCCATGAGCCCTAAAACACATGTTTAAAACAGTTTCAAAGCTTTCAAACACATCTAACTGACATCATAGCCACTCTTAAACTGGTTACATCAAGTTGATCTCAGCCTAAACTTACCATTCCCCCTCCAATGCCCATGCCACAATTATTAAGCCTAAGCTCACGTAAGGTGTAGCACGCAGAGCTCTTCAGGAGGCTTTCGATTCCCTTTACACCGTCAGGGCCGAAAGCGTTGTCGCTCAAGTCCAGATGTGTCAGTCTGGCCCCTGATGTCATCAAAGCATTGCCCAATGATATCTAAAAAATTTGAATAAAATTTTGGAAATAAAACAAGATTTTTTTTGTTTTAAAACATCGAAAATACATTTTGGTCCAAAAATAACAAAAATTATGACTTTATTCAGCATTGTCTTGTCTACCGGGTCTGTACCAGAAAACACGTCAGCAGCGTCGTACGTGAACAGCGTCATGAACTCACATGGACTACTTTGATGATGTTTTTATTACCTTTCTGGACATACATTTTCAATGGAGGGACAGAACTAGAGCTGAAACAACGAATCGATTTAATCGATTAAAATCGATTATTAAAATAGTTGTCAACTAATTTAGTCATCGATTCGTTGCTAAATAACTTTTATTTGCCGTAAGCGGCTCATTTCGCGCAAATTTCAAATCTGCGGTGACCAAAGTGTGGCAGTAATGAGCCACCGGAGGTTTTACTCAGCCAGTACAGCAGGAGAAGTAGCGAATAGCCAATAGCTGGCCTCGTTTTATGTCACGTGCTTCCTGAACAGCGTCTCTGCAGCATTCAGCGTGATGTGGGAGAACTTTACTTTGAGCCTTTAAAAAAGAAGAGTAACCTGTAAACTCTGCACTACTGAACTGTTTAAGGGGACGTTCACATATCGCGTCTTTTGCGCGCTCAAGTTCGTTATTTCCAACACCGCACCGCATCGAGTTAAAAACATTTAAACTTTTCAGAATGCGGCAAGCGCACCGCGGGTCATGTGACAAGAACTAACCAATCAGCTTCATTCTTTCCCGTAACGTTAAAAGCTCAGTCAAGATGAAAGGAACAGCTGATCATAGTTGTATATGGATTTCCATTTTGAAATAAATTTACTAGCAGAGCTACTGCAAGCGATGTTTTGAGCTGCAAATCCATTTATCCTTTGCTGAAATTTCCGCGTCTTCAAGGAGAGAGCACGTCATGGTTGCTTAGCAAAGGCAGACACCTCAGGAGCGCTTCTGCCCGAGCGCTTTGGAAAGAAGGAGAAAGCGGCGCGCCTAGCGTTTTCCACGCGTTTTTAGGCGCGATATGTGAACGGCCCCTAAGACTTTCATTTGTGCAGATTCTCCAGTACAATGTTGTTTGCAAATGTTTAGTCGTAAAAGCTGAGAACATTGCTTTTTAACAGTTAACATTTAAAGCTTTACAAACATGTTCTGTGATCAGTTTGTCGTTTACCAGTTCAAAATTCAGTCTTGCAGCCTAATTATGACTGAATAAGAGAGGTAAATGTTTAAAGATATTTGAAATGCACTTTTTTTCTAAGTATTCACTGCTCTTTTTCACACAGCAGGTTTTTTGTGTGTGTCCAATTTTTTTTTCTGGACAACCTTCTGATGGATTTTACTTTAAATTGTGAGTTCCATTCAGGTTTCATGCCATTAGCACTTTATTCGAAGGATTGTTTACAATTTCACAGCAAAAGCTATAAAGCTGTTTCCCAGTAAATAATAAAATACAATGCACTGCAATTTTATTCTGTTTTATCCTTATTCTTCGTGAAAATATGTTCTGAAAGATTCCTTAATAAGCTTTGTTTGGGATGTTAAACTACGTTAGGAGCTCTAAGGACTGCCATGGTGAAAACATTATTTGAAATCTACTTGTGAAATTTGCTGAGTATGGGTCAGTGTTCTGATTGCAGAAGAGTTCGACAAAGGATTACTAACACATAATAAAACAACTCCAGGTATATTTTTTATGAGGATATGACAGTGCAAAATGGTTAAAATCTCTTAAAAAATCTATGCTGAAGGATAAAGACCATTTATTAATAATTTACTTGGGGAAAAATATGGAAAAAACTAAAATATAAGTACATAAACCGATTAATCGATTAATCGTAAAAATAATCGACAGATTAATCGATTATCAAAATAATCGTTAGTTGCAGCCCTAGACAGAACGCCCTCCGACTAAATCTAAAATATCTAAAACTGTGTTCCGAGGATGAACGGAGTTCTTACGGGTTTGGAACGACAAAAGGGTGAGTTATTAATGATAGAATTTTCATTTTTGGGTGAACTAACCCTTTAACTGAGATTTCTGAGATGGATATTGTCTTACCAGAGCAGGAGGGATTTCAGAGCGAAGGCGACCTGTGAACATGTCACTCCAATGGCATTGCTTAGCAAAAAAAAAAAAAGCTAAGATTAAAAACAGCAAAGTAAAAGAGTGAACAATTTCCAGGGGCAATTTTAAAAGTACCTCCAATTCCCTTTTCGCTTCGAGGGACTTTGCAATAGTCTGTGCTGCTTCAACCCCCAATGTGTTTCCCTCCAATCTGAGAGACTGCAGCCCCTGGCACTGTGAGATCTCCTGCACCATCTCTTTCACTGCAACATCACAGACCAGAAGGGGAAGTTAAGAGTGTTGTGGTTGAAGCATTTACACATGAAAAATTTAAATATTTGCTAGCAGATAGTTTACTCACCTGACTCAGCATTGTCCAACTTCAGACCTTGTCCCTTATAACTTAACTCCACTTCTCCAACATGGGTCTTGGCCAGCGCCTCTGTAATCTGAGCGATATCTCCAGAGGCCATTGCTTTTCCCTTTGCTTTCTGTAAGTTAATAATACTTTAACAAGTATTACACATTAAGCACATTAAACCAGATCTCGCAAGTATTTGAATTTACTCATACAGATAACTGCATCCCACGCTATTATAGATCAGGGTTACATCCTAACTTTTTAATTTATTAGTAACAGGACTGTTACATTAGCTCAGCATGCTAGCCTGTCACCTTACATGGAAATAAAAGATTGACGATGAAAAGAGCTCTATTTAAAACGGGCTGTTGCACCTTGCAGCTCGATACACCCAAAATAGATGTTGCTGACTTTACGTTGTCTCTCACAGTTAGCATGCTAATATCGCTGCATCATTGCTACACACCGCTCAGGCTAGCTCGAAGAATTAGCTACCAAACTTTACTCTCATTCAGTACTTTAAACTAGTCATTCAATCGCATCAATATAAGTGAAATATAAAGATCTTATTGAACTTTAAACCTACGAATATTACCTTCCACCTCGGCGCAGATATTAACAGAAGACAGCAGATAACTATCCTTACTAGAGGAAACCCATCACAACAGGAGGCAGATGAGGCGGCAGTTCTTTGAAAGTGCCGGTGTCGCATTCTTTCATAATAAAAGCACCAATCGTCCTGTTATGACTTTCAACTGCTATAACTACTCGTACGGAATATACCATTTTTTATGTGATAAAAAGATGATTTTTCACAACTGTTGAAATAGTGAATTGGAACACATATACCAGTTAATACGTAAATGTGTATCTGAATAGCAAGTTATAATTATTAATTAAAGTTACATACACTAGATGATTTTTAGATGGGATGAATTAAATCCAGATATTTAAAATAACTTAAAATTAAATTTAATAAATTAAATAAAATTGTTTACTAAAATTAAAATTAAAATTGAATATGTAACATATATGTAATCGTACTGCCTCTTTCTAAACCACGAGTTACTGCGCTGATGACGCCAGCCCCAGTGGCCTAATGGATAAGGCACTGGCCTCCTAAGCCAGGGATTGTGGGTTCGAGTCCCATCTGGGGTGGAAACTTTTTAAACGCTAATAGCGATCCAATAGTTCATTAAAAGCTAAATGTGTGCCTATAAATATAATAATGCTATGCGAACCAGCCTATTAGACTGAAAGCATGTGGAAATTATCTAGCTATTCAGTCATTACCGGCTAGCTGCCACTGAATAACTAGCTTCTAGGATATTAGCCTATATTTGACAAAGTTTGCTTCTAAATTAAACAGCGAATCAGTCAGATCGAGAAAGAAAGCATCGAATTGCACTGGGTTTTCTTTTTGGGCGTCCTAACGGCGGCCTTCGTGAAGGTTCAGAGTAAGTTTGTAGAATTAATTTTGCTCTTTTAATATATAATTTTTGCATGTTTGCATAACATTAGAAGAGTAACGTGTAAAATAAGTTGAATAACACGGATCGGAGTTATAACAAACGCGTAAATTGGTTTCCAAACGAGGCGCCATGAGATATACATATAGAATAAAACATATAAATCAACCATATGAAACCCCCAACACTGTGTGCTCTCTGTTGTCAGAAGGTCAGAGAGCCGCCGTATATTGGGATGCTGTTCAGAGGTCTGTGGTGCTGAAAGAGGATGCAACGGAAGAGGACGGAGATGAATTTGGTTATTTCAGTGACAGTTTATCTGTTTCTGGATGGGGAGTCCTGGGAAATGCAGGCTGGTTATGAACAGTCCCAGGAGAAAAATTAGATGAAATACTTTTTGGCCGGATACCTTGAAGGATACCTTACAGCCTCGTAAGTTAAATATATTGAGTAACCCTTGTGAAAATGGAGAAAACTTAAGAATATGCTTAAAAATATTGCTAAGTGTACACGGCAAAGTGGCATTTATGTATCTTTAAATACTGCATACCGTTTAATGCTGCTGGCATAAATCCATTCACAAAGATTTTGTTTTTAATGCTGTAAAATTAGGGTGTGTATGTTCTAATATTAAGTTAATATTAGGGGCTAAGGTGGGTTAGGATAATTTAGTCTGGCTTTTGTAAGCGTACTTTTTAAAGCATGACAAAAGATTATTGAAACACAGGATTTAAATTGTACCCAAAGGAAACTTTTAATTTTGCATCATAATAAAGTGCACTTTTAAAAAAAAAAAATGTAAGAAACTCCTCTTTTTTTAAATATATACTTTAAAGATATATACTAATAAGTCTGGGTGTATTAGTATACTAAAATACTTTGCCCTGGGTAATAATAACCAAAGTAAACAACATTTCAGTTCATTAACAGCCCGATAACTTTTTATTCACAGACAGATGATGAACCATTATTAAAATATGTATCCTCAGATGATAAAGGATAATAATGTTATGAAACCTCTCAAACGCTTTATGAGGTTAGTGACATTTATTATCTAAATTGATTGCACTATTCCAAAATTAAAATAATAATGTCAGGTATGATAAAATACACCTACTTGCAGTGTATGTACAGACTCCAGACGATACATTACTCATATTAAACATACAATGGCCTACATATACATCACTGTAGTATGTATTCATGTTTTTAGAGGTTTTAAAGACTTTCCAAAATCTTACAATTGTTATTCCTTAAACACATTGTGGTGTGGAAAGATGAGGACCCAAGAGCGATTATGCAAAAGAAAACTTCTTTAATTGAGTAGCGTATCAAAATAACCAGCCTTCGGTAAAACCAGCAAAAGCAGCCGATGAACCGGTACCCAAAAGG
Source organism: Carassius carassius (assembly GCF_963082965.1). Classification (NCBI taxonomy): domain Eukaryota; kingdom Metazoa; phylum Chordata; class Actinopteri; order Cypriniformes; family Cyprinidae; genus Carassius; species Carassius carassius. The sequence continues at coordinate 14,131,409 of NC_081793.1, read as the reverse complement.
TAAACACAAAGTCTTTCAGCAAAGACTCCTTTCCGCTTTCACGATAATCTCAGGTGGCGGGTATGGTCACTGTCCAGAGTACTCGTCAGCACCAGCAGGGCTGGACAGAGAGCAGAGCAACAGGTTAACTCAAGGCACCGTTAGATCTGACCTGAGACTGGAGCACGAGAGGCAGGGTAGGATCCGACACCACAGGACAGGACAGCAACGAGATGGTTGTGAAGCTTCTGCATGTACAGCAAACGAAATAATCAAGCAGAGAGCACAAACACGGGGAACAAGAAATAGCCAGGATGATTAAGGAAAAGAGAGAACAGGTGTGAATCTATAAGCGAGACAGAGGAGAGATAATGAGAAAGAGCTGAAGAGGTGTGTCAGTGTGGCAAAATAACCAGCAGAGGAGGGGGAAGAAGAGAAGGAAAACCGAAACCATGACACACATATATTATTAAACTATGATTAGATGTATCTTTATTAAACTTCCATTCTTTAAAATAGTGAGCAAGACTCATGGACAAGAACATAAGACTGATCCTTTGTGGCATCATGTGGGTCTTCTAGTGGCTCAGATGGATGGACTGCATGCTGTGGCAGGATACTGGGCCAAAAGTAGACAAGAAACAGTCAGGAAACTTAAATTGTGCATGCATTTCTTTTAGTACTGTACTTCTCATTCTGCGAGTGCGGTAACACTCATATAGACATTTGCAAAGGCCTAGGTTTCTCAAGTTAACTTTTTAATATTTTTATTCGTTCATTGATAGTGATGACTTATATGCTTGTGGATGAATTTCTCAATGGTATTGGGGATTTGCTAGGTTTAATCCCTGTTCTCAAATGGCATTCCAACTCTTCTTCTGACTCTTTCAGAATGCCAGGCATGAGTCACTGGTCTGCTCTCATCAAGGTTAGAGGTAAAATGATGCCTTCACCTCATGACTATAATCACATATTCTGGATTGGGACCAAATGTAATTGGAATGTTCCAATTAAAAAAAAAACATATCATGTTTTTTTTTTTCGGTAGCACTAATCTGAACATTTGGGACTGCCTGAGATTGACATGGCCTTCATTCCATCCAAACCTTTGCCAGTGTTGTATTTTCCAGCTTTAATAGTTCTGTGCCCATTTTATCTGCAGATCTGGCTGTGAGAATCTGTTGCTTGGTCAATACAGCTGGTTCACCTATTCTCCCATCATGAGAATCTACAACTGCATCTACAACAGCACTGGGACTTATAAAAAATAAATGTACAAGCAGACTGTCCTTTAGCAGCTATTTATAGGCAGATGTTTGTCTTTTATAATTCAAACAGTTTCTTGCATCATTTCCAGGGATCTTGTCAATTCTGGATGATTTTTATTCGCTGGGAACAGGGTTGTTTGTATCTCAGACCCCAAACTATGTGTTTAACTTTTGCGTTCCACAGATTAAGAAATGCGGTAACACTTCAGTATAGGGATAAACTCTCTCTATTAACTAGTTGCTTATTAGCATGCCTATTATTAACATATTGGCTGTTTATTAATACTTATAAAGTACATATTCAGCAGAACCATATTCTACATCCCTAATCCTACCTAATACCTAAACTTAACAATTACCTTATTAATAAGCAGAAAATTAGAAGTTAGTTGAGGCAAAATAGTTTTTTAATAGTGAGAACTGGACCTTAAAATAAAGTGTGACCAGAAATTTTGAATGGGGACGAGTAAAAGATGACAGTAATGTTATTTTTTTTGGTGAACTTACCTCACAGCAATAGATACACTGGAATAGCTAATAATATAACTATACAGTGGGTATAAAAAATAATGACCCGCCCTTTAAAATAATAACATTTTGTTGCTTTGCAACTTGCCAGAAAAGGGACAAAGTGTTTGTTTTATCCAGCTGTATTTACTCAGTGCAACTTATGACATCCAAGTGAAAGATATAACACCAACACACCAGAAAAAAATAAAAAACAGAATCACTGGGTTGAAAAAATGATCACCCTGTATACTGTGTCAGTATTTGGTTTAACCACCTTTTGCTTTAATTACAGCCTTTAGTCTGTTGGGATATGCCTCTACTAACTTTGCACATCTAGACTGCATTGATGCTGAGCATTTGTGTACTGCAATCTTCAAGTCATGATGGTCATGATTTAATGGGATTTAAGTCTGGGCTCTGACTAGGCCATGTAAGGATGTTCACCTTTTTCTCCTTTAACCACTGTGTGGTCAGTTTTGTCATTGGAAGGTAAACTGTCTTCCCATTGACAACTTGCTAGAAGAGGGCATCAGATTTCCCTCAAGAATTTGATGGTATTTTGCCCCATCTATTTTTCCTTCTATCCTGATAAGTGCTCCACTCCCTTCTGCAAAGAAACACCCCAATAACAGGATATCACCACCTCCATGCTTTTTCTGCAGCAATGCTGTTATTTGGATGGTGAGATGTATTGGATTTTCGGCAGATATATCGTTTGGTGCTGGGGAAAAATTGTTCTTCATCTGCCTCAGAATCTTCAATGTGTGTTTTGGCAAAGCTCAGTCCTGACTGCATTTGGCCTTTCTTGAGGTTTTTATTCTTCTAGCAAACCTTCCATACAAGCCACATTTGTGGAGAATTTGTGTTATTGTCACATACACACAATGACCACTCTTGGTCGTAAATTCCTGCAGCTGCAGTTCCCGTAGGCCTCTTGGAAGCCTCTCTGACCAGTTTCCTCTTGTTTTTTCATCCAGTTTGGAGCAACATCCTGATCTTTGTTCTACCAAATACCTTCCACTTCTTAATAATAGACTTCACTGTGCTTCTAGGCATTGATAAATCTTTGACTTTTTTTTTTTTTTATCCATCTCCTGACTTGTGCCTGTCCACAACTTTATTCCAGAGATCTTTTTACATTGCATGGCACACAATCTTATAGGATGCACCGAGTAAATACAGCTGGATAAAACAAAAAACATGTGTCCGTCATCATTTCAGGACAGAAAGCAACAAAATGTGATGTTTTTTTTAAAGGGGGGTGAAATTAATCAAAACTTTTTCTTCAAACTGAACTGCCCTCTTGATTAGTAGCACTCTGTCATATTAGATTACAGATATTACCCATATTCAAAAAAGCACCCTTGTGAATCCATCTGCTGCCGAAATGATCTGATGCTCCGACGACCTCATCCAGGAAGCTGTTATGATACTAAGGTAGAAATAGGATGTTTTGGTCTAAATGTTATTATTACATAAAACCCAGTAAAGATACAGTGCGATTCTAATGGAGCTTGCAAAAATGTATTACAGTTTATCACATCGCCCAGATGTTTTTGGCTGAAGGTTTGAATGGATCCACTACTCAGAATGGTCTTCCACTTTTCTCTTGGAGCTGTTTTAATCTGACAGCTCATCATGGGCTCTCTCAGACCTACAATGTTACATTCATCACCATGCAGCCCCTGCTCTTTGGTTCCAGAGATCAAGCTACGACTGATAGTAGTCTGGTACAGTGTATGAACAGCAGTCTAGAGGATACAGGTGCAAGACTTTGAAAGCATTTAACCAACTTTGCATCATATATTTACAGGCATTGGGAACATTTTTGCCCCATAAAACTTTGCAACTGACTGCATAATACTTCCAGTCAGTGCTCGGCATATGTTTATGCAATAAATGACTACAGTAACAATATTTGCCCTAACTTGACAGCCAAACTGATATGTCTGTTATAATGACAAAGCTCTTGGTTATAAATATAAGCAAATTACATTACAAAAAAAATTAGCAATACAGTCATTTAAGATTAAGATAAACTGATCTGAACAACGTCAGCAGTGTCAACAAACCTTTTCACTGGAGAAAAGCAATAGCATCATTCACAGAGAACTTGATAAGTTAAAACAGCCTAGATTTGTTTATTACAAACACAGAGCTTTTCACTTCACAAGATGTTAAATGGAGATGGATTGTTAAGTGTTTATCAGCTGTCTGTTCTCATTCTGATGGATGACCTAATGGTCATAATAATATTAATAAAACCTAATGGTCGAAACATTGCATCATTAAATTATTTTTATGGAGCATTTACATCAGTGTGCGGACAATACGTTTGTATTTTTGCTCAATCTGATGGCACCCATTCCCAAGTGATGTAATGCTAAATTTCTCCAAATCTGTTCCGATGAAGAAACAAACTCATCTATATCTTGGATGCCCTGAGGGTGAATACATTTTTAGCAAATTTTCATTTTTGGGTGAACCATTCCTTTAAAAGTATCAATTATATTAAAAGTATTAGATTTTTTTTTTTTTTTGACTTATATAACTCTATTCTCTGTCATTGCAAGCTGAATAATTTGTAACTACAGGCTGAATAATATTGAATTTACAACATCAATCTACACAATAAATAGATGTAGAATTTTATTTTGTGTTGGAAATTATATATGGGGTCAAAAGTGTGAAACATTTAGTAAAAAGGCTTAAGAGGATAAATACCCTTCGAACCCACCTTAATATTCAGAATAGTGGTTTTCAACTGACACTTTTTAAAGCTTGTATCTTTGATTATTTATGTATCTTTGATCATCTTTAATATTATCAGCACAACAAACGGTATTAAAGTTGTTCCTCTTTTGCTTTACCTGCAGCACTCGATCTTCATAGCTTACCTAAGTATGTGTAAAACCTGACAATTCTTTTGTCAGGAACATTTGAGAATGAACCAGAGAGCAAGTCGACTGTCCTAAACAGGATCTTAAATACTCATTGCTGTTAATGCATAAACGCAATCAGCATCCTAGAATCTGCGCAGGAACAAGAAGTACAAGAAGAATCTGCGCAGGTTTCTGCGTCAAAAGTTCATCACCGTGCATGTAGGCGGGGCGACCACGTCTCAGGATACGAGCCAATCAACTGCCGCGCTTGTTCTACTTTCATGAAACAAACAAAACCAGCAGCACACCGCTTCACCGCTTCGCCGCGGGAGACAGAACGGCACTAGAACAGCCTCCGAGCCGCACCGACAGTCCGCATACACACCGCGCACCAGCCTCAGTGTAGTGCCCTAATGGCAACGGAGGAAAAAGGAAAAACGGCGGCGCCTCAGGCTTTACCGGAAACGAAATCCCTTTCAGCAACACACAACAATCTGAACAATAACAACAACAACAATAATAACAACAAAGACAATGAGGGAGGTGAAGGAGCCACACCAGCCACATCCACTACTGTTGAGCCCGGGGGCGCTGAAAATATCATAGGGAACGGTTCAACGGTTAATACAACCGGAGGCAATAACGGCAAATGGGTCCGTCTCAACGTCGGGGGGACGGTGTTTCTAACGACACGACAGACGCTGCTAAAGGAACAAACTTCATTTCTGTACCGACTGTGTCAGCAGCAGGACTTACATTCTGACACGGTAAGACAGCCAAGAGTGATGTTAGTGTATGACTGTGTGTTAATGATGCGGCGGGCGTCAGATGGATGCGCACGTGCTGCTCTGCTTAATGACGCGGACCCCCAGTGTTTGTGCATTTGAGCAGCATCGCAGTGTTTAGCCAGAAATATCCATAATTAATGTGATCCACCTGAAGCTGATTTTGATTTGTGAAGCAGATCTCTTGATAGGTTTATCACCAGATCATCGGTACACCCTCAATTTATTATAAGGTTGAATCTCATGAATCTGTATTTTGCATGCAGATAATAAAGCAATTATTTTTGTATTATTATTGAATAATCACTTGTTTAATATTTAACGATTTAATAATGATAATAATAAAGAAACTAATGTTTAAGTTATTCAATATCAATATTAATGTTATTTATATCAATATTATTCATACAATATTTTTATCAGGCAGTAATTGATGTAATCATATTATTATTATTATATATTTTTTCATTTTAACATTATTATTTATTACATTGGTGAATCACACAGCCAATTAAGCATGTAAATCAGTAACTGTCAAATAAAATTGTGTCATCTTTTACTCATCCTCATGTCATTCCAAACCTGTATGCATTTCTTTCTTGTGTGGAACACAAAAGAAGATATTTGGATGAAAGTTGGGAACCAAACCACATTGGAGACTTGAATAGACACAAACATTTCTCCAAATATCTTCTTCCACAGAAATAAGTTTGACAGTTTTGGAATGACATGAGGGTGAGTGAATAATGACGTAATTTAAATTTTTAGGTGTAGTGTCCCTTTAAAGTTAGGATGCTTCTTGTAAAATGAGGCATAAGATAATCCAAATAAAGCATCCATATCTTTATAGAACTGATCTGTCAGAATGTAGAGCACATGCCAGGAGTTCCAGTGGGACCAAAGCAAATATCACCTTATGCCAACTCTTATGTGAAGGGGGCCTTATCACTGACCCACTGCAATATTTTTTTTTCTTCTGGCAGCAAAGGTTAATATATTACACTGTTGGCTGATGTCTTTGTGTCTACTTGGAAGGCCCGAAACAGGATTTTATTCTAGTTAGATGTAAAATATAATTTTCAATATCTCTAATACCTACAACCTGCAATAAGGTACTTATTACTGTTTTACATTTTAAACACATCATGACAATGAGATAATAAATAAGGTCAGCGGATGGAGAATATATGAAATCTGTGGATGATTTTGTATTGAATTGTATTTTTTGCATACCGGTATATAGAAATGGATATATTTTTGGCATGGCACCATATGTTCTCCCATGTGCCATCAGAAATGGTTTCAATTATATATTTTAGTTATTTTTCTCCATATTACAGTAATGAGGACAGTAATGAGTAATTTTTTTTTTGTCGTGATTTTTGTTTTCCTAATTCTTGGTTGAAAAGAATTAGGAACACATACAGACACATATACAGTGAGTGTATGTGTATGGGTGTATGTTATTTTTATTTTTAGCTCCCATTTACTCTTACAGCATTAAGGCATACAAAAAGTATTAGACTTAACAGATGGTACTCTGCCTTCACAGTATCCACCCCCTCCCAAGCTATCCTCTTATTCCCCACTCAAAGCACCTCCATCTCCACAGTAAGTGATGAGGCAGAGACGATCTCCCATCACAGCTCAGTTATTACTGGCTGCTGTGGTGTTGTGTGCTCTCTCTGGTCTGTTCTTCATTGGTGGTTTACATGCATTTTTCCTTTTCAAATAGTTTCAAAAAGTTGATATAGTAAAATGATATATATGTATAATCCTTGTGTTGAGCAATTGTTGCTCACAGAAAATTGTATGTAATTGAGAATTTGACCATGACAAATTGTAATTGAAAATTCTGTCTTCATTTACTCACCCTCGTGTCGTTCCAAAATCATATGATTTTCTTAAAAGATTTTGAAGAATGTTGGTAACCAAACAGTTTTGGTTTCCATTGACTTCTGTTGTTTTTTGACTGTAAAACGGAAGTCAATGGGAACAAAACAGTTCCACAGAAGAAAGTCAGTCATACCGTTTTGGAATGACATGAGGGTGAGTAAATGAAGAAAGAATTTCCATTTTTGGGTGCAAAACCCTTTTAAAACATGGCCTTTTTATTTTTTTTCATGAGGAGGTTTTGGCTATTATTATAGTGAATATTATTAGCTAGTTCAACTATTTGAATGAATATGTGCATAAGCCAGAATTGATGAAGTTTAAATCATTTTTTCGGCCTTCTTATAGCATGCTGTGAGGCTTTGCATGGCACAGGTCATTATGCAGTTCTGTTTTGAAATGAATAAGCTCTTTGTTTGCCTACCAGGTATTTCCCATGGGATGCTGCTATTTCCCCATTGGGACCAGGTTCTTATAATTCATTGAGCAACTGCAGAGTTTAATGTTAATGGAAGATGAGTTGAGCACGGACAGATAGCAGACATGTTTGATGTTTGATTTTTGTGTGTTTAGGACATATACAGTAGTATTATGTGTTAAATCCTCTTGTTCTTATGAAGTGCTGAGTTGGGGGGCCAGCTTGTCTCTTCTGACTCACTGCAGGAGTCATGCGCAGGTGTTGTCATGCCTGCTGTCAAGTCTAGTCATGTCTTATGTGATGCTGTCTGCTGCACTTCCTGTTTCGAAAATGGGATTTTTGTATGTGTGTGCAAACTGCAAATGATGTTCTGTGCTACTATTGATGTATATAATGAAAATATCTCCTGAATGCTTTTTCAACTATATGATATTTATTTTGAAGTTCATGTCCATGTTGTGAATCTGGAGTGAGTCACATGCAGGGTCCACAATGAATGGAAGGTTAAATAATAAAGTTTAACAGGCATATTTCATATGGGCCATGCAACTGTATGTTACATTATTTATTTAAAACTATACATTAATGTTAATAATAAATAATAACTATACACTACTGTTAATTAAAAAATAAAATAATAATAATACTTTTATTAAGCAAGGTCATGTTATATTGATAAAATATTACATTTACATTACATTTACATTTATTCATTTAGCAGACGCTTTTATCCAAAGCGACTTACAGATGAGGACAGTGGAAGCAATCAAAAACAACAAAAAGAGCAATGATACATAAGTGCTATAACAAGTCTCAGTTAGGTTAACACAGTACACCTAGCATGGGATTTTAAGTAATAAAAATAAATAAATAAAATTAAAAAAATAACCGATAGAATAAAAAAAGAATAGAGCAAGCTAGTGTTGTCACGGTACCAAAATTTCAGTATTCGGTACCGATACCAGTGAAAATCCAGGGTTCTCGGTACCAATTTCGGTACCAAAGCAAAACACAAAAATATGATTAAAGAATATTAAAATTATAAATAAATTTTTATCACTAAAAATAAAACCAATGCCATTCTTTATACTTATTTACAATTGTGTTTAAAGTTCTTCTACAAGTAATATAATTATGAAAAACAGTAAACAAGTTTCACCCAAATTTAATTTGTCATTTAATTTATGAAATTTAAACCCATTTTATTTTTTGGTAAATAAAGGGGATTTGCTGTTAAAATTAAAACATGGAAGAAATATTGTGTGATTAATTTTTAATTAACAGTAGTAGCAGTATCACATACATTTTACAAAATAATAGTAATATTTCTAGCACAATGCCTTTATGTAAAAATGAATTTTTAATGAATGCATATTTGTCATTTATCTGAACTTAAGACTGGTGGTGATGCTGAAGATATTTTTGTTCATTGAGGGTTTCTGTAAAAAAAAAATAGTAATAGATCATAATAATTATTATTAAAAGATAATAATACTACTAATTCTACCATACTAACAATATACAATGCACTATGGATTGATGAGCTGCTGGGTTCATGAATATTAATCACGTTGTCTGCGTTCGGTCGAACTGATTTGCTGAAATCAAAACAGGGACGGTAAAAGATGAGCGCCAGTCAATGAAATTGACATTTGCGCATTAGCTCCGCCCACTACAGGAAAAACCGGCATATCTTCTGCTTGTTTGAAAATATGAATAGGCTAATTCTAAATGAACTCCATTATTTTGACAGGAGAAGACAACAAAGAATATAGTTTACATGTAGCATGTCGATTCAGCGTGGTAAGACTATCGCTTTCTCTCTTTGCATGTGTGAGAAACAGCGCTATCAGCAAAGCGACGGCGAATCGTGCTCCTTCACACAGAGTTTACAGTTCGGCAAATACAGGTGTACTGTGCGTCCATTGAGATGAATTGAAAAGTACAGATCGCTTGATGGAGAGAGAACTCTGAAGTGCTCAGTCAGTGTTCAGCGAGTGAAAATATATCTGCGGCAATCTTATAATAGCCTCGAACACACGCACACTGGCGAGTAAAATCTAAGAATTTATTAGCCAATGGCTAACAATAGACATAATTTACTCGCCCTGAGTAAAATTTATTCACATATGCGAGTGATTTACTCGCAATGTAGAGGCTGTTTTGACGGTTTTCCGTGAATACCTTTAAATTGACACTGGTTTTACTCAAATGAAACGGTAAAATGCTTGTGAAGTGACTCAGAACGGTTCTGGTGATGTTGTAAGTCCTCATTATTGCAAGCGTCATGCGCTTCAGTCTATGTAGTAAACAAACCATTCATTCATTCGCACAGAGACATGCACGCAGAACATGCAGGATGCAGATTTCAACCAACTTTTGCGGCTTAACATTTACAGATACTGGTCCATATGGAGATTTGATTTGATTAATTTATGCTAATTGTGACAAATTCCGTGACTGTCCATATTAAAATGTAAGTTTCATTTTCATGACTGGATTTTGAGATTCCGTCCGCGTTTTCTGCTTCGCGGAAATCATAGCGCTGTATGCATCCAGAACCGGGTTTGAACGGGTCCTCGGTACCACCGGTACTTACAGAAACCTGGTACCGTGACATTTTCATTTTTTTAGTACCGACTTGGTACCGAAGTACCGGGTATTTTGACAACACTAGAGCAAGCTAGTGTTAGAGATCTTTTCACATACACATACACACACACACACACACACACACACATACAATTGCATAATAAATGAAAAGAAAATAGAATACAAAAAGATTAGAAAGGTAGGTAGATTTTTTTAAAGAATAGAATTAGAATAGTGAATGTTAAAGTTAGAGGGTCAAATAAAGATGGAAGAGATGTGTTTTCAGCCGATTCTTGAAGATGGCTAAGGACTCAGCTGCTCGAATTGAGTTGGGGAGGTCATTCCACCAGGAGGCAACATTTAATTTAAAAGTACGTAAAAGTGACTTTGTGCTTCTTTGGGATGGCACAATCAAGCGACGTTCACTTGCAGAACACAAGCTTCTAGAGGGCACATAAGTCTGAAGTAACAAATTTAGGTAAATGGGTGCAGAGCCAGTGGTAGTTTTGTAGGCAAACATTAATGCCTTGAATTTTATGCGAGCAGCTATTGGAAGCCAGTGCAAGTTGATAAACAGAGGTGTGACGTGTATTCTTTTTGGCTCAATAAAAATGAATCTTGCTGCCGTGTTCTGAATTAATTGTAAAGGTTTGATAGAATTTGCTGGAAGACCTGCCAAGAGGGCATTGCAATAGTCCAGCCTGGAAAGAACAAGAGCTTGAACAAGGATTTGTGCTGCATGTTTCGAAAGAAAGGGCTTGATCTTCTTGATGTTGAATAAAGCAAATCTGCAGGATCGGACAGTTTTAGCAATGTGGTCTGAGAAAGTCAGCTGATCATCAATCATAACTCCAAGGCTTCTAGCTGTTTTTGAAGGAGTTATGGTTGATGTGCCTAACTTGATGGTGAAATTGTAATGAAACGATGGGTTTGCTGGAATCACAAGCAGCTCTGTCTTGGCAAGGTTGAGTTGAAGGTGATGGTCCATCATCCAGGAAGAAATGTCTGTTAGACAGGCTGATATGCGAATAGCAACCGTCGGATCATCAGGATGGAATGAGAGGTAGAGTTGAGTGTCATCAGCATAGCAGTGGTATGAAAAGCCATGTTTCTGAATGACAGAACCTAATGATGCCATGTAGACAGAGAAGAGAAGTGGTCCAAGAACTGAGCCCTGAGGCACCCCAGTAGTTAGATGTTGTGACTTGGACACCTCACCTCTCCAAGATACTTTGAAGGGCCTATCTGATAGGTAAGACTCAAACCATTGAAGTGTGGTTCCTGAGATGCCTTTTGCCAGTAGGGTTGATAGGAGGATCTGGTGGTTAACCGTGTCAAAAGCAGCGGACAGATCAAGCAGGATAAGTACTGAAGATTTGGATTCCGCTCTTGCCAGTCTTAGAGCTTCAACAACTGAGAGCAAGGCTGTCTCAGTTGAATGCCCACTTCTGAAGCCAGATTGGTTGCTGTCAAGGAGGTTGTTGTTTGTGAGAAATGTAGAGACTTGGTTGAACACAGCTCGTTCAAGTGTTTTTGCAATGAAAGGAAGAAGGGAAACTGGTCTGTAGTTCTCTAAAAGAGATGGGTTGAGGTTGGGTTTCTTAAGTAGTGGAGTTATACGTGCCTGTCTAAATGATGAGGGAAAAACACCAGTGTGGAGGGATGTGTTGATGATGTGAGTGAGTGCAGGTACAACTGCAGGAGAAATGGCTTGAAGGAGATGAGATGGAATAGGATCAAGCAGGCAAGTAGTAAGGTGATTAGAAAGGAAGAGTTTTGAGACTTCTGCCTCAGAGAGTGAGGAGAAGGATGTAAATGAGTGTATGTTTGCTGGTGATATGAGCTTGACTGACTGTGGTGTGGAAAATTGTGCACTAATGTGTTTAATTTTATTAATGAAAAACGTTGCAAAAGTCTTCAGCTATTAGAGATGAAGCAGGAGGTGGAGGAGGAGGACAAAGAAGTGAGGAAAATGTTTTAAAAAGCATGCGAGAGTTAGACGAATTGTTAATTTTGTTATGGTAGTATGTCATTTTAGCAGTGGAGACATCAGCAGAGAAGGAAGATAGGAGTGACTGATAAACATTAAGGTCAGTAGTATTTTTGGATTTGCGCCACAACCTTTCAGTAGCTCTAAGCTTAGAACAGTGTTCGCATAGAACATCAGATAACCAAGGGGCAGAAGGGGTGTTACGGGCTGGCCTGGAAGATAAGGGACAAACAGTGTCTAAACAAGATGTAAGAGTGGAGCAGAAAGTATCAGTAGCACTGTTAGCATCCAAAGATGCAAACAGTTTAGGGGAAGGAAGTGAAGATGAAACCATTGCAGATAGCCGGGTGGGTGAAAGTGTGCGTAGGTTACGTCGAAAGATGACATGTGGAGGGGTAAGTGATGTTGCAGGGACCATGTTGAGGTTAAGAGTGAGGAGGAAGTGATCCGACGTGTGCAGTGGAGTAACCAGAACATGATCAGTAGAGCAGTGTCGTGTATAAATAAGGTCCAGTTGGTTGCCTGATTTGTGAGTAGCAGTAGTTGACACTCGGTTGAGATCAAAAGAGGCAAGCAGAGTGTGGAAATCAGCAAACAGAGGTTTATCTAGATGGATGTTGAAATCTCCAAGCATAACTAGGGGAGTACCATCCTCAGAAAAGGTTGAGAGCAACACATCTAATTCATCCAAAAAGTTACCCAGTGGTCCTGGGGGTCGATAGACAACTACAAAATGTATTTTAAAAGGGTAGGTAACAGTAACTGAATGAGATTCAAAGGAGCTGTTGATATCCAAAGATGGTAAAGAATTAAATTTCCAATCATTAGAGATGAGCAGACCAGTATCTCCACCTCTTCCAGTCAAACGGGGGGAGTGGGAAAATGAGAAATTATTGGAGAGTGCTGCAGGTGTAGCAGTGTCCTCTGGTTTGATCCAGGTCTCTGTTAGGGCCATGAGATTAAGCTTTGAATGACTAATAATAGAAGTAATGAAATCAGCTTTGTTTACAGCAGACTGGCAATTCCAGAGACCAATAGAAACCAATTTGTTATAAACAAAAAACAACTGAAATAGAAATGAAACAAGGAGAAGGAAAAAGAGATTAATCGAAACAATACTTATATTCCCTGCCGGTGTCCCTGCCCGGTGGAGTCGCACGGTAGAGTCGATGGTCTTTACACTCTTAGGTCTTCACACGAGGAGGGCTTAACTGGTGGGCTGCTGCGACCGCTGTCGCGGTAGCTATACTAATCTTTTTTTAAATCCGACAAAACGGAAATTGAATTCAGCTGAACGCACTTTACTTTTATCACAACAAAGGTCTAAGCAAGCGCACAACACTGACAACGTATGCGATAGAGTACGAGACCAAACACAGCACGTCTCAACACAGTAAACAAACAAGTTTTTCCTAGCAATGACAACTGCGCTAAATACTAATGAGACAAGAAATAAATACACTTACGATCTGCTTTTAACTCCTGCTGATTTAACTGCTTCTCACAAAGGGTATTTCTTTGCACTCTCTTGGCTGGCGCTTGAACGCATATATATATATATATATATATATATATATATATATAAATATCCAAAAAGGATAAAGCGTCATAAAATCAATCCATTTGAATCAATATGACAGTAAAAATTTGACAGTAAAGACATTTATAATTGTACAAAATAATCATATTTTAAATAAATGATTCTCTTTTGAATGTTCTATTCATCGAAGAATTCTGGGGGAAAAAATTATCCCAGCACAGCTGTTTTCAGCATTGATAATAACAATAAATATTTCTTGAACAAAAAATATGCATATTAGAATGATTTCTGAAGGGTCATGTGACACTGAAAACTGGAGTAATGGCTGCTGTAAATTCAGCTTTACTATAACAGAAAAATATTAAATAAAAAAATATATAAAAATAAAAGACTATAGATTATAGACTATAAGAATAATATTACAAATATTACTGTTTTTACTGTATTTTTGATCAAACAGCTGCAGTCTTGGTGAGCATAAGAGAAAAGTATTTAACATTTTTGACTTGCCAAAGCCACTCTGTTTTTGTGCGCGGTAAGTGTTCATTTTTTATACATGATAAATATCTTCTTTGTGTAGGTATGTTGTTCATGTTCATGTTGTGAATCTGCAAAGCGAGTTATCTTATTTATGCTTTCTTCTTTCTCTACTTAAGTGCTTTTATAACATTGCAGTGCCTCTATGCAGTCTGTTACGCCAACATCTTCCTCTTTCTATTTACCTTTTTCACCCTAGTGCACTTCTGTGCACTCTCTGTTTTTCTTATTGCTGTTTGTGGGTTTTGAGTGCTCATGCCCTGGGCTCAGTTGTGTAATGTTCTCTTTTGAGCATGTTGTAGACTACATGATGTCCTGCTAGAGCTGTGCCGATTTATTAAGGTTCATTAATTGCAGAGAGGAGACTCCAGCCATTCTGGGACAACGACTGTGGCCATGCTAATGTGACCTGCACTCACTGCCACTTTGCACATGCCCTTTGCCCTTTCTTTTCTCTCTTGTGCCAAGTCACATTTTTATCCCCTGGGGCGATGTACTGTTCAGTGCATCCTGTACATCAGTTAAACAGCTTCAGCACTGAGTCAGTGGTACATTTACATAGGGAATTTCCTGACAGTCACCACATTATTAAATAGTAACTAATATTAATAAAATGTTAAATGCATCATGATTAAACAATGTGTATTTATTTTTACATAATATTAGTCCTACATATTTGCCGAAATTATATTTATACATTTATATAGCAAATAATGAAATATCTAATTATTGAGAGAGCTACGATCTCTTTGTTTAGGATGAAACTGGTGCTTATGTGATTGACCGAGACCCCACCTATTTTGGTCCCATACTCAACTATCTGCGACACGGGAAGCTGGTTTATAACAAGGAGTTGGCAGAAGAAGGTCTGTTAATTCACTTTCTTAACTGTTGTTAGTGTATGCTTTTTAAAATGGATGGGCATATTTTAATATTATAATGTATAATTTATATTTAATATTAACACATCATAATTAGGAATGCATAGGTACCATATGATTATTAATTGTATTAATTATTAAAGTCGTCAATATTTCACATTTTCATTTAGCTTAAGGTTTTATAATTTTATTCAAAATCTTTTGATAATAGTTTGTTAACGGCACTATTAGTTGATTTTGGATACGTATCTAATTTGATCTTTGAAAATCACTTGAATATATTTAGCAAATCTCCAAATGAATATCCTTTTTTAATACTGTACATTATAATGTAGTGATGCCTAAATTTACGTGTAGCATTTACAACAATTCATTTTAGCTATTGTTTTATTTGGAATTTCAGTATTGGAGCATATCTAGTCAAAACACCACAAAGCCGTAACAAAATCCATGTTCAGTTTTTAAAAGCAAAGTGTGTCTGTGCCTTCAGGTGTCTTGGAGGAGGCAGAATTCTACAACATCACACCACTGATTAAATTAATCAAAGAGAGGATTCTTGAGCGAGACTCCAAGGCCACACAGGTAATGAGCAGGGCCTTAATCATGCCTCCACCTACCTCAGTTGTCCCTAATGTTTTTTCATTAGTATCAATTTATTCAATTTCTTCATTTTCTCAGCACTGTATTACTGTTCATCTCAGTTTCTACTGTACATGAATGACTATATTTACGTGCTTATGCAACAGCCATCAGTTTCCCACCCACTCATGCCTTTCTTTTCATACTTGCCTTTTGGCATCATCCTTTACTTCCCACCACATTCCTTTTATACACTTCACCAGTCTTCACCCTCTCTCTCCGTCTCTCTTACAGCAGGTACCACCAAAGCATGTGTATCGGGTGTTGCAGTGTCAGGAAGAGGAGCTGACCCAGATGGTGTCCACCATGTCGGACGGCTGGAAGTTTGAGCAGGTCAGCGTGCGCACCTGCCGAAAACCCCGCCCCGGACTGCTCTGGACTGTGGGTTGGACTGACACTGAGTCGATTTCCCTTCCCCTGATCCTAATGCTCCCAGTGTCCAATTCTCCCCTCAGATTCAGAGTCCAGAAACTTAGCTAATGTCTGAAATTAAACTTTGTGCGATTTGCATTCAAATGGATTTTAAATGGTCAGTTGCACCAAACCCTTTTAATCATATTATGCAGGGGTTTTTTGTGCAAAATGACAAATATGTGATATTATTCTGGCTTTGTCAGTATGTAGTTTTGCATATCCCCAATGATATTGTGCACTTTAGTCATGAGCAAAACTACAAAGTAATAAGGCTGATTTATGTCCCACCATATACCAATCAGACATGTTTCTTAATATCAGTTCACTCAGAAATAAAAATTCTCTAATTTTACTCCGTGTCAAGCTATTCCAAACCTGTATACGTTTCTTTCTTCTGTGAAACAGAAAATAATTTTTGAGGAACATTGGTAACCAAACAATGTTGGTGCCTGCCTATTGAATTCCATTGTATGGACAAAAAAACAAACAAACAGATGTCTCTCAAAATATCTTCTTTTGTGCTGCACAGAAGAAAGTCGTAAATGTATACGTAAATGATGACAGAAAGTTCATTTTTGAGCAAACTATCCATTTAAAGAGGTCATATGATGCTTTTTTAAAAATCATTATTTCGTTTATTTGGTGTAACAATATGTTGACATGCTTTAATGTTCCAAAAACATTACATTACAAAAACATTATTGTAGGTCCTCTATGCCCCGCCTCTCTCAAACAGGTTGTTTTCTTCAAAGTCCCTCCTTCTGACAAGTGCAGTCTGCTCTGATTGGCCAGCTGACCCAGCGCATTGTGATTGGCCAACACCGCAAGCACTCGTCGGAAATGTGATGCCTCTTTCCATAATCGCGAGCTTCATCTTTCAAAATAAATGTAAAGACAGTTAATAATGTCCTTAGTTTTACCATCAGCTCAAGCCCGAAAGGGAAATGTGACCGACACAGTGATGAAGCTCGCATGTGTTTGCAGTACACAAGCCATGGACGGTTAAGACAGCTGACTCCACTGTGATGTGACCGTCTCTCTCTCACTCTCTCTCTCTCTCTCTCTCTCTCTCTCTCTCTCTCTCTCTCTCACACACACACACACACAGCGCACAAAACTCTGCATTTGAACAGTCAGTAGAAAATACTTAAACCTCCTCTCCTAAGTTCACGAAACATTCATCAATCAAATGCATTGCTGTTCTGTTGTAATCTTAAAGGTACTGTATGTAAGTTTTTGACTCAACTAAAGCATAAAAATGCCATAATAGGTTTGCAGATATTTAAGAAACATGCTAAGTTAACATGCGTGTTTATTTGAAAAACAATGCTACAGTCAGATATTCTCCTTTGAAAATGTGTGTTTTGGGCTGGATTGTTGGTCTCTGTTTTGGTTTGTGAGACCCACCCACTGCCAGTTTAACCAATTGCCAGTTGGCACAAACATTGCATATTTCATTTCATTCATCGTCAAGTGTGCTTGTTCCTGTTGGTGTCTTCAATCTGGCAACCTGTGTGTGCATCAAATCTGAAGAGGAGGGACTGGGTGAAAAAAAACTTAGAGCTACCGCTGCTGAACATGATGCAAATCTGACACCCATCATATTTTCTCACAAACCTTTTCTGGCCTGCTTTAGGCTTAAAGTCTCTACTAATGAGCTGACGAGTTGAATCGGGTGTGTTAGATGAGGGAGAGTTCTGAGAAATCTTCCTAAATGTGACTCATATATAACAAATACTTACATGCACAGTTTTAAGGTAGCTTTAATCACATTTTTTGTAACTTTATGATTTAACTGACAACATAACTATGACATTGCATGCCCGTAGTTTCATTTGTGCTTTAATATGATATAACGCTATAATATAATACAGCATGCGCCACCATATTTGTGCATGCAAGACCGGAAAATTAATAAAAAATTTATTGAGAAATAGCCTGACAACATCTCATCCGACTTCTCATCAGTTCACTGTTGTTCTAATGACATTCCTTGTCACCTGTACCTTTTCCACATTCATTTGACTAACACCTGGCGCTGAGGTAAAGTTGGAGAGCATGTCTGAAAAATCTCCCATTTGACATGGTCTTAAAGTTTCGCCTATGTGTTAATTGCATTAAATATTTTTTTACGCATTAACATCACTGGTTTACACAAAAATTATACAAACATTATGCAAACCAGGCTTAAGAATAACAATATCAATATCAGCACTATCAATATGTCAAACTCCTCTGAGAAGTTATTATTTTGCTTTAAAGTACACCCATTTACATTGGATGTAAATTGCATCTAAAACAAACTGAAAAGAAAACTTGGTAAACCTCACAAATAGTCTCTTGGAAAATGACTATTTGCCCAAATTCTCTAATGTCTAATAATGTTTTTGGCACAGCTGACCAGGCATTGCATCCATCTTGATGTTTTCCTTCATTTCCTTACCCCTTTCCTTCAGTCCCAAGTACCTCATGATGAAAGACCTTCTCTCTCTCTCTCTCTTTCTTGGCTGTTACAAGATGGTGAACATTGGCTCATCTTACAGCTATGGAACAGAGGACCAGGCTGAATTTCTCTGTGTGGTGTCGAAAGAGCTGCATACCTCAGGTGGAGGTTTGGGGACAGAGCAGAGCCACAAGACTAAGGTTTGAGGACCTACAGAGACACAAACTCATTTTACGCACTCACTTTATGATCGTGCCATCTCACAAACACTAAAGCACAGTTCCAGTGACTCATTCCTCCAAAACATGCTTACAGCGTACAAAATCTGCATCTTTTCATCTCATTCCACATCAGTAGCCTTGAGATCCATTTGCACACCTACTCTTCACATATTCATAAATCTTTTTTTTTTTTTTTTGCTATGCCATCATCTGTCGTGCTGCGATCCCTCTGGTTTCTGTTCACCCTGTTGTCCACTCATAACACAACTAGACCTCGGACACACAGGTGGAGGATGGAGCGAGGGAGGAAGAGGAGGATGAGGATGAGGAAGAGGGAGAGAGAAATGCCACCCCCAATGAGTGGATTAGAGATTAGCAGAAACATGTGTCAAAGGAATTGGTGAGGAAATGCCGACATGTTGGTTGTATTAGTGGTAGATGTCTTTAATCTAGCAGTCGGACGGTTTCGGTAAATTGCATTTCAGTGCATCAAATTAAACTATTTCTTATGAACAACAGTAAATATATATGGAATTGTTTGACTGTAAAAATAGTCCTCTCATGTAAGGTTGTAGTTTTACTTAGCTTTTATGAGAACAGTGCATTGAAATGCAATAGCCTTCACCTCGTAGAAACTTCCAAGCATGATTTTCTTTTAAGTAACTATTAAAAACAATTCATAAGTTTGCAGACAATCTATTGTACAACTTGAATAAATATAGCTTTAAAAAAAGGGATTTTTAACACAGGTCGTTAGACCAGAAATGGTGAGCGAATGACTCCTCAATATTTAGCACAGCGTCTGTTCCATGAATTGCCATTGTATCACTGCCATCTCCACCCATATCCACATCTTCAGCAAAACTGATCTTTGTGTTATATGGAATATACAAGGTGGCATATTTGACAATCTACACTACCCATATCAGAAATGATTATTAATTATATATTTCTGTAGATATACACTGCTATTCAAAAGTTTGGGGTCTGTAATATATTTGACATCCCTTATGCTCACCCAAGGCTGCATTTATTTGATCAAAAATACAGATAAAGATGTCGAGTAACTCCGACATTGTTCTGTCAGGGGATGTTAAAGGGACACGGACTGTGTATATTTCTTATTTTTGCAAAGGTCCCTTTAGGGGCTCTATAGGATGTAAAAAAAAAACTGCATAGCCTTCCTATGCATAGCTAAAGGTGATTTTTTATGATGTGCCTGACTGAAAAATAAACTTCTCGTTTGTTTTACACATTATAAAACAGATTGTTTTGGGATTCTAAAAAATGCAGGTTTTTCAAATTATCTTTTATTGAACAATATGGCAGTGTGTTTTGTCCTCGAGGGGCTTAATCGATCTTAATCGTCAAACCAACATTTAACACTGTAAGTGTTGCTAATACGTTCAGTAAATAAATGGATATGGTGCAGTGAAGTTATCCAATCACAGCAGTGGGCTTTTACTTCTGTAAAAGTGTTTTTCACGGAGAGTGAACATTTGTACAAATATTAGATCTTTTTGGTACAAATTTTTTAGCAAACTTTATGACCCCATTACTACATTTCTTATTATTAATTCTAAAAAACATTAGTCTTGCTAAATATTTTTGTGGATACTGTGATACTTTTAATCAATTCCAATTAGATTTAGAAGAACAGCATTTATTTAAAATCTATTGTAACATTATAAATGTCTTTGTCACATTTGGTCAATTTAATGCAATTTTTGAATATAATATAATATAATTAATTTTTTTTTTTTTTTTATCTTACTGACCACAAACAGTTGAACGGTAGTGTATTTCTGTGTCTATAAGATCTTTTCCAACTCTCTTGCAGCTGTTCCAGATCCATGGATCCCGGCTGTAGGATGCAAAAAAATTTTTTCTAGATATCCATTTTATCATGTGCTCATGATGCTGTTTTTATAGCCATACTTTTTGAATAACGGGTATTAGCAGGAGACAAGAACTTCACATCCAGCAGCAAAAAAAAGAAAAATGTTTTAAATTGAAATGTTCCTGAAAGAAAAAAGTACTTAAGGTATTAAAAAATACACTGTTACTTACAATTACTATCTTAGTACATGGCCTGTTACCAAAGAGCGCAACCTAGTTATGGGATACTTCACAAAATATGAAGCATTTAACAAAAACTAAAGAACTTAGTCTGGTTTAGTCAGGAAATACATTGTCATCAAGGATGGAAAGACTGTGTGGATTTGAGACCGTAATCAGTTATTTAGAGTTTAGGTTTTGCACTTTTATTATAGCAGAAGAAGGGCGGCTCTGCTACATGAACAGGTCAAGTTCTGTTCCATTTAGCATCAGCTGTGGGTAAAGTGCCAGCAGTGTCACCCTGGCAGAACACCAGCAGTACACTTTAGCCCCATTTACAGTCTGCGGCGGTTCATTTTGATAGTCGCTGGCGCCAGCTGGAAGGTCAGAGTGTCGTTAGAGGTCATGATATTGTGATTCTGCTTGTGTTTGTTATGGATTTTTAAAAGGTCCTGTGCAGAGTTTACTTAAAATGAAGTTCAGATAATGTGCTGGATTATGATATTGTGTCACTTGTTAATGTGTTTTGTGTGAAGGCTAGATTGCTTTCAAAGGAACAAAGCCTGGCAATCAATATCGCTCAAATCGACATGCCTCAATTCAACAAATGATCAAGCACTTTTTGCTCCCTTTAGCCTACAGCCGTGCATACTAGCATTCTTTGGGTTTTTTATGTGCTGTGGGCTGGTTTGCATGCATAAGCTTGTATTATTAAATATGCTATAGTTTTGCACAAATTTGCAAAGATAAAGTGGCCCCAAAACATGTTTGAACACTTAAGCCACATTTAAACATATATGAATGTAATTGCATTATATAACAGAATAACAAACCAAGTGGCTGATAGCCCAAGCACACTTTTTAAAAAGGAAGTTTATTAGGTTTTTGTAGTTACTCTGATGGCAAACTGGTTTCACTGATCATGTATATGCTAAAAAAATAGCCTTGGGACCAGTCGATTAAAAATAATTTAAAGAAATGCTTATTTCTGAGAAAAGGTCATGCTTTATTTGTTTGCAGATGCCACTTGGTCTGATATTTCCTATTTAATGCAGTAAAATTCATTTTTAAATGCGTTTTAAATGTCACTTAAGTGTTTAGAAACTGTATTTGGATGGGTAAAATAATTTGTTGTCATGTTTGATGATAGCATTATCAGTCAAGACTGACTTAAAATTGTCTTTCTGTAAACATATGTTTAATCTGTTTGTAATCGCAACAAGACCTGTTACGATTATAACTGCATTTATACAGAGGAAAGGGGTGTTTGCAAACACAATTTTGTAGCTCAGTGTGTTACTGTGTCAATCGATTCTTACTCTGTCCCCGTTAGCTGCCACTATGTTCTAGAGCTGTGAGGATAACAATTGTGTCTAGACAGAGAACAGTGAACTATATGAAACCGAGATATCAGACTCCAACTGTTTAGAAACAACTGATGTAGAAGCAGCAAAAGTTTTGATACAAAATACATATTATTAGCCTGTCAGTGCTGTAGTCTTTTCTTTAAAGTTTGTACTGGTGTGTTGAAAAAAATCTTATCACTGCATTGAATTTTAGAAGTATGTTTTAATTTTAAAGTTTATCTTGTAAGTGTTGATAGCATTATTTTATATGGCCTTTTTTATAATCATACTGTGTCATCATTTGTATTTATTTTAGTCTTATAAATGTCAGATTATGTTGCTTGTCAGGGCACAGGTGATGTTTTGGTTTATATTGAATTTTATTTTGTACACATGTAATGCCCATTTTATTTTTTAAGCTTTTGCTTCATGTATGTTATGTTACAGTGTCATCAAAATTAAGTAATAGTTTGCACTCTTACTTTCATGTTCGACTATTTTTATATTTATAGGCAGTGTGTATACCATACTTCCACTCTTGAGCTCTCACATTTCACTTATTTATTACATATGGGATGTTTATTGGCTTATTTTATTTTTCTTGGTTTAAAAGTTAATAGAATTGTATTTATTTTGTGTTTTCTTTAATTACTGTACTTTAGATTTAATGTTAAATGATGTACTTTAATTCATACACACTGTATATTTCATGACTTTTGATTAGCATTGAAAGCACATTAGCTTGTTAAGACAAACCCCTCAAATTAAGAAAACATTTAGTAATAAAAACTTAAAGGGTTCTATTGCAACCGGGCACAGACCCTTAGTAGTGTATGTATGCCAAAGAAAATTAGATTAATGTTTCTCTTCAGCCAAGAGAATATCTTTTAGCACAGAAAACATTCGTGAATTAGATGTCCAAGCAGCATTATTGTGTAAATAGTTGTCAGAATAATTCAAATAAAGTTCAGAGGGTTTTTTTCTTTCATATAAATTCTGCCTGGTCTGAAGTGTTTATCAGGTTGTTATGTTTACATGAAAATGAAATATGTTACCTCTGAAACATTGTTGCACTCACATGCTCCATGAACACTGGCTAACAGCAGATATGCTGCAGTTTGTTGTACAGTGCTTAAAATAACTGCATGCAACAGTACAATACAACAGAAATGACCATGTTTGTTTGTTTTTAAATAAATCCAAATACATAAAATCAATTTACAATGAAATACAGTTCTGTTAGCGAGATGCTTATAGGGCAGAGTGTTCGGATAATGTTTAGCGTTGGCTTTACAGATATCTGCTAAAACTCACCAATGGCCAGGTCTGGATTAGGGATGGGACGATAACCGGTTTTATCGATAACCGTGATAAAATTTGCTGAAGGTTAGTAATATCGTTTAAAAATGAATTATCATTAAAACCGTGTTTGATTATCACGGTTTTAATAACTCGCTATTAAATCATGTCCAGCCAGCAACAGTCTGACGCAAGCGCAGCTCACAATGTTTTTTTGTTTTTGGCGAAAGTCAGTGACTTTTCTATGCTTTTCTATGCTTCTACACTTTTCATTGTAAGGAAGGAAATGCCACAGAATTTAATCTTTCTTTAAATTAAGTGCATAGAGTTGCTTGTTTTATTAGTTGTTTGTTGATTATTAAATATAAAACTTGCTGAAATGTTTTCAGTGTGAGCATCAACTATTTTTGAACACTTTTATCTCGTTTCAACAAAACCGTGATAATATTGATAATCATGATAATTTTAGTCACTATAATCGTGATATTACATTTTCATACCATCCCATCCCTAGTCTGGATACTCCGGCTGCTCTGGTGCAATCCATTTCCACTTCCACTATGAGCTTCCTGCGATGTGCTGAAAGGGTGTTTATCTTCCACAAGCTGGAGGGCCGCTTCTCTAGACATGTCTTTATCATTTGAGACAAGTGCTGCTGCAGATTCTGGAAGTTTCCTTGCCAGGAGGAGAGTTTACAGTGATGAAATCTAAGTAATGAGTTCAAAGTCGAGTTTTAAGGATGAATAAGGATCATAAAATGGTAAACACGCTGTTGGAGGTGAAATTCAGTAAAAACAATAAGATTGTGACTTATTAATGCAATCTGAAGTAAAGGTTTTCTGTATTAATTTATTTTAATATGTAATCTATTACATTTATGCTGAATTTTCAGCATCATTACTCAAATCTTCAATGTCTCATGAGCCTTCAGAAATCATTCCAATATGCTGATTTGATGTTCATTTCTTTTTATCAATGCTGAAAACAGTTGTACTGCTTAATATAGGATTCAGATTTGATGAATAGAAAGTTCAAAATAATTTCATTTATTTAAAACACTGTTTTTGGTGATATTACAAATGTCACTAGCTTTTGATCAATTTAAAAATGTATACATTTGTCAACAACAACAAAAACATATTGACCCCAAGCTTTTGAATGGTAAAGTAAGATGTAAAAAAAAAATCAGCAATATTACCGCAGACCTGTGGACTCCATCCGAGATATCTCCAAATATCTGGACATTTTAATTCCGACTACACCAGCAGCACAGGGCCCTGTGCACATGTGACAGAAAATATTGCTATATTATTATTAAATTATTTTCTGGAGGTCTACTTAAATTTTTTAGACCAAAAATAATTATTTTGTTTTTCCAGAGACCCAGAGTCCACTCCAAGTTAGGTGTTAGAATAATCTCATTCCCCAAAATGGCTTAAAGGGATAGTTCACCAAAAAATTAACATTCTGTCATTACTCACTCTCAAGTTGTTCCAAACCTGTATGATTTTCTTTCTTGTGTAAAACATAAAATATATTTTGAAGAATGTCATTTTTCAGAATATTTTATTTCACACACAACTGGCCTGCAATGAATCCATATAAACTATATGTTATGAATGCATTTGGGCATCAGAAACTTATAATGTATACTTTGAAAAATGGATAATTATTTACAGATTTATTAAAGAATATGCTACATTTCACTAATTCATGTTTTAAACAATAATTGAGCAGTAGATGACAGCAAGGGTAACCTAAATGTACAAATATGGAAAATGAGGATGATCAGTACTGGCTAATAACCAATATGTTACTGACATATTATGATCAGGAAAAGATTCTGCAGTGTTTGTTGTGTTCAGACCCAGGCAGAAGCATCCGCTCTGTCACTCTCAGCCTTGTACAGAGCTGTGCATTCCTCATCCAGCCACTCCAGGTTACGGGAATATATCTGCAGCCGGCAGATCAGGTTCTTTGATTAAAATCTAATTAGGAAATCATTTATTATAGAAGAAAGACTTATTAATGCGAGTTTTATATGGTCCTCATACAGTAATGGTCTAATGTGTTTCTTAAATGTTCTATGTGGTTGCAAAATCTGCAAAAAAAGATTTTTCACTGTTGAACAGGAGCATATACTGTACATTTGCATCTTAAAAATTAGAATATCATGGAAAAGTTCTTTCTTTTTTGTTATTTAATTTTAAAAAAAGCAAACTTCCTTAAATTCTAAATTTATTGCACACAAACTTAAATATTTCAAGAGTTTTTTTGTTTTAATTCTGATGGTTATGACTTACAGCTTAGGAAAATAAAAAAAAACACTATCTCCAAAAATTTAAATATTTTCTCAAAGATCAACCAAAAAAAGATTTACAAAACAGAAATGTTCAAGATCTTCAAAGCAGGTTTAATAATGCACTCAATATTTTGTTGGGGCTCATTTGCACGAATGTTTCTGTTTCAATGCGGCATGATAGCAGCCCAGCTCCTCTGTATTGTTTGTCAGATGTTACTTATCTTCCTCTTCACAATACCCCATAGATTCTCTGTGAGCTTCAGTTCAGGTGAGATGGCTGGCCAATCAAACACAGTAATATCATGGTCATCAAAACACTTGGAAGTGGTTTGGGCACTGTGGGCAGGTGCTAAAGTCCTACTGCAAAATGAAATCAGCATCTCCATAAAGCTTGTCAGCAGATGGAAGCATAAAGTGCTCCAAAATCTCCTGGTAGAAGGCTGCATTGGCTTTGGCCTTGATAAAATACAACGGAGCAACACCAGCAGACGTAAGGGCACTCAAATCATCACTGACTCTGTGCATCTCCAGTCTTCCTCCAGACTCCAGACCTTGATTTCCAAATGAAATGCTAAATTTACTTTCATCTGAAAAGAGGACTTTGGACCACTGAGCAACAGACCAGGGGTCTCATTTATAAAACTATGCGTAGGATCTTTACTAAAAGTTTACGTGCGCCCAAAAGCCAAAAATGGCGTACGCCAAAAAATATTCCGATTTATAAAACCGTGCGTACGCACACCTGTAAGCAATGTTCCCTTTATAAATCACAGATCACCCGCAGATGTGCGTACGTGAACCAGCCTCATATCCCGCCCTGTACACGCCCATTTTTAACCATAAATAGTCAATGCAAATCACCTCATGATTGCTGATCAGCATGTAAATGAGAGTGGAATCCCATATATACCTGGAAAACTGGCATGCGACCCGCCAATTAATTAATCCAAGAAAGTGAAAACGTGCATTTCTGTTAGCCTAATTTTAATAATGGCGACAGGTGAGAAAAGAGGAAAAAAACGTAATTTCTCAGATACTGAGATTGAAACACTTGTAGGGGAGGTGGAGGCTCGGAAAACTGTGTTATTTGGTGGCCACAGCAGTGGGGTCACTAATAAAAAGAAGCAGTGCGAGTGGCAAAGTATTGCTTCTGCCGTCAATTGTGTCAGTGGGACAGAACGGACAGTTGCAGAATTAAAGAAAAAAAGGTCCGACCTGAAGGTATACAAATTTTTTTTTTACCAACATATTACATTTGTGTTTTATTAGGCTATATACCTATATAAATAGCAATATTGATTTTCAAAAAGTTTTATTTACATGTGCTTACAGTATGCAAAATATGTGAAATAAAGATTCTCATTCATTCAAGGTGGAGGCAAAGAGAAGACTGTCCTCCCACCGCCAGAGCGTGGCTGCAACTGGTGGGGGCCCATGTACAGCTGATCTCACATCAGTGGACAGCAAAATCGCGGCTATAATTGGGGAGGTCAGCGTGTGTGGTATTGTGTCGGAAAAGGAGGGAGACACTGACGTGACTGAAACCACAGAGGAGCAAGGTTAAACCGATTTTTAATCATTAACGCTGTACATTTGAGTGTGTGGGGTGATGAATGGATAAATGTTGCCAATTGTTTGTCCTCCAGTCCTTCCGGAGTCTGAAGCTGTAAATGAACAGGAGGTTCAGGGTGAGGGGTTCTCAGATGCAGATGCACAGCGTCCGGCTCAAAGCAGTGCCCCTTCTGCGTCTGGCACGTCCAAAAGTGGTCGGGTACTCACTGACGCAGTCCTGCAGTTACAGCGAGAGACAATAAACGCTGTCAACAGGGTTGCAGATGCGCTACGGCAGATGAGAGAAGTGATGCAAGAAATTGCACAATCATTAAAAGATGCAGTTAAAACATGAACCTTGAGTTTTGTCTTTCTTTACAAACGCCGCATGACATCCTCACGGATTCTTGCACCTCGTTGATATCCCTCTTGTCGGCCAGGGGGCTGTGGCTCGGGGTCGTAATGCTGGGGTAGAGGGAGATCAGGAGGGAGAGGAATACCGTTTCTCAGTGCTATATTGTGCAAAACACCACACGCCCTGACAATCTTGCACACTTTTGCTGGATGGTATAAAAGTCTGCCACCCGAGGCATCCAGAGCACGCCATCTGCATTTCAGGATGCCGATGGCACGCTCCACAACTGCGCGGGCACGAGAGTGGACCTCGTTATAATGAGTTTCCTCTGCGCTCTGCGGGTTTAAAAATGGGGTGAGGAGCCAGCGTCTCAGGGGGTAGCCACTGTCGCCTGCAGGTTATAATTATATTAAAAACAAAATTGTTACAGTTTCTACTTTTTAATATTGTTAAACTCACCAAGAAGCCAGCCATCACGTACTGCGCCTGCATTTAGTCTGTTCCCTACACTGCTATGTGTCAAGATAAAGGAATCATGTGTTGAACCAGGCCAGCGTGCCACAATGTTTGTGAGGGTCATGTTGGAGTCACATATGATTTGCACATTAATAGAATGCACATGCTTTCTATTAACATAAGCAAATTCATTTTCAGATGGTGCCCTTATAGCAACATGAGTGCAGTCAATTGCGCCGATTACATTTGGGAAACCAGACATTGCTGCAAATTGCGTTTTAATTTCGGCCTGTTCTCGCACAGTGTAGGGGAACCTGATGTATCGACTAACCATATTAAGTATACCATTTAAAACGACAGATATTATGGCACTCAGGGACGGCTGTGATATACCAGACCTATAGGGTGAGATGATAGATTCCAATAGAATCATTTCATATACAAAAAGGTCTTAGAGACAAATTTGAGGATTACTTATTGTTTTTTTATATTATTAATTTACCTGTCTGCCAATTCCCGCTGGAAACAGCCGGTTGCCAAGAACCCCAGAGTGGTGAGGACTTGTATTTGGACTGGGATGGCATGGTTCCGGCGTGTTGCCCTCTCTAATACTGGACCCAATTCAGCACATAGATCCAAGAGCACAGCTCTAGGGAATCTAAATCGGCTTATTAGCCAGTCATCATCATGGGCCAGGAAATCATCATGGTCCCTGAAAACTCGTTCTCTCCTTATTCTGCCATTAGCGTAATCCTCCAACAGTGCCAGGAGTGCCATCATGAAGCATTACATACCCGGGTCACCGGAGAATTTATATGTTTCTAGCAAATAGACTGATCGTTAACACCTTGACAAAATCACTTAATTAATTTGTGGGCGAAAATTTAAGACGAAAATGTTATAGTGAACACATGCTTGACGGTTTTGTAATGAACACCGTAATAGTTAGGACCGATGATGAGTAGCGATTGTGCTTCATGACTGTATTTGCAGACTTTGACATTTTATGATATAGGCTATGTACATTAAGGAAAATATTTCCTTTTTACACTGTGTTCTGCAGTTCTCTAATAAAAGGGTATTTCATGCTATTCTGTAGGCTATCACATGTATCGCGCCATGTCCTCCTGTGCTCCCGTTGTGGACAATGTGACTGTAAGGCAGCGCTGATTATTATTTTATTTTACTTTTAATACATTTTGAATTACGTTTGGATTTTACTAGATGTATATAGCCTAAAACAATCGGCACAAATAACACTGTTGGATTTAATCTTCATGATAATGTGGATATAACGTATGAAATGGAGTGAAAATTAAATGTCATTCATTCTTATAATCGTTCTTCTCACATTTATTTTCTACAATCTAACTTCAGTTCACGACCTCACCATCGGTGTCGCCAATTCCCTTTGTCTCCAGAATGTGCGTACGCACGGCTCAAAGTTTGCTTAAAGGTGCGCACATTCTCCCGTCAAGTTTGTTTTTTATAGATCACAACCTTTGCGTGGGAACTGGCGTACGTACGTTTCCAGCCCCGTTTTGTGCGTACGCACGCTTTATAAATGAGGCCCCAGTTCTTTTTCTCCTTACCCCAGGTGAAATGCTTCTGACGTTGTTCTGGTTTAGGAGGCTTGGTTCTAGGAATGTAACAGCTTTCATTTTCCTTTCCTTTTCCCGAAGATGTCTGAGTGTGGTGAGTCTTGATGTGTGACTCCGGCTTCAGTCCACTCTTTGAGGCTCTCCCAAGGTCTTGAATTGGCTTTTCCTGACAATCTTCCCAAGGCTGTGGTCATCTCTGTTGCTTGTGCATAATTGTGGTTGCATGTTCTAAACTAGCCAAAGAGGTACCCAGCATTTATACTTAAAATTAATCAAACTAATCAAGCTCAAAATGATCTTTGATCTTTTTTAAGATCAAAAGTTGTATTTGATAACATGACTCAATGCACTGTGAACTGACATGAATATTTTATTAACTAAGATGAACAAAGGTTAATAAACGCTGTAAAATATATTGTTCATTCTTAGTTTATGTTAGTTAATACATTAACTCATGTTAACAAATGAGACCTTATTCTAAAGAGTTACCCAAAAATTTATATTTAATATTTTCATTTCAGGGTCTGAATACTTAGGACCATGTGATATTTCATTTTTTTCTTTTTTAATAAATTTGCAAAAATGTCAACAATTCTGTGTTTTTCTATCAATATGGGGTGCTGTGTGTACATTGAGGAAACAAATGAACCTAAATGATTTTAGCAATTGGCTGCAATATAACAAAGAGTGAAAAATTTAAGGTTGGTCTGAATACTTTCCGTACCCACTGTGTATATATATGTGACGGGATGGTAAGGCGGATAGAAACTAATAACCAAAATGAACAAAGTTCACTTTAAGCAAAATCTACAAGAAACTCTTAAGGTAGCCAACTACGCCACCTCGGGAATTTCACCCAAGGATATGTAAACTTTTACAGGTTCATTCTACCCAGAGAGGACTGAGACAGTTCTGTCAATTAAAACCTATTTTTATTCCATGTTCTTAAACAATTCATTAATAAATACCTTCCAGACAGTTACCTCTTAATTACCCACATACATATTCTATATAGAAGGTACTGTAAATCAACAAGGGGAAAAAAATAAATAAATAAATATCAAAACTGCAGGAGAAACCCAGATTGCCCAGGACACTGACAGAAAAGAAAGAATCCCCAAGCCCACCCAATGAGCAATCACTGCAACCACACTAGTGCTCCACACCAAAAGACGTTATAAAACTCCAGCTTGTTTAACACTCCACTAAAAAGATGGGTGGGCCAAGTACCCTCTTTAACGGCGTCCTCGGGGAGACCCACAGTACTACAAAATTTATAAATCCCAATTGAAAAAAATCAGCCAATATAAAAAAGATACCTGGGGCAATTACCATATATAACTGCTGGTAAAGGTTTGTGCAATTGTTCACCAGCAAATCTTCTGGGCTCAAATTTAATCAACAAAATACATATATGAAAAAAAAGAGAAAACAATTCCACAAACAATTTCCCACACAGGACAAGAATACAAAAAAAACAAAAACAATAAACAAAAACAAATTTACAAGAAAGACAAAACAGCAGCGTAGTCCAGGGGCCCGTTTCAGTAAGGAGCTTCAACCAACTCTGTTTAAACTTGAACTCTAGTTGACTTACCCTGAGATGGGGAACTCTGAGTTTTCGGTTACAGAACAGCTGAAATGAGTTGGTTTAATCAACTCTAAATTGACTGACTCTGAGTTAAGCGCGTGCACCATAACTATAAAAAGCCATTATCAATGGAGCGCCGATATTACGATTCACCATGGCGACCGCAGAAGTCTTGATTTCAATATTAAATTAAAAAACGAATAATACGAAGTTGGAATTTACGGAAGATACCCTGATTGACCACGGACGGTCCGTGTAACTCGCCACAACCCAAGAGTGTAGAATTGAAAATTAAACTGAGAAACAATTATCCATTTGTGAATTATTCCAAAGAAATGGAAAATAAAAGTTTAAAACCAATTTTTCATTTTGTTAATTTTGATGGTGCAAATTGAACAAAGCACTGCAAAGCGTTACACGGACCCATTCAGGCTCTGCTCGCGTTGGCCATGGTTGATTTCAATCGAATGTTCAGTCAACGTTTAATAAAACACAGAAAAAGTAAAATACGCTGGGCGCTATCAAACAATAAACAGTCATGGTGATTTGCATATTTTGTATCAGTTTATTTTGTGACAGTGACCACATAGCAAGATTGCACCAAATGACAATATGCACAGAATGTTCTAGAATAATAATTGTCTGGTGCCACGTTACTTGTTAATGCATGAGAGTAAGTCAGTTAGATAGTCAGTTAAATTGTCAGGTCTAACTTAGTCATTTACACGTGAAATGACATGAATGCATTCTGTGCATTTCATTCACAATTTGAATTTTTTTTTTTTTTTTTTTTTTTTTTTTGAGATTGAGAATAACAGACACACATAAGTGTTTCTTTTGAAGGCAGTGAAGAGAGCAGTGCCAAGCCATGAAAAGAAGTAAAGATATAGGGAGTTTCTTTAAAAAAAAAAATTGTATTTATTCTCAAATTTAACTTAATGGATATATACAGGGATGACAAAAAACTAAATTAATCAAAAATGTGCTTTATTACTGCATTTGTTTACAAGTAACTTTATTCAAGTAAAAAAAAAAAAAAAAAAGGATTTACGTAATATACTGTAGAATTTAGCTTTTTTTTTTTGGTCACTGGCGGCCACCCCATTTGGAGGCAGGGCCCCAGCATGGCCCCCCCACTGAAAATGCTCTAGACACGCCCCTGTGCATGATGTGTTTCTTTTTTTGTTGATATAGGCTTCATACAATAATAAAAATCATTCAATATATCATATTTTAATATTTATTTTCATTCCTGATTCCTGAAATTCAACACAGTTTGTAAGGATGAAAGAACCCGAGATACTTTGATTTCCTGAGAAACCGTGGCCAAAAGTTTTGAGAATTACATAAATATTAGTTTTCAAAAAGTTTGCTGCTAAACTGCTTTTAGATCTTTGTTTCAGTTGTTTCTGTGATGTACTGAAATATAATTACAAGTACTTCATACGTTTCAAAGGCTTTTATCGACAATTACATGACATTTATGCAAAGAGTCAGTATTTGCAGTGTTGGCCCTTCTTTTTCAGGACCTCTGCAATTCGACTGGGGATGCTCTCAATCAACTTCTTGGCCAAATCCTGACTGATAGCAACCCATTCTTTCATAATCACTTCTTGGAGTTTGTCAGAATTAGTGGGTTTTTGTTTGTCCACCCGCCTCTTGAGGATTGACCACAAGTTCTCAATGGGAATAAGATCTGGGGAGTTTCCAGGCCATGTACCCAAAATTTCAACATTCTGGTCCCCGAGCCACTTAGTTATCACTTTTGCCTTATGGCACGGTGCTCCATCGTGCTGGAAAATGCATTGTTCTTCACCAAACTGTTGTTGGATTGTTGGAAGAAGTTGCTGTTGGAGGGTGTTTTGGTACCATTCTTTATTCATGGCTGTGTTTTGGGCAGAATTGTGAGTGAGCCCACTCCCTTGGATGAGAAGCAACCCCACACATGAATGGTGTCAGGATGCTTTACTGTTGGCCTGACACAGGACTGATGGTAGCGCTCACCTTTTCTTCTCCGGACAAGCCTTTTTCCAGATGCCCCAAACAATCGGAAAGGGGCTTCATCGGAGAATATGACTTTGCCCCAGTCCTCAGCAGTCCATTCACTATACTTTCTGCAGAAGATCAATCTGTCCCTGATGTTGTTTTTGGAGAGAAGTGGCTTCTTTGCTGCCCTTCTTGACACCAGGCCATCTTCCAGAAGTCTTCGCCTCACTGTGCGTGCAGATGCGCTCACACCTGCCTGCTGCCATTCACGAGCAAGCTCTGCACTGGTGGCACTCCGATCCCGCAGCTGAATCCTCTTTAGGAGACGATCCTGGCGCTTGCTGGACTTTCTTGGACGCCCTGAAGCCTTCTTTACAAGAATTGAACCTATTTCCTTGGAGTTCTTGATGATCCTATAAATTGTTGATTTAGGTGCAATCTTAGTAGCCACAATATCCTTGCCTGTGAAGCCATTTTATGCAACGCAATGATGGCTGCACGCGTTTCTTTGCAGGTCACCATGGTTAACAATGGAAGAACAATGATTTCAAGCATCACCCTCCTTTTCAACATGTCAAGTCTGCCATTCTAACCCAATCAGTCTGACATAATGATCTCCAGCCTTGTGCTCCTCAACATTCTCACCTGAGTTAACAAGACGATTACTGAAATGATCTCAGCAGGTCCTTTAATGACAGCAATGAAATGCAGTGGAAAGGTTTTTTTGGGATTAAGTTAATTTTCAGGGCAAAGAAGGACTATGCAATTCATCTGATCACTCTTCATAACATTCTGGAGTATATGCAAATTGCTATTATAAAAACTTAAGCAAGTTCCCTTTCATAGGTCACTTCGATGCTGCGGTGACGTCACCACGTATGGGAACACCTTCGGTGTGACGAATGTCTGAAGCCCTATACCATCCCGCCAATCTTATTGGCCAAATAGCGCGTGGCACCGCCCAGCATGCGTAAGCATATATATACCTGGTGCCGCGCGCCATTTACCTCAGATTTCATTCCTTCAGTACGAAGCGAATCTTCTGTGCCCTATTATCTCGCGTTCTCAGCGATCATCTACGAGCAGTATACTCCTCTCCGCGGACGCAATGAGTCAACGAAAGGTAGGAGCCGTATGATGGGTTATCACGAGGAGGCACTTATGAGAGGTTCGTTGCAGCCTCTCTACAGGTTCTCTCCTTGATAGCCTATGGCTACAGTAAAATATGCATACACTTCCCCTGTGCACTAACGCCATTAGGAAGTATCCGCGCTCTGGAGTGTATTTCTTAAGTCGCCTCGCGTCTAACCCCCACCGTTTCGCTTCTGCGGTCGCCGAGGCCCCGCACGAGGTGTTGGTTAGGGGCGATATGTGCGGCTTGAATATGAATACAGTGATGCACTGGAGTTCCATGTGCTCGCTCTCCCCCACTCGAGCGCGTTAATCAACAGTTTTGCTCTTCAAATGGTGGATTACGGCTCACACAGCCGCCGCGTTTTCGCTAGCGGCTTGGCCCGATGTTATCTTGTTGGATTGAATCCTGCCGTGGATACGCTTCAGGATTATATACAACGAAACGCAGCGAGTTGACGCACACGCTTTTCTTCATGTTAATATGCCAGGGACTATGCCCTTCACTGAGAGCGCTGTTAGACTGCTAATGCACATCTACCCTCTCACTGCAGTCCCCATACTCTAACTTTGACTGTCTCGCAGCAAGGGCACCTCGAGCGTCATTGAACTGAGCTATCATTCGCGCGCCCCCTCAGACACTCTGCACAATCCAGTCTTCAGAGTTTGAGGGACGGCGCGGAGGCTGGCAAAGATGGCCAGCGTATGACGGTTCACACAGCCACCGCGTTCTCGCTAGCGGCGTGGCCCGATGTTTATCTTGTTGGATTAAATCCTGCCGTGGATACGCTTCAGGATTATACACAACGAAACGCAGCGAATGTGACGCATGCGTTTTTCCTTCATGTTTGCTTAGGACTGTGCCCGCCTCCAGAGAGCGCTGTTGGACTGCTAATGCACATCTAAGCCTCTCACTGCAGTTTCCACACTCTAACATTTGACTGTCTCGCAGCAAAGGCTCCTCGAGCGTCATTTAACTGAGCTATCATTCGCGCGCCCCCTCAGACACTCTGCACAATCCAGTCTTCAGAGTTTGAGGGACGGCGCGGAGGCTGGCAAAGATGGCCAGTGTATACGGTTCACACAGCCGCCGCGTTCTCGCTAGCGGTGTGGCCCGATGTTCATCTTGTTGGATTAAATCCTGCCGTGGATACGCTTCAGGATTATACACAACGAAACGCAGCGAGTTTGATGCATGCGTTTCCTTCATGTTCTCTAACATTGACTGTCTTGCAGCAAAGGCACCTCGAGCGTCATTGAACGGAGCTATCATTCGCGCGCCCCCTCAGACACTCTGCACAATCCAGCCTTCAGAGTTTGAGGGACGGCGTGGAGGCTGGCAAAGATGGCCAGTGTATGACGGCTCGCACAGCTGCCGCGTTCTCGCTAGCAGCGTGGCCCAATGTTTATCTTGTTGGATTACATCCTGCCGTGGATACGCTTCAGGATTATACACAACGAAACGCAGCGAGTTTGATGCATGCGTTTTCCTTCATGTTCTCTAACATTGACTGTCTCGCAGCAAAGGCACCTCGAGCGTAATTGAACTGAGCTCTCATCCGCGCGCCCCCTCAGACACTCTGCACAATCCAGCCTTCAGAGTTTGAGGGAAGGCGCGGAGGCTGGCAAAGATGGCCAGTGTATGACGGCTCACACAGCTGCCGCGTTCTCGCTAGCAGCGTGGCCCAATGTTTATCTTGTTGGATTAAATCCTGCCGTGGATACGCTTCAGGATTATACACAACGAAACGCAGCGAGTTTGACGCATGCGTTTTCCTTAATGCTTGCCAGGGACTGTGCCCTCCAACAGAGAGTGCTGTTGGATTGCTATGCACATCTAACCCTCTCACTGCAGTCCCCACATTCTACATTGTTTGCCTCGCAGCAAACAGTGCTTCGAGCAGCATTGGATTGAGCTGTAATGCCAAACGTTCCCTCAGACACTCTGCGCAATCCAGCTTTCAGAATTCGAGGGGCGATTCAAGGGTCCTGCACAGACGACCCATTTATGACGGCTCGCACAGCCGCCGTTTTTCGCTAGCGGCAAAGCCCGATGTTCAATCTGTTGGCCTAATTCCTGCCGTGGACACGTTTCAGGATTATACACAACGAGACGCAACGGCTCTTATACATACACTTCCCCTGTGCACGAACGCCACGAGCTTTTCGTGCCCGGATATTTTAACATGTATGACAGCGTTGCAGGAAGCGGAAATTTTGAGACCGCTAGTATGGTCTCGGCCGTGTGTGAACGCTTGCCCGACATTTCTCTATGGGTGTTACGCACGATTTGTCATGGATACACCATTCAGTTTCAATAAGGCCCGCCTCCTTTCCGCAGAATTCTTTCCACGGTGGCGAAGCCGATGGAAATAGCGGTGCTGCGACAGGAGATGTCAACTCTGCTGAGCAAAGGGGCTATAGAGGAAGTACACCCCTCTCAGATGGAGGCGGGGTTTTTTTTACAGCCGTCATTTTGTGGTAAAAAAAAAAAAAAAACCACTGACGGATTACGACCCATTCTGGGTTTACACCATCTGAATCTTGCACTCAGGAAGTTCCTCAGATTCGCTTTAGAGAGCAAAGCGTATCAGTATTTCTCAAAATGCATGGATGGATCTCTGGCCCCGTTGCGGCACCAGGGCGTTCGTGTTTGAACTATTTTAGGCGATTAGCTGGTGTTTAGCGCAATCGCAGACTCAAGCACACTCTCATGGGGATCTTGTGCTGAATCATTTAACAGCCTGGGCTTACGTATGGAATGTTTCACCCCGTTGTCTCCGCATCGGACGATTCCGGTGACACGGCGATGTGTGATGTCGCTTAAAAATATGTATGTCAACCGAATTCTCCTGACTGAATTCTCCTGACCGGAGTCCGGCTGGGGATTTGCGCTTCCCGAGAGACTGTCACGACGGATGCGTCTTTGACCGACTGGGGAGCTGTTTGTCAAGGGAGTTGGCACATAAACAGGTTGAAATTACTGGCTGTTTTTCTGGCTCTCCAGTATTTCTCGAATCTGCTGATCGGCCGTCATGTGCTGCTCAGATCAGACAACACAGCGGTTGTGTCATACCTGAATCATCAGAGAGGATTATTCTCTCGCCCCCTGTGCAGGCTGGTGAAACATGTTCTTTGTTTTCAGAACTAAATTCTATCGATCCGAGCTGTTCATGTCCCCGGACGTTGGACTTTGGAGCGAATTTGCTATCCAGGCAGACTCTGGAGCAAGCGGAGTGGGGATTGCACCCCCAATCGGTGAGTCTCCTATGGCAGATTTTCGGGGAAGCGAAGTGGAATTGTTTGCGTCAAACACGACTGCGCATTACCCGCTTTGGTTCTCCCTATGCCCTCCAGCACCCCTGGGCTTAGATGCATTAGCCCACAACTGGCCCAGGACCAGTTTGTATGCGTTTTCCCCCAATCTGTCTGATTTCGGCGATATTACGCAGAATACGGGTGGACGGGGTGGAACAGCTGCTGCTGGTGGCTCCGCGGTGGCACACACACAGCCGTGGTTTGTGGATCTGATCAATCTGTTAGCGGGCTCTCCATGGGAGATTCCCCTCAGACAGGATTTATTATCACAAGCACAGGGACTGATTTGGCACCCGAGGCCAGATCTATGGAATCTGCGGGCGTGGCCTCTGAGCAGAGTGAGTTCATATGTCCCGGTCTTTCTGCTGAAACTACAGAGACTATACTGAATTCTAGAGCAGCTTCTACGAGACGCTTATATGCTTTCAAGTGGAGACTGTTTACGGCCTGGTGTGAAACTCATAATATGGATCCAGTTTACTGCCCAGTGGCGTCAGTACTGGAGTTCCTTCAGGAACGTTTTTTGGATGGAGTGACACCAGCTACCCTAAGGTTTACGTGGCAGCCATTCAGCTTACCACGAATATATAAATGGTGCCTCAGTGGGCCGTCATCCACTATTTCTCCTTCATACAGGGTGCGCGACGGCTGAGGCCTTTCCGCCCCGTGCGGGTCCCTTCATGGGTTTTTCCATTGTGTTGCATGGTTTATCAGGGCATCTGTTTGAGCCCTTGGAATTGTTCCGGATAAATCCTGACTTTTACAGCACAGACTCTGTGGAAGTGTTGTTGCGACCAAGGCCTAATTATGTCCCTAGGTCGCATCTATCCCTTTCGCTTTCAGCAGGTGGTCCTGGAGGCTTTTCTCCTGCTGCGGCGGAGTCTGGGGATCTAAGTCTTTGCCCTGTGAGAGCGTTAAAGACTTATGTGGATCGTACTGCCCCATGGCGTGAGTCTGACCAGCTGTTTGTCTGTTTTGGACATAAGAATAAGACCATGCAGTTACGAAACAGTGCATGTCCCATTGGCTGGTGCAGGCTATTTCCTTGGCCTATGAGGCGCGCGGGCTCGCTTCGCCCTTAGGAGTAAAAGGTCATTCCACGAGAGCAGTGGCTTCTTCTCAAGCCTTTCTCAGTGGATCTTCTATGGATGATATCTGTGCTGCGGCAGGCTGGTCCTCACCGAGCACTTTTATCAGGTCTTACAGTCTGGATGTGAGGATGGCTTCTGGCTCCCGGGTTCTCTCCGCTTGACCAGATGCTTCCTTGGATCCAAGCTATCAGGTACGTCAGGCGTGATGGTATAGCGTTCCCATACGTGGTGACGTCACCGCAGCATCGAAGTGACCTATGAAAGGGAACATCTCGGTTACGTATGTAACCTTGGTTCCCTGAATAGGGAACGAGATGCTGCGGTTCTGGCCGTGCCGTACCTTGATAGCTTTCTTCTTCGTCATGAAATCTGAGGTAAATGGCGCGCGGCACCAGGTATATATATGCTTACGCATGCTGGGCGGTGCCACGCGCTATTTGGCCAATAAGATTGGCGGGATGGTATAGGGCTTCAGACATTCGTCACACCGAAGGTGTTCCCATACGTGGTGACGTCACCGCAGCATCTCGTTCCCTATTCAGGGAACCAAGGTTACATACGTAACCGAGATGTTTTCCAATTTCCAATATTTATGTAATTCTCAAAACTTTTGGCCACGACTACACGGGCATCTTCGACACACACCACAGACAGAGTGGAGGTGCAGGAGACCTCCTTCCCTTCTGGCCATTTGTTTCGTTTTAAATCCCTTCAGTTCACCCATGCTTCCTTCTACTCAATTTGCTCAAAATGAAATGATTACATGAAAATGTCAATGCAAGTGAACTAACACTCATGTCTGGAATCATTTGAAATGTCTCAGTGCAACTGGTACAATGGTCTCAATCTTACAAAAGTAGATTAAAAGATAATACAGATCCTAAGAGTTAATAGATATTTTGCCTACTGTAATGGGAGTGCCCCTTCCCAGGGTCCTCCATGTAAATTACCTTCTGTTCCCTTTGAGTTGTAAACCACTAAGGTTTAGGACCTGAGTTAATGCAAATTCCAATTGTTAGTTTCTGTCTTCATCTCGGGGAATGTTTGTCTTGGTCTGAGGTATTTAAATGATTGCAGCAAAAGGATCAGGGCCTTCTGTAGCTGGAATGAGCCCATAGCATGAAGTGTGTCCACACACTTCATACTATGTATTTTTCTAAAAGTCAGGTATGCATCTTTTACTCTTAGATTAATCTTTGAGAATTTGATGTCTTGTATTGATTTGATATCTATGAATTGGCTATGTAATACATATTTACCTCACTGTTAATAAATTGTTACATTCGATTCTGTTCTGTCTGACTCTGTAATTATTGGCTCTAGTAGATTAAGCTGTATCCTTGTTACCGCATTTCCTGCGTCAGGTTAGTAACGGACTAAAATTCAGTTGAGATGGAGCATAGGGCACACCAACTGTATCTTTAGAGATCCAGCAAACACTTGGTATTAGTTCAAGTGTACTTAGATTGTAAGGGGTTATAGGGAATTTCCGTTTAGGGCAACTGGATGTTGTTCGACCAACCTTAATAGGGTGAGCCTAACCTCTGTTTATTGTAATATTACTCTAGCTAAGTGTACATGGGAAACCATGGCATGACCATACCAAAACTACTATCAGGGAAACTAATATTGGTCAGCTTATACCTATATTAGTGGTCGTGACCTCTGACTAGAAATAATGTTGCTTTATTCAAGTGTGTACAAATCTATGGGGGCTAATTAAAAGTACTATAAGAATGAGCAAGCGTAGGAGCGGCCGTCTAAAGTATTAGCCAATTACCTCTAATAACCAAGACTGACGAGAATGCGACTGAGCGACATGAGCACCCGAATGAATAAGTACAATAATATGAGAGAATAAATAGAATTATCAAATCTCAGAATAATAATAATTAGAGACAGCCAAACAACCAATTTGCCTTTCAAACTAAATTCTATAGGTCATATTAAAATGGAGTCAGATTAAATAACAAAATGGAGTCAGATTTGAGTTTAACCTAATGAATAACTCTACACGCTGAAAGACAGACCACGCAGGAAACCTTCATCCAGCACCGGATACCTTCCTTGGGCCGAGTGCCTGGACCTTACACAGTTTAATTTTATTTTTATAAGCACTTCATTGACATAACCGGGATGGAGTTTACATTTTATTTATTTATTTATTTTCTTTTTGAAAAACTGAACATATAAGTCGTCATAACATAAAATATGCTTTAATGGATAAGAAATATAGAGGAAAAAAACACTGCATTAATTTTGTTATTTCAGTTTTATTAGAATTATCATAGGAAGCATTGTTCTTGACAAAATTGACTACTGTGATTTTGGGATTTGTAGCTTTCTTACAGAAAACTAATATCAGTCCTGTGAATCACAATTAAAGAAATGGAAGTTTCCACTGATGTGCATTAATTGATTTTAGGAAATCAGTTTTACATAAATGACTTGAACACACACATCACAATGAACTCAAATGTCTCTGTCCATAAAATGAAAATAAATACATTATTAATTACATAAAAATGACAATAGGGCAACACTGCTGCTTTTTATTTCACAGTTATGTTATGTTCTGCCAATGCTATGTTAAAGCTCATCTGACTTGCATCCCAAAACATTTTCCAAACAGACTTCTCACTGACTTCCTGTTGCTTATTTGCCAGGCCGGAGAAAACAACAGTTGCATAACCCTAATTGCTATTCCATCCCTATCCTACTTACACACAACACCATTTTACACCAGCACAAGGACCTCGAGTTAAACCCTTACTTTTATCTCTCCCTCTCTGCCTTTATTCTTCTGTTGGGCTCTGAACGCGTGAGCTAGGAGCTGATAACTTGCCCAGACCAGGTCTCGTGCTTCCTTCCGGAAGACAGGTTGGTGATGACCACCTCAACGGCTTGGAACTTTATGTTCTTGGGAGGAACAGGACACACTTTGTAGGTCACCTCATCCCCCTCCATTGGCACATATTCACCCTCAATGCTACAAAAAAAGAGTATATAATATAATATAATATAATATAATATAATATAATATAATATAATATAATATAATATAATATAATATAATATAATATAATATAATATAATATAATATATATACACACACACACATATATAAATATACACAGTACACACATACATATATTATATAAACACAATATTAATCATGATTAATCAATTTGACACCATATATATAATATTTAAAAACTTTCTCTAATATTTAAAAATATTCTTTAAAAAATGTAAATAATATTTTAAGATGCTAAACTAAAAAAGTTTTATATTTCATACTTACTCTGAGATGTGAACAAATATGTCTTCTCCTCCATGGGAGGGGCGAATGAATCCATGACCTTGTGACCTTGAGAAGTTCTTGCAAATGCCCTTGAAGACGGGTCCAGATTTGGCTCTTACGGACCTGAGAAAATACCAGAGTAAAGAGGCTCCAGAATCAACTTATATGATTCCTATAATAAATATAAGAGCAAAACATCTCCTTATGCTTCATTGAATTTAACACAACTATATATGGTTTATCCTTTCTAATAAAGATTGTCCAATATATTTTTTTCAATGCATTTTTTCTATGCCATTTTACAATATAGTAACAATTATTTTTATTTTTATATTTATATATATTTCAGCATCCATTAGCCAATATGCAGAACTCCCTCCAAACTTGTTTTTGCTATCATTTTATTTCTGCTTTTGACAATAATAAATAATCATTACAATAATAAGAATGCATTATAAATTTTGTGTGTGTGTATGTATATATATATATATATTTATTTGTTTATTTTTTGGGGTGGGCGATATGAAAAAAAATATTATATCACAGGTTTTTTTTTTTTTTATATATCACGATTCATGATTTTATCACAATTCTTTGTCATGTTGGTTTTACTATTTTACAAGTTGTCTGAGCATTACAGCCAAACTAATTTCCCTATTATAAAAACAAAGCCTTTCAAGATAACACAACTATTAAAAACATTATAATAATAAAGTCAGAAAGTCTTCAAGTTTTGTGGCCATTCACAGAGAGACCAGTCACTAGAAAAGTAGCTATACAGCATTTGACCATTGCATTTACAAAAATCATTTCTGGTGTAAGAAGTGTTTCAACACTGCATCAGCCTAAAGGTTATTGATGACATGCCTCTGAAGTTTGACTTTTTGCACCATTACAATACTTATAGGCAACTAAACATCATATCTCTAGTTCTTTAATGTATTTGCATTGTACTAAAGTGTGTTCATTTTCAATGGGCATATATGCGGCTGAAACAGGTAGCATAGTGCATCCCAAATTTTTCAACATGAACATTTTAATATAACATAGTCATTATGGCCTATGGCCTTTAGAAAAATGTTTTTTTGAGGAGTTGGGGTAGTGCACAATAGCTTTTGTTCTTAATGGCATTTTTTCCCCTTACATTCCTTTTACTTTTATACTTTAAGTAGTTTTTAAACCAGTACTGTTACACTTTTACTTGAGTAAAAAGCTTGTTGATACTTCAACTTCTACAAAAGTCTTTTTAAACCCTAGTATCTATACTTCTACTAGAGTAATGAATGTGAATACTTTTGACACCAGTGCAAGTAATGTTTAATGCACTACATGTTGTTAATAACAACAAATGGAATACATTTTCTTACTCTTTGTATTTTTATATGGTACAAGATTATCCTATTTAAATCAATGTGATAAATGAGTAAGGTCAAAAGTAATCTAAAAGTAGTCTGATTATATGTGTAACATTAACATGTGTAATGTGATGGATTATGTTATTAACTTCAATTTTTGTCATGTCATTT
This sequence comes from Carassius carassius, assembly GCF_963082965.1. NCBI lineage: Eukaryota > Metazoa > Chordata > Actinopteri > Cypriniformes > Cyprinidae > Carassius > Carassius carassius. The sequence goes on along the minus strand of NC_081793.1, from coordinate 14,087,502 downwards.
GGAATCAGTAACAGACTACAATTTGTCTACCCAGCTCTGCTGATACTGAAGAACAAACCAGAAAAGCGTCAATTTCTGTAAAAATAAATAAATAATCTATTTGTATTACATTCACTCAAAGTACATGAAATGCTTTTACTCTGTTGACACAGGTACTCACGCTGAATAGGTGCGTGTGCGTTTGGTTGGCAGTGGACTAAGAGGTTCCCCTGTTTGGGGCGGTTTCCTCTCCAAGACATTACTGCCCTCTCTCAGGAAAGGCAATGAAAGTGAGACAGGTTTATGTGGGCAGTGCGGCTTTCGATCAGATGTAGACGTGCTGTCTGAATCAGCCATTGGCGTGAAGTTCACTGGAGATGAGATGAGGCCTCTGTGGTTTTGAAAAACAAACAAACAACATGTATTATATGTGATATGAAACATTAAACAGTTGCTTTGAAATATCCATCCTGCCTGACTTGATCTGCTGTACGTGTTGTGTTGTTCTCTCTGCACTCCAGCTGCATCAGGACCACATCAGATCTTATTACTTGGGGCGACTGTTTTCCCCTTCATACCGTTTCCCTTTCATTGTTTTCCAATGCGCCAAGGGTTTCTAAGAAAGACCAAGCATCTGTGTACTGCAGACTCCATGTCAGCCTAATCGACAATGACTGTGATTAAACTGTGAGGACTGTGTTTTATTGTCATGTTATCAACCCGCTCAACAATGCAGGTTGTTGACAAACGTAGTCCCCAGTATGCGACACCACAACAGTTAAGGCGTATTCGTAATATATGGACAGAAAAATATAATAGGATAACGAAGAAATTCTTACCGTACTGTACGTTATAGCGGATACCAATCTGTCGCTTGATATCTCGAGCGCCGCGGAAACAAATATATCTACATAGCTACATTAAAATCCAGTATTAAATGTGTGAATACTATCATTCGTGGTCCACATATTCGCTTCAATAGACCCCTACGTAGCACACAACAAATGAGGTTACGGGAGGAGAGGGAGGGACACCCCATCAAAACTGAACGCGAGAGACGCGACGCGACGCGGGAAAACAAAAACGCTCCAATTATAATCAACGACGCTTCAATGCAAGCGACAGAATCCTGACGTCAGTCTTCAGTCGACAAATCAGAGCGCCCATAAAGTAATACAGGCGCGTTCTAGTTTTGACGCGACGCAATGAAGATGTGGCGCTTGTAATTCGTAATGTTTAAAATAATTATCTACATATATAGTTTATAAGTTATTCGTAATGTTTACAATTATTGTAATATTTCTATATTTATTTATTAATCAACGGTCCTAAAGGACAAATACTTTATAAATATAATAGATAATAATAGATTAAGAAGAATTATATGTATATATATATATATACATATATATATATATATGTGTGTGTGTGTGTGTATCTACATAATGGGTTTTCAAACTGGGGTCAGTGGACCACCAGGCATCCGGAGATAGTGGGATTTTTTTAAATAAACAATTCATATATAATTAAACTAATTTTAAAAAATACAAACAGTACAGTACTTTAGGTAGTAAAACACATTTGTCTTGCATAGTAAAAGATAAATATTTTCAAAATAATATTTTATGCATCTCTAATATAATTTATTTCACAGTATAAATGGAATTTTTATACATTCAAGAATTATATAGCTGGTTGTAAATTAAGGATGGGAGTCTCGTAGAAGAATGATTATATTATATTATACTATAGATGATTGTGACATCTAAAAAAAATAAAAAACCTCTTGCTTTATATAACTAGATTTTATTATATATTGTGTATCAATATAGTGTGTACAATACAATATAAACAGGCTAAGAGGCGAAAGGCACACGTGCTTTTGTATTCAATTTACAATTCAATTCAATTAACTCAATTTATATAATACAGAATAAAACAAGGAGAGAATTACTTGAAATGACTTTTATTTTATAACCCACTGTGACCAAGAATGAAAAAAGAGAGCATGAAAATAATGGGAGTTATAATCAAGAGGATGTGTTTGTGGGGTGTTAAAAGCAGCACAAAACCCATTATTTCTTTCACAGAGTTGCAAATACACCCAGACAGTATTCTTCAGTATTAACTGCACTGGCTAGCATCATACAACAGTAAAATTTGATCTGATGAGCATGACATGTTGAGTCAGACAAAACTAATCATTTACTGCTTGGCATCTTGAAAGCAGCTCCTATAGTCTGCTGATCAGAGTGACTGATGTCACTGCTTTGACATGGGTATGGCTCTGTTTCAAAGGGGGTAAAAATACAACCCTACAAAAAAGGGCAATCAAATATACAGGAAAGTGCTCAAGAGGTTGGAGGTCTGATTACTGATCCATTACACAATAACTCATCCAAAACCCTTGAGATAATGCACATTGGAGATTCTTTGCACGTTTATAAATTAGCATTCTGTTTAAAACATTTATAAACTTGACCTGTGGTGCGCACTGTACCAGACACATTTGATAGTGGTGGTGAGGATGACATGATCTGCCAAGATTTGAAGAATAGGCATGGACAAGTCACTCTGATTCACAGTAAGAATAGCTACATGAACAATAACAATTATTATGAATAGTTGATAATCTCTGCTAAAAGAATCATGTGAAGCAAGATATTCCATTAATAGAACTGATTACAGGACAGAAAATTTACAAGCAGCTCTCATTACAGTTCGGTGTAATATTACACACAGCAGAAATTAATAATCAACAGTTGCCTGAACACACATTTTGAAAGATTTTATGAATTAAACTCTGGTATCTCCCACTAACAAGCATGCTGCTAGCATCTTTTGTACGCTAACATATATATTTTTTAATTATTCATTTTGGAATACACAAAGACCCAGCTTGAAATGTATAAGCATTACAGTTGTCAATGTATAAGCATTACAGTTGTCAAATGCCCTACAATGTATTATATAGCTTTGATCAGTATTGATATGACTTGTATATGCAACACCATTTTAAATTGTATATTATGTACTGCGTATACTTCAGTTCATAATTACATGAGTATTTAAACCTTTCATACACATATCAATCCTCCTGTTTGAAGAATAACCCCTTCCCCTCCCAAATATGTATATTTGCAGCCAATCACGCTAATTTCTGCAGCTCCTTCATTCTGTTGAGGGCGGAGCCGGCCTGGAACCATTCGATCTGGGTTTCATTAAAGGTGTGGTTCAGCTCAATGGTTTCTGAGCTTCCATCACTGTGCTTGATGATGGCCTTGAGGGGCTAACGGAAAAATAAATGACAATTATTATTGAAATTACTGAGAATATTAGGAAAGGTTGTTACCAAGCAAACAATTACAGCAGGGTTTGCCAAACTGGTTCTTAAGGGAACTACAGGGAGTTTGTAAGTTGATTAAAACTAATTAAAATCACAACTTTAAGAAATTAAAAATAAAGAACAAACTTGCTTTTCATGTGGCCACTGACCAACATAATCTCATGACCATGAACATGTCAAACAAACACATTTCAAAGGCCTCTAAAATATCGACATGATCAAAACTTATGTTAATACACTGTCAATCAGGCAAGAGAGGGCATGGATAGTTTATATTTTTGTAAGAAAAATACGGTTATAAATATCTAATTGATTTACATTACAGGCTACAAAATTTCATCTTTTTGACCATATAAATGTCAGCAACTGCACCAAATCAGACTATTTTTGCTCAGTTTGGGCCTCTGAATAATGAGGTATTTTTCCCTCCCCAAGTATGAGGTCTTTATTCTATTATATCATGCTTAATTAGCCACAAAAGCCACCGTAAATACAGAAAGTCCATCCTAGGCGATACACTGGTAGACACGATTAACCAGCAGAAATTTGTCAAAAGGTAGAGATTTTGGGCTATAGTCTCTTTCGTGGTCACACGCTCAGACAGTAATTTAGGTCTTAAGCGAAAGCAAACACTGGAGAAAGAAAATTTGTAACAGTATATTTGGCCCGGGTAGCTCTTAAAGTGACAGCAGTCTAATATTCCTGTTGTCGGTCATTCATGTTAATCAAACAACAAAAGAGAAAAATCTCTCACTGCTCTTAACTAAATCACTTTTGTAACTTTAATAATAAGAAATATATATTAACATTTAAACAGTGAAGAATATGCAGTGTTTTTATACATTTGATTACTTTATACCATGTATGTAGCATTTATTATTTATTTGTTTGACTGTAGTTTTGTCCTACTGCCTGTAATTTGTGTAATGGTCTTATTTAAATCGGTTAACTTTTTATTTTTTATACTTGATTTGTTTTTTTTACATCAAGGCTAGTATTTGTTTTTTGTGATATTGACACTGGTGACAAAAATTATGAAATGTTTTTGGTATCAAACATTTTTGATATCGTTAACACCGTACTCAAAGCAAAACAACTATATCATGATATATTTTGTTACCGTGAATTACTCATATCATGTTTAGTTGTCAACCAATACTGTTTTTTTTTTTAACAACCGATACCGATATTTTGGAAAGCAAGGGGGCCAATAGTTGATATAAAGCCGATATAATTTTTTTTTTTATTAATATTTAAGAAATTTGAAATCATTTGACAATGGATTACATTTTTTTTAAAATAAACATACTTTAGATGACAAAGTATTTTTCACAACTAAATAAATAATTAATAAAAATATAATTAAAAAGGAAGTAAACACTGTAACCAACAGGGCACTCAGTATTCTGGGAAGTTTATGTGCATTGGGAATCATATTTTTCAAATAAAGCCAAGGTAAAACTAATTTTCCATACAGCACACAGTGAAAATGACAACTATAGCAGTGGGCAAAAGCATAAAGTGCAGCATTATTTGAAATAACTAGTTTAAAGTTTAAAGCATTCAATTTACACGCACTGACCATCACGCAGAGAACACAAGATCATGCCGGATAAAATTGCACATTTCACAAGATCTCACAGCTGGATTCAACTAAGTTTGCAAGGTTTGTGAAAATAAATATTATTAGTCATTCAAGGATTTGTTTAAATTATATAAATGCATTTGCTTGATGCTGACACAAACGAGAAAGTATTATAATGTTTGCCTTTCTATTACTAATAACATAAAAGCAATCGTTATAATAATTTTTTGTATACATTAATTCCTGTTTAACCATTCTATCTGATTATTAGACAGATTTCTATCCATATTAGAAAGAACTGTTAACAAAAACAGTAAACAAGAGTAGGGGTGGGCGATATCTCGATATTTAAAATATATCAAGATATTTTTAAACACGATATGGATTGTGACATATCATATATATCTACATTGTTTATATTTAATTCTGATTCCGCCACTTTGCTTGTTTGTCTTCTCTGTGCTGTGCTCGCCCCCACCTCATTGATTTTGTTTCCCCTCCCCTCGTGTTGAACATGGCGCTGCAGAACTAGTATTAAAAAAAAAAGCAACAACTGGCTCCATTATATGGAGATAACTCGGTTTTAAGGTGTCGGGCGAACAGCAGGCAGATGTCTACTGTAGGGCCCTATGATTTCCGCGATGCAGAAAACACGGACGGAATCTCAGAATTCAGTCATAAAAACGGAATTTACAGTTTAACCTGGAATATCACGGAATTTGTCAAATTTTAAATGAATTAATCAAAACTAGGTCATTGCACTCACATCAAATCGCGATATGGACTAATACCTGTAAATATTAAGCTGGAAAAGTATATTTAAATATGAATCCTGCATGTTCTGCGTGTCTGTGTTAATGAATGGAGCAGAAGCTTTTCTTCGTTTTATTACACATACTGAAGCGCGCGTGACGCTCGCGGTGATTTCAGCTTCTGTCCTCTCATTAAATGAGGATGTGAACACATGAACAACATCTCCAGAACTGCACTGAGAGTCACTTCATGAGTATCGGACCGTTTGATTTGAGTAAAACTAGCGTCATATCACATCATAGACTGTAGTATCACATACACAGAACTGTAACGGTAAACCCGCCAAAATAAAAGTATTTGCCAGCAATCTATTACTAGCCGATTGTTCAGCAGAATGTTCATAGCCTACTACTACTACTATTAAAATGAAACGAACATAATTTAAGGAATAATCACACAACATTTCTTCCATGTATTATTTTTCATAGTAAATCCCCAAAAATTAAAGTTTGCTTAATTTTAAATAATTAAAAGATAAATTAAATAAATGTTTTATGCCTTCATTTGATAACCAGAAAAATGTGAATACACAGAATTTCAGAGGGGAAAAAACATTTGACACTATTTTAAGAAAAAAATGTTAAATTAAGTTGTTTCTATGCATTTAAATAATTACACTTGCTTAAACAGAGAATTAGATAACAATAAAACATATGGTGAAGAAAAAAATTAAACATTTCATAGGGCCCTAAACATGTAATATTTGGCATATTTGTTTTTTACAGTAGTTTTTGGGGGGTTATTTTTCCTGTAAAGATAGAGATATATATCGTATATCGAGATATAGCAAAATATATCGAGATATATTTTTTGCTCCATATCGCCCAGCCCTAAACAAGAGGGAGAATGTAAGCACTCCGTGCTCAGGCGCTGCGTTCTCAGCGCCATGAAATCAATAAAAGTCCCCGTCAAAATAAATGTCACGCCTCAAACACATCATCAGGAAAATCTTATTAGCCCATGTCGATATTTGAAAAATGCCAAATATCGGCCGATATATCGTCTTGGCAATATATCAGTTGGCCACTAATCGTGATAGAAGATTTTGGTCACATCGCCCACTCAAACTCCATCCGATGAGGTTATCTAAACTAGAATCATGATTTAACAATAGCTCTTACCTTTCCAGGGGCAAAGCTCTTAAGCCCTACAATGGTGATTTTATCATCTGGGCAGATTTTGTCGTAATCAGCTGGGTTGGAGAAGGTGAGGGGCAGCAGACCCTGTTTCTTTAAGTTAGTTTCTGTTGACAGATGTGACAGATGAATTAAAATTATCTGCTTAATGATGCTTAGCTTTATGTGGGGGTGGGGGGGGGGTGCTGGTGGGTATTTCACACTCACCGTGGATTCTAGCAAAGCTCTTCACAATAATGGCCCTCCCTCCTAAATGTCTGGGCTCCAGAGCAGCGTGCTCTCTGCTGGAACCCTCACCATAGTTCTCATCTCCCACAACTACCCATGAAATATTGTGCTTCTGCAAGTGGAATATTACAGGACATCCAGAAACCGTTATGAATACAAATGCTTTCAGTAGGCAGAAAACAATGATACAGTGCGCAAAAACAAATAGAAAGAACTAGCTCTTACTTTGTAATAGCGGGCAACATCAGGGACACCACCAAACTCTCCAGTCAAAATGTTGCGAATTTTATTGACAGCATCGTTCTCAATATTAACGGCACCAATGAGCAGGTTATTGGAAATATTATCAAGGTGGCCACGGAATTTCAGCCAAGGTCCAGCAGCGCTGATGTGGTCTGTGGTGCACTTTCCTTTCACCTGACAATAGAGTTACATTATTCAGAGTTACTGAAAAACCCCATATTTAAACATCCATGACTAAAACTTACCTTGATGAGCACTTGGAGGTCCTCAAGGTCTTTTCCATTCCATTTGTCGAAAGGCTCAAGCAACTGCAGACGGTTGCTCTGAGGGTTGACATCTACTCTCAGGCCAGTCCCATCAGCTGGTGGGTGCTGGTAGGTGTCCTGACCTGGGTCAAAATCACGGGCAGGAAGCTCATCTCCTGTGGGCGGCAGTAGTTTAAACTTTTCTCCGTTGGGGGCTGTGAGGAAGTCAGTCTCAGGGTTGAACTTCAGTGTTCCTGCGATGGAAAGGGCTGTAACTATCTACAAGACAACAAATTACATAATTAAACACATTTGCAAGAGAGCAAAAGGGTTTTAGCAAAACATTCAAAAGAGTGCGGCATATTTAAAAACAGATTGACTACGAGTACCTCTGGGGAAGTGACAAAAGCATGAGTGGCAGGGTTAGCGTCGTTTCTGGCTGTAAAGTTTCTGTTGAATGATGTAACAATGGTGTTCTTTTCTCCCTTCTTAACATCACGCCTGCAAGAAAGATTTTATTGCTTTATGATACGGCTTTATTACATAGCCTTATGACACAGTTCTTTGAACTACTTGATTCTGATTGGTCAATCATGGAATTGAGGTCAAATATTTTGGTATAAACCTTTGTCCCAGGCCTCTAATTTGACTAGTTTCACATCTCTTGTGTGACTCATCACCATCTCTCTCTTCTCATGATACAATTTTTTACCCATTTATTTTAGCATGTAACCCTGTATTGACTGGAAAAATATACAGTCAGCTGTACATTTCAGTACATTTCTGACTGCACATTTCCTTACAAATTACATTGTTAACCGTTTCATATTTACAAAAAAATATATATTTTTTGAAAGAAATTCATAGTTTTGATCAATTGCTTGTATTCTTGATGAATAAGTGACACCGTACACTTATAATGTACAAAAAAAAAAAAAATTCAAATAAATGCTGTTCTTTTGAACTTTATAAGCACAGAATCAAAAGGATCAAACAATCTTGACAAAAAAACAAGACAAAACAAATGAATGCATCACGGTTTCTACAATGACAAATACTTTACCTGTCCCACTGACCGATGCAGGGTCCACAGGCATTAGCCAGGACAACTCCACCAACATCCCTCAACATTTTAGCCTGCAGGTAAAGAAACATGCAGTTATATTAATCAAGTAATTCGGATCTACACATGGTCAATGAAACGATCCTGAATCATAAAATCCCAGGGCTCTCCAACTCAGACTTACATAGCCATCTCGCTCAATTGTGGCACGAATCTGCTCAGACCCAGGGGTGACTGTGAACTGGGCTTTGCATTTGAGTCCTTTGTCAAGTGCTTGTTTGGCTAAGGAAGCAGCTCTGCCCATGTCCTCATAACTGGAGTTGGTACAGCTTCCAATCAGACCTGAAATGTTCAGGTAAAGGGATTGTATTAAAAAAAGGAAGCCATTTTTAGTGAATATTGACTATAAAAAGTCTAGAAATGACCATTAAAATGAAGTGGACGCTAAATCACTGACCGACTTTAACGTCCAGGGGCCAGCCATTCTTCTCAGCAACAGAGCCGATGTCTGAAACAGGGTGGGCCAGGTCAGGAGTAAATGGGCCATTGATGTGAGGCTTCAGCTGTAGGGAAGTATTATAAAACAAGCTGGAGTGTATTAATTATTGATGCTTTATTGTAACTGTAAGATACTTTCAGCTAACTTACCTCACTTAGATTAATCTCAACGATCTGGTCATAATGACAACCCGAGTCAGGTACCAGCAGATCTTGGTTCTCATTTGCTACAGCAGCAATTTCTGTGAGGGATAAATGGAAAGACAGGCCAAATTTTTTTTAGGCAATAAGCTATATTATCAATCAATAGGAATCTTTCTCTGCTGCTTACCTCCACGACCCGTCTTCTCCAAGTAGGTCCTCATTCGATGGTTGTAAGGGAATACAGAAGTTGTAGCTCCGATTTCAGCACCCATATTACAGATGGTGGCCATTCCTGATTAGAAAAACCCAAAACATTTTCATTTTTTACAATGATTGACATAACACATCTATGTGGCCCACACACAATTTTAGCACTGAATTTTCAACTTACTGACTCAAAATCGAAGCCAAACTTGTGAGTTTTTCACATAAGTGATGATCGCTATGTTTGCATTATCTAAGACATGTGCCAATGCCCAAGAGATATTTAGTAGATTAAATATCTAAACCTGTCAACTATCCAAGTCCTGTACAGTGAAATGTGTTTTGACTGGAACTGACATTGCTGACAACAGTAACAGTTGTGAAGTTTTAAAAGAACAGCAATCCAAGAATTACAATCAATCCCAACATTAGGGAAACTATAAACAGTCACATTATACTTTGTACATGTGTTTCACAGATATATAAGTGATTTCAATCCCATCTGTATTCAACATGACTGTTTCTCCTCACTCAACCTCTGTAAAAATTACGAAGCAAATTATGTACTGTTTGTCAGCAAACTACCATCCTCTAAGAAATATAATTCCACTGGACAATAACGTCTGAACACTTCCCATTCATTAAGACCGTAAATAAAGCTAAATTTATCATTGCATGCCTTACTGCACTATAATTATGTATTTAGACCTTTCATTATGGATGTAAACTTTCAGTTTAAAGTCACAAGTACTGTTAGCATTTAATCTAACCAAAATAAAGGAGGAAAGTTCAATCCCAAAACAGCTCAAAATGGTAACTGGAGTAGCAGCTACAGATATAAACCTTAACTAATTTATATAATTAATCACATCATTTGTTTACATCAATGCTGATATGAATGATGATGTATTAAAGGAAACGGCAACCATTTTTCCATATTTCACTTTGTTGTTCCCTCAACTTAGATGAGTTGATACTTCCCTCTTTCCATCTCAGTGCGTGCACTCAATCGTTGTAGCGCATGGCACCACTATGTTAGCATTTAGCTTAGCACCATTCATTCCTTAGGATCCCAACAGGGATGAATTTAGAAGGCACCAAACACTTCCATGTTTTCCCTATTTAAAGATGGTTACATGAGTAGTTACACAAGTAAGTATGATGAAACAAAATAAAATGTGGCGATTTCCTAAGCGGATAAAAATTATAACTAATGTATAGTAGAAGAGCACTTCGACCTCAACACAGTAATATCATCACTCCTGAAAACTCCTCACGTTGGTTGTATTGATGGATGTCAGAGGGAGGGAGGACGGAGAATTTTCAGAAATTATGATATTACTACGCCAAGGTCGAAGTGCTGCCAAGTGTTCTTCCGCCATACATTATAATTTTTATTCGCTTAGGAAATCGCCACATTTTATTTTGTGTCATCATACTTACTCGTGTAACTACTCATGTAACGTCTTTAAATAGGGAAAACATGGAAGTGTTTGGTGGCTTCTAAATTCATCTCTGTTGGGATCCTAAGGAATGAATGGTGCTAAGCTAAATGGTAGCATAGTAGCATCGCGCACTACAGCGATCACCTGCATGCACTGAGACGGGAGAGGTATGCATCAACTCAGTTAAGTTGAGGGAAGAACATAGTGGAATATGGAAAAACGGTGGTGTTTTCCTTTAAATGATATACAAAAAGCTAGTTGTCATTTGAACTCAAACATCCTTTTAGAAAATTAAACCAGTCCAAATATTGCTTAAGCAAGTTTTCACCTGTGCAGGAGATAGAGTCCACACCAGGGCCGTGGTACTCCACAATGGCACCAGTGCCACCCTTCACTGTCAAAATACCAGCCACTTTAAGGATGACATCCTTTGGTGAGGTCCAGCCAGACAATGTGCCCGTCAATTTCACACCGATGACCTGGAATAGCAGATATAACCTATAAACACTGCCATTTGCCCCATTTCAGATAGCAAATGTTAAGTTTAAATAAATACAAACAAAAAAGAAAGTGGCAATAGCAGCTCACGTTTGGACACTTCAGCTCCCAGGGGATTCCTGCCATGACATCAACAGCATCAGCTCCACCAACTCCAATGCAGATGCAGCCCAGACCACCACCATTAGGTGTGTGAGAGTCCGTACCAATCAACATCACTCCAGGGTATGCGTAGTTCTCCAAGATAATCTAAAAAAAAAAAAAAAACAGACAGATGTAAAAAGCAAATCCATATGGTTTGACAGTAACAAATGCACACTGCATTCTGTGATCATCTATAATATAATATAAAACCCATACTGGATGACGAATAATCAAAAGTGTGTTTTCTACAGTACCTGATGGATGATCCCAGAGCCAGGTTTCCAAAAGCCAACACCATATTTAGCCCCAGCACTAGCGAGAAAGTTGTACACCTCTTGATTAATTTCCTGGTTCACAGCGGGGAAAAGGAATGAAATTATGCATCAGTGAAGAATAAAAGTAACTCGTTCATACAGTACAATTGTCATCTACTGAGCCTAATCTGTCTTGAGACATATCCAGAACAATCATCAACAACATCACCACAGCATTATTCACCTTTGCCCTCTGTAGATCTTGGGCTCCTCCGGTCTGGGCCTCGATAAGATGGTCACAGTGGATGGTGGATGGCACGGCCACTTTCGGAAGTCCACTGCTGATGAACTGCAGCATGGCCATTTGTGCTGTTGCATCTTGCATAGCAACACGATCGGGTCGCAGACGCAAGTATGTACGTCCTCGAACAATTTCCTGTCCAGCCGGGTCATCCAGATGGCCGTAGACGATCTTTTCTGACAGAGTGAGCGGCCGGTTGAGTCTGGAGGATGCATGCGATTTCACATGTAACTACTTGGAAAAACTCACAAAATGTACATTTTTAAAAACGAATAAAAAGTCCAGAAAAAAGTTCAAATCTTATTTTTTTTAATGTAAGAAAAAAAAAATAGCAACTGAGCCACCCTTACAAAAGATAAGGAGGGCAGAAACAAATAAAATGAAGTGTTAAATACTGCAATGCAATCTGACCTTTTGCGCACAATGTCAATATTTGAGCGAAGCTTGTCATAGTTGATGGAAGAGTTTGGCTCAAAGCGGCTCATGGCCACCTTGGCCTTTGCATTGAGGGCCGCTGCCACATGAAAGCGTCGGGCACCCTGACCTAAAACCAGCTGACATAAACAAATAGGGAATCAATACACAAACAACTGGAACACAAACTGAGAAATCACAGTTAAATCACTGAGTAAACAACAACATAAACAGCATTCCAATACCTTTTGATCCATAATTTCCCTTTTTTTAATCTATTTTTTATAGGCATTGCTCTCTTATTGAGGAAATTATACTGGATTAAATTATTCTGCGCAAAGCATAAATATAACAATCTATATTTTCTAGAGAGAAGTTTATGACTTCAGGAGATTGTTTTTCTCCTCTTCAGGTCTGGAAATGAGTTGAAAAATTCCCTAATATTTTAAGGTTCCACATGACAGTGAGAACATTGTATTCTCTTGGTCGGCGTTACGTCACAAATCATGTGACCTGCATAGGAACAAGCCGCCGCCGTGTTTGAAGGGTAAAACAAACCGAAGGCAATCAAGGCAAAGCCCGAGGAAAATCAAAAAGGTATCTATTCACAGAAGTTTTGTTGTGGATTATGTCAGTTATGGATACTAACGGACTACTTTGTATTAATGATGAATGATATCTGTTTATGCGAATGTATGTCTGTGGTGAGAAGTGAAGTGAATGTAATAATAAAACACTCATGTAAAGCTCTTTGTGACTAACGTTAGCTAACGTTACATGTATGTGAAAGGCGCTAGCAGCTATACAAATACAGATCTTCTTTCTTCTATTACAGAATGTCTTATCAATATATAGAAAGTCTACTTGCGCCTGCATTGACCAGGTACCACAGAAAGCTGTCGCTTGTAGGTTTAACGTTACAATCTTGTCCCTATCGACATCCAGCTGAGTCCTGGGAGAACAACCCAAAGGCATGGCCCAGGCTCGAGTATCCAGACATATTGCAGTCATGTTTAAATACCCATCAAGCGTCGATTACATTAACTGTTCATTTAGAAAAAAAAAATGTTTATTCAAAAGCACTGTGTTACACAATGGCTGTAATGAGCTCAGTCTGTCAGTGGCACAGCTTGTACAGTGTCAGTGAGGGACACGGTTTTTTCAAAAAAGCAAAAATAGACTAACTGCAGAAACGTATCTTATTCCCCACACAACTAGTGCATTTCATTGTTGCTTATCAGTGTAGAGCTGCCGACCATTATGCATAGCAATGTCATAACATAGCAACAGAAAATTGAGTGGCCATCTCTGCAGTGGTATTATTTTGTTATTCTTTGATTTGCCGAATCATTGCTAATTTTTTAGGCATGATTCTCGGCAGTTTCTCGACATATCTGCGCTCATTTGTCTTCCGCTTCGTGTTGCTTAATGGCGAGCACTTGTTTGTTTTACCCTTCGCCGCGGTTGCTATGCGCGCGCAGTGCATTATGGGAGTAAAAGTCCCGGATGTCCGACCTCGAGAATACTATTAGCGTTCTTTCAATTGTTATTATTTATACACAGCAAATAAACATACATGTAGTCAATCTTAACCACAATATATTGCTATACCTGTGGTGCCTCACGATAAAAACATGACAGTATCCAGGTTATCTTTAATATTTTTTTCAACCTCAGATGTGAGGCTACGCTAATTCTGAAATACATATAAATTATGCGACAAAACTTCAATAAAATATCAACATTTGAGCTGTGTCCGAAACCGCTCCCTATCGACTATATAGTGCACTATATGGGGTGTCAGCCATTTTGTAGTGCTGTCCGAATTCTGAGTGAACTACTTCATTCCCTACATTTGTCCACTACTTTTTACCCACAATTCATTCTGATTTCGAGTGTACAACCGATGTACACTCGCTGAAGCACTATTTCCCACAATCAAATGCGGAGTAGCGTCGAGCTGGAAGCGAGAGCGGGAGCGAGCGAGTTTGAATGAGAGATGAAGTTTACATCTTTATTATTTCTGTTTTAACGTTTTTCCTACATTATTTATATTAAAATATGTTATGTAGGCAATAACTCAGTTTAATATTTGACTAATTTACTGAGGTGCCATCGTTGTTAACTTACAAAAAATGATGATAACTTGGTGGATAATTTACATTTTTTCGTTAATAACAGGTAACGTTAGTGTATTCTGATGTAAAATTAACGGTCGCCTGAGGACGCTCTACAACCATCTTATCTGAGCTCAAAACGCTGCTTGAGCGAGTGTCAAGATACTAAAAATAATAAATACAGAATTATGAACGTGTTTATGTGTGTTTATTTTTGTTCTCAGTACGTTATTTTAATAGCATTTAATAATTATGAACATAAAAGCATTACAAAAAAAAAATAATATACCATCGACGAAACCACAAAGCTGACGCGGAGGTATGTACTGCAATATAAAGTCATTTTGAGTATTATTGCTATTAGTATTATTTTCTAAAATTAGGTACATGTAATATAAAAGTACATATGGCAATGTTTTTGCAACAGCTCGTCACTGTCCGAATCCGTTCACTTATTTATTTGTTCACTCCTTCCTGATATAGTGAACTCAACTGCCATACACTATATAGGGATTAGTGAATGAGTGAGCGATTTCAAACACAGCATTGGTTTTGTAGATATCGCGTTGTGGTGTGAGTAACGCGGTCGTTTAATCTACCGTTACTTCGGCAGCGCCGTTAACCTTGTGTTCACCTTGCGACTGAACCCTAACAGCCTGACATGAAAAATCCACAATAGGTGAATCGATAAAACAGTTATAAGTATTTATGCTTTCGTGCTTTGGCTGTCCTGTATCAAACAGCTAGAAATGAAAAAATATACACCATCTTCGCGTCTGCTGTGACATCCTTGGCCACAGTGACCTGTTTACACTCGGGAACATGAAAACGGTCAGTTCACTTAATCTGTGCACCTCACTATCACAAGCACAGCTCTGAATGGCATTCATAAACAAATTAGCAAATGCAAACCATGCTTGGAGACAATAACAAATGTAGATTTCCATGTACCTGAAGCCGGGCGACGGTTAAGCAGTAGGTTGCCATTTTGTTCACTGACAAAGATGTGACGCTAGAAGATGACGTCGGGGTATAACGAGCTCGTTGTCTTGGAAGGATGTTGAAACGGTTGGCTCTAATTGTGTCTAGTTGTAAAAGACCAGCGATTTAAGATGTTCACATTTTTCCCGAATTTTTTTTTTTTTAAACAAAACATGTCAACAAACTGGGTGAAAAACATTAGTGGTGAATTCTATTAATAATTTTGTCCAGGTGTTAATGTCTTGCTTTTAGGACCTTGTATAAAATGACAAAAAGCCTTTCTAAATCTCTATTTATGTGCCAACTTATTCGTTTATTTAACATAACCATAAAGCAATACAATAACATACGACAGCTTTATATAATATACAAACACTTCTTTAAAATTATTTTTAAAAATATAACGCCAAACATAGATTCATAATGTTTTATGTAACACTTTAAAGCATTAATTAATCTTAATTGATTAAAATGTTAATTTCTAAATTTACTGATTCGTTTTTAATTTATTAAAATTATTTAATGGACCGTCGTCTAATAATGATAATTTGAATTTTTATTAAATAACATTAAGAAAGATGAATAAATACCGTAACAAATGCGTTGCTCATTATAATGTTAGTTAATATTTACTAATGTTACCTTAATGTAAACTGTTGCCATACTGAAAAATATTATATGATAATAGGCCCTATATATAAATTATCTGCTAAATGAATAAATGTAAATATATGATTACTTTAAGAAACTGTATTAAACTCGTTAAAATGGCCTAATATAGAAAGTGTTTTATATTCCTATATGTTATTTTTTAATTTGCAAAGTCAACATTATACCTAGATTATTTTTCACAGACAAAAATTTGCACTCTGTTTCTAGAGATTTTATACAATTGCATAAAATATAAAGGTTTCCATATCTTTTCCAAATTATTTAATTGAGTAATTTTATTGGCTTAATCAACTAAATCAAATTAAAAAAAAGTAGCCTATTGTGTAAAATGTGGGTAGTTTCATAAATCTGAAACGCTTTCGAGTTTCTATTGCTTTTATGAATTTTTTCTTTTATGTTGTCTTGTTTGAAAGAGTTTTAAAGTAGCTATACTGTGAGATCAGTATTACAGATTATTAGGATTTCCTCTGAGTTATTCAAGACTAAAAAAAACTAAATAATCAAAAGAACATGGTTTTGTTCTTCAGGAAAAAATGTGGGTTTTGAAAATAAAGAAAAATGTCATAAGGTTCTACATTTAGAGTTTTGTTATTTTTTTAGTCATGGCCATTATAGAATCAATCCACAATTAAATAGAACATTTAATTTTTCAATATCTTCTTATATGTTGCAAAAAGTACATGTATCACAAACAGTATGAATATACCATTTCTACTAATGGTTGCATTTACTGTAGGCCTATGGGAGAACATTTGTTAAAACTATGTTGTCTTTGACTGACAAACGTCTTCTTTATGACACACATGACATCTTTATGACTGGATTGTTTGTTTGGAAATTGCCCAGTGTCTTGCTAACTGGATGGGTTTGTTCTTTCATAATGACAAAACATCACCCAGATCAGATTTTTTTGCAGGAAACAGGCTGGAGTTGGTAAGATTTTCTATTATTATCTATTAGGTATTAAACTCTAAATATAGATCTAAGTTTAATACCTATTTGATACATTTGTTTAACAAATACAACCCGAATTCCGGAAAAGTTGGGACGTTTTTTAAATTTTAATAAAATGAAAACTAAAGGAATTTCAAATCACATGAGCCAATATTTTATTCACAATAGAACATAGATAACGTAGCAAATGTTTAAACTGAGAAATTTTACACTTTTATCCACTTAATTAGCTCATTTAAAATTTAATGCCTGCTACAGGTCTCAGAAAAGTTGGCACGGGGGCAACAAATGGCTAAAAAAACAAGCAGTTTTGAAAAGATTCAGCTGGGAGAACATCTAGTGATTAATTAAGTTAATTGATATCAGGTCTGTAACATGATTAGCTATAAAACCTTTGTCTTAGAGAAGCAGAGTTTCTCAGAAGTAAAGATGGGCAGAGGCTCTCCAATCTGTGAAAGACTGCGTAAAAAAATTGTGGAAAACTTTAAAAACAATGTTCCTCAACGTCAAATTGCAAAGGCTTTGCAAATCTCATCATCTACAGTGCATAACATCATCAAAAGATTCAGAGAAACTGGAGAAATCTCTGTGCGTAAGGGACAAGGCCGGAGACCTTTATTGGATGCCCGTGGTCTTCGGGCTCTCAGGCGACACTGCATCACTCATCGGCATGATTGTGTCAATGACATTACTAAATGGGCCCAGGAATACTTTCAGAAACCACTGTCGGTAAACACAATCCGCCGTGCCATCAGCAGATGCCAACTAAAGCTCTATCATGCAAAAAGGAAGCCATATGTGAACATGGTCCAGAAGCGCCGTCGTGTCCTGTGGGCCAAGGCTCATTTAAAATGGACTATTTCAAAGTGGAATAGTGTTTTATGGTCAGACGAGTCCAAATTTGACATTCTTGTTGGAAATCACGGACGCCGTGTCCTCCGGGCTAAAGAGGAGGGAGACCTTCCAGCATGTTATCAGCGTTCAGTTCAAAAGCCAGCATCTCTGATGGTATGGGGGTGCATAAGTGCATACGGTATGGGCAGCTTGCATGTTTTGGAAGGCTCTGTGAATGCTGAAAGGTATATAAAAGTTTTAGAGCAACATATGCTTCCCTCCAAACAACGTCTATTTCAGGGAAGGCCTTGTTTATTTCAGCAGGACAATGCAAAACCACATACTGCAGCTATAACAACAGCATGGCTTCGTCGTAGAAGAGTCCGGGTGCTAACCTGGCCTGCCTGCAGTCCAGATCTTTCACCTATAGAGAACATTTGGTGCATCATTAAACGAAAAATACGTCAAAGACGACCACGAACTCTTCAGCAGCTGGAAATCTATATAAGGCAAGAATGGGACCAAATTCCAACAGCAAAACTCCAGCAACTCATAGCCTCAATGCCCAGACGTCTTCAAACTGTTTTGAAAAGAAAAGGAGATGCTACACCATGGTAAACATGCCCCGTCCCAACTATTTTGAGACCTGTAGCAGAAATCAAAATTGAAATGAGCTCATTTTGTGCATAAAATTGTAAACTTTCTCAGTTTAAACATTTGTTATGTTATCTATGTTCTATTGTGAATAAAATATTGGCTCATGTGATTTGAATGTCTTTTAGTTTTCATTTTATTAAAATTTAAAAAACGTCCCAACTTTTCCGGAATTCGGGTTGTAAATGTATAGTCATCATATAGTACAGTTAATATTTATTCTGAGAAAATCCTGGTGAAATGTTGTAACAACAGATGGAAACACACTTAAGCAAGGCACCAAACCCACAACTGCTCCCCGGTCGCTGCAGAATAAAGGCTGCCCACTGGTTTGTTTGTGTGTGTGTGTGCGCGTATGTCACTTCACTTGTAGATTCTTGTGCTTGTTGTGTATACTGTACTTGTTCTGTGCTTGGCCCCACATCGCTGCTTACAGATGAATTTGGCATTGGTTAAGTTTGATCAAGTGTAAATTGTGTTGAATCTGATTTTATCTTTCCTTTTTTTTTGCAGCCATTGGAAGACAGTGTGAAAAATATAAGTTTTGGATTTTAATGTTTTATTTTGATGCTTTACCAATGTTACATTTAATACATTTATTTCAACAATTTTACAGATTTTAACAGATATTTCACTTTACAGATATTTGACTAAAGGAAATTATCACTCTTTTATCTGCATTAATTTTTATTATATTTTTTTCTACATAGATACAATTGATTGTTAACACTAACATATAAACATTTCGAGATATAACTCCAAGTTTGTAATATGTGTCACAATTCTGTGTGATCTACTGCTACAATGTTGTGATCCTTAACACATTTACATTTCTTTTATGTATTTAGCAGATACTTATATCCAAAGTGACTTACAGAAGAGGAACAAAGCAAGTCATCATTGAGCCAACAATATTCATAATGCACAATGCCAGGTTTATTAGATAACTAGATGGAAGAAAGCAAGCAGCTAGAAAAGACTGTGTGTGTGTGTGTGTGTGTAGGGTTGCCAACTCTCACGCATCTGACGTGACACTCATGCTTTCAGCATCAATCTCACGCTGAAAGTGAAGTGAAAGTGAAGTCAACAATGGAGAAGCAGTGTTGTGTGCTGAGATCCATGTTTTAGTCAAAGTGAAGTGAAGTCGCCAGTCACTTTCTTGACTACTGACCCACAGTTTGACAGAGAGAGTCACAGGATGAAGAAGGTTGGTTGCAATGGAGCATAGGCGCCTTGGAGTGCAGTCCCGTGTGCAGATGAGCTTGTATTTCTGTCTGCCATGGACAAAAGAGACGAACAGATGACACAAGATGATGATTTTTCGTCGTCTACCTTAAAAATGTAATACAAGTATTGTCATGTGTCCAGTAGGTGGCACTAAGACGCTGAGGAGCCTTCAGTCCGAATCATCAGAAGAAGGGAGGTCAGAGGTCATCGCTGCTAGTGTGTGGCTAGCATTCTGCGCTCGTTCTTTCAAAATGGCAAAACATCACCCTGATTTGATTTTTTGCAGGAAACAGGCTGGAGTTGGTAATGTTTCTGTTTCTTACATCTAGATTTTAAGGGTTAATACCTTAGTTTAATATATTCGTTCACGAACAAATGTAAAGCTAACAATACATTGAGAATGTTTGCTAGCACTAAAATTATGTGAATGAATATTAGAATTTAAAAAGAATGTTGGAGGCGATTCATTTATTGGTTTAGATCGTAGTTACGGCTTCACCAGATATTTTCAGTATTGTTATATATATATATATATATATATATATATATATATATATATATATATATATATAGATTATCCTTTTGCTGTTTTGTTGCAAGTTTTCAGTTTGATCAAGTGTAAATTACATTGAATCTAATTTGATATTTCCTTTCTTTGCAGCCATTGGAAGACTATGTGAAAAATGTAAGTTTTTGTCTTAAGTCTTTACCTTTTTTTTCATTTTCAGTTGATTTCTAAAATTATTTGTTTTACAGATGTGGATAAAAGAAAATGAAGCACTCTTTTATGTGCATACTAAGTTAGATAAATAGCGTTCAGGAGCAGAAATTGATTATTAACGGTGTCATAAAAAACATTTAAAAACTAAACTAAGATGAGGTCCGAGACTGTTAAGTGAGATGTACACTGTGTTCCAAATTATTCTGCAAGTGACATATCAATGGGATTTTGGTACAATAAAGAGTCAGATTTTTGCCAGTCTTCTTAGGTAAATGGAAACCCTACTTAAAGAGGTGGTTCCACATTATTAAGCAAGTCACAGTCCTCATGAAATATGGTGAGGAAGAAAGAGCTTTCTGAAGATGAAAAGTATGAAACAATGCAATGTCTTGCAAAAGGCATCAAAACAAACAATATTTTGCTAAAGCAAATAGAGATTGTTATTGTGTGTAAAGCTGCATTTCAGTCACGGGTAACCAAACCTCACAGTGGCTGTAGAAATGCATTTTCAAACTGTTTAGCACCATGGTATTTATGCAGCATGGGATAGTGTGCCATCCTGCATGAAAATCCTTTTATTTCCGAGAACACTATTCTTCAATTTATACCACATCAGAAATCCATTTATCTGGACCATCCATTGTACTGAAGCATTCGTAAGTGAATAAAACTCTTTAAAAACAAGTCTTCATGTGTTTCTACAGCCACTGTGCATGTTTCTCTTTGTGAGGTTTGGTTAGCAGTGACTGAAACGCAGCTTTAACACGACTGTCAGTCTGCATGGAGAGGATCTTGAGACTCCAGGAGCTTCAAACACCTGTCTGCTGCTCAGCAGTGGTATTTTTACAGCTGGCATTACAATACAGTTCATTTGTTTGCCAGAAACTTTACTTAATAAATCTTCATCTGACCAAGATCTTATATGCTCTACAGTAAGTCACTCACAAATCTTTTGACGGTTCAATAATCTCTGTTTACTTTGGCAAAATATTGTTTGTAAATTTTACCATTTACTTTTGCAAGACATTGCATTGTTTCATATTTTTCATCTTCAGAAAGATCTTTCTTCCTCACCATATTTCATGAGAACTGTGTGACTTGCTTAATGTGGAACCACCTCTTTAAGTAGGGTTTCAATTTACCAAAGAAGACTTGGCAAACTATTGACCAAACCAGTCTGAGATTGATACTAGTTACCTGAAATTATGTGAAAAACAACACAAACAAAAATCTGACTCTTTATTGTACCAAAATCCTATTGATATGTCACTTGCAGAATAATTTGGAACACTGTGTATATAACACAAGATCTACAGTGTTGTGCTCTTTAACTCAACAGATGTCTAATTCTTTTCTTTTTAAGGTGATGGCAAATGCGTTATCTGTGACTCTTATGTCAGGCCCTGTACACTAGTTCGTATTTGTGATGAATGCAACTATGGCTCTTACCAAGGGCGCTGTGTTATTTGTGGAGGTCCTGGAGTATCTGATGCATATTACTGCAAAGAGTGCACCATCCAGGAGAAAGACGTGAGTAAATCTGCTCTACATTTGGTACTTAAGTATATATATATTTTTGTCTATATTGCCCAGTATCAGGATTTGTAATACTATATTCAGTTCTTATTCCCTTGGACAGCTGTTTAATCTCCTACTGAATAAAATGTCTAACTGTTTTATTGTTACACAGAGGGATGGCTGCCCCAAGATCGTGAACCTCGGCAGCTCGAAGACTGATCTTTTCTATGAGAGAAAGAAATACGGCTTCAAAAAGAGGTGAAGAAACAGAGGGATGTTTTTGTCACTATTTTTTCCATGCAAGATTTTTCCATTTTGTTATCAGACTTGCTGTTACAATAAATTCTTTTAATTTTGTGATGAATATTGTTTTTTTTTGTTTTTAGATGATTAGATGAATACTTTATCTACCAACCTTTGGCCGCAGCAGCTGGAAGTAGTATAGAGATTTCAAAATGAGAGACCTGGGGCCTCATTTATAAAGCGTGCGTACGCACAAAACGGGGCTGGAAAGGTACGTACGCCAGTTCCCACGCAAAGGTTGTGATCTATAAAAAACAAACTTGACGGGAGAATGTGCGCACCTTTAAGCAAACTTTGAGCCGTGCGTACGCACATTCTGGAGACAAAGGGAATTGGCGACACCGATGGTGAGGTCGTGAACTGAAGTTAGATTGTAGAAAATAAATGTGAGAAGAACGATTATAAGAATGAATGACATTTAATTTTCACTCCATTTCATACGTTATATCCACATTATCATGAAGATTAAATCCAACAGTGTTATTTGTGCCGATTGTTTTAGGCTATATACATCTAGTAAAATCCAAACGTAATTCAAAATGTATTAAAAGTAAAATAAAATAATAATCAGCGCTGCCTTACAGTCACATTGTCCACAACGGGAGCACAGGAGGACATGGCGCGATACATGTGATAGCCTACAGAATAGCATGAAATACCCTTTTATTAGAGAACTGCAGAACACAGTGTAAAAAGGAAATATTTTCCTTAATGTACATAGCCTATATCATAAAATGTCAAAGTCTGCAAATACAGTCATGAAGCACAATCGCTACTCATCATCGGTCCTAACTATTACGGTGTTCATTACAAAACCGTCAAGAAGCATGTGTTCACTATAACATTTTCGTCTTAAATTTTCGCCCACAAATTAATTAAGTGATTTTGTCAAGGTGTTAACGATCAGTCTATTTGCTAGAAACATATAAATTCTCCGGTGACCCGGGTATGTAATGCTTCATGATGGCACTCCTGGCACTGTTGGAGGATTACGCTAATGGCAGAATAAGGAGAGAACGAGTTTTCAGGGACCATGATGATTTCCTGGCCCATGATGATGACTGGCTAATAAGCCGATTTAGATTCCCTAGAGCTGTGCTCTTGGATCTATGTGCTGAATTGGGTCCAGTATTAGAGAGGGCAACACGCCGGAACCATGCCATCCCAGTCCAAATACAAGTCCTCACCACTCTGGGGTTCTTGGCAACCGGCTGTTTCCAGCGGGAATTGGCAGACAGGTAAATTAATAATATAAAAAAACAATAAGTAATCCTCAAATTTGTCTCTAAGACCTTTTTGTATATGAAATGATTCTATTGGAATCTATCATCTCACCCTATAGGTCTGGTATATCACAGCCGTCCCTGAGTGCCATAATATCTGTCGTTTTAAATGGTATACTTAATATGGTTAGTCGATACATCAGGTTCCCCTACACTGTGCGAGAACAGGCCGAAATTAAAACGCAATTTGCAGCAATGTCTGGTTTCCCAAATGTAATCGGCGCAATTGACTGCACTCATGTTGCTATAAGGGCACCATCTGAAAATGAATTTGCTTATGTTAATAGAAAGCATGTGCATTCTATTAATGTGCAAATCATATGTGACTCCAACATGACCCTCACAAACATTGTGGCACGCTGGCCTGGTTCAACACATGATTCCTTTATCTTGACACATAGCAGTGTAGGGAACAGACTAAATGCAGGCGCAGTACGTGATGGCTGGCTTCTTGGTGAGTTTAACAATATTAAAAAGTAGAAACTGTAACAATTTTGTTTTTAATATAATTATAACCTGCAGGCGACAGTGGCTACCCCCTGAGACGCTGGCTCCTCACCCCATTTTTAAACCCGCAGAGCGCAGAGGAAACTCATTATAACGAGGTCCACTCTCGTGCCCGCGCAGTTGTGGAGCGTGCCATCGGCATCCTGAAATGCAGATGGCGTGCTCTGGATGCCTCGGGTGGCAGACTTTTATACCATCCAGCAAAAGTGTGCAAGATTGTCAGGGCGTGTGGTGTTTTGCACAATATAGCACTGAGAAACGGTATTCCTCTCCCTCCTGATCTCCCTCTACCCCAGCATTACGACCCCGAGCCACAGCCCCCTGGCCGACAAGAGGGATATCAACGAGGTGCAAGAATCCGTGAGGATGTCATGCGGCGTTTGTAAAGAAAGACAAAACTCAAGGTTCATGTTTTAACTGCATCTTTTAATGATTGTGCAATTTCTTGCATCACTTCTCTCATCTGCCGTAGCGCATCTGCGACCCTGTTGACAGCGTTTATTGTCTCTCGCTGTAACTGCAGGACTGCGTCAGTGAGTACCCGACCACTTTTGGACGTGCCAGACGCAGAAGGGGCACTGCTTTGAGCCGGACGCTGTGCATCTGCATCTGAGAACCCCTCACCCTGAACCTCCTGTTCATTTACAGCTTCAGACTCCGGAAGGACTGGAGGCAGGGGCGTCGGACTGGGGGGGTAAAGGGTACCGAGTACCCAGGGCCCGAGGCAGGGGGGGGGCCCTTAGAAGTCAGTTTTCTATACATACATATACATGCACTAACATTTGTATAGCATTTATGTACAACTAAAAAAGTTCCTGTGCAAAACTAAACTTGTAGTTAGGCGCTGGTTTGGTATAAAAAAGTCATTTTCATGCTGTGCAGGGCCCCACACCCCTCTCGAATCAATGCAAATGGTACGACCCGCAGGGATTGAATCAGTTGATGAGACAGGAGCTGGAGTGAGCCGTGAAGAGTCATGTCTCTCCTTAAGAAAGGAATATCAGGGGCTGCTCAAAAACGAAAAGAGAAGCAGAATAAAGAGAGAAGGGCAAATGAGGGCAAGCAGTTGCTCACAAATTTTTTTGAAAAGAGAGGTGAGCTCCAAATGCATCATCAAGCATTGACATTGTTTTAACATAAATATCTACTCCCGGTAGAATAGCATACATTTATGTTTGCATTTATGAATAATATACCAATACTTTATAGTATCACACCCTTCATAGCGAGCAAACAATGTTTCTGATTATTACATGGCTTGGCTGAATTCCAATGTAGAATGCGGTCTGTTATTTCTTGATAACAGACCGCTGCGAAGTATAACAGACCGTTGCCATGAAAAACAGCGCGTTGCTATGGACGCGGAACGGACTATTTTCTTTGGCGGAAGCAATACAATCGTTTTTAAATCAATAAACTCCTTTTTAAATCAATAATTCGTGGCAAATTATTTATTTATTTTGTGGGTAGCCATGTAATAAGCGGGATAATGTATAGAGAGGCGGTCGTTATAGCGAATAACAACCCCGACAGGCTGAACAGGACCCCGACACGAAGCGGAGGATAATGTAAATCTAACATTATACATTATCCCTTACGTAAATAACAGGGAGTGAGAAGCAGACGGAGCTCAACACACTGCCACTCCAGGCAGCTGCCTAAACGCTTGTCTCCTCTTCTGCTGCAGTTCTCCCCACTCTCAGAGTCAGAAGTTTACATGAAAACACTGTATATTTCCCTCCATTGTCAAAATCTAACACCCGCGAAAACACCGATCGTTAGCGCCTATTTTACCGCATTGTTATGCAAATTAGCTCGCACACGCTCTTACATTAAGTACAGGATTGTTCTCAGTATAATAATGCACATCTTAATGATTGAAAAATGACTTATTTTAAAACATAATTCAAAGACTGAATCTCTAGTTTGGCGATTAGTTTACCCTGTGATTCTATAGTCTAGTCTGCATTTATTTTAAACAGACAAATAATCATCAATTATCTTGTACTTAGCCTACACTTTAAAAAAAAGGTATTGTGACAATAAAGGATATTTTAGCAACCATTTGAAGCCATATATTTCAGTTTCAGAGTCAGACCCTGCAGCAGCAGGCCCCTCATCATGGCTAGGTGAAAGCAGTGACAGTGAGGTGGATGTGAGTGTGACAGTGAGACAAGGTGAGCTTTTTAACACTTAGTAATTAGTAATTAAGTGTTAAGAGGAAATAAGCAAAATTAGTACATTGTTATTGTACACATTTAAACTTTAAAGTGTAATTCCTAATTACAGTTTAAAGTTTAAATGTGTACAATAACAATGTACCCATTTTGCTTATTTCCTCTTGTAGCAGAGGCAGAAATAGAAGATGAGGTTGATATTCATATAAGTGATCAGAGGGAAAGTGAAGAATGTGATGAAGGTAGTCAGGAGCAGGAGGACAGAGCTGAAGAGGAAAGAGAAGAGAATGAGAGACTTAGGGGATACTGGAGAGGGATTGGCAGAGGACCCAGGATTATGGCCAACAACTCTTACTGATAAGCACAGGAAAACTATTGTTCAAATGCTAGCAAAAAACTGGACTTTAAAGACCTGATCAGCAAATTTGCGCATGCAAAGACCCGTCAATGGGCATTTAGTAAAAACTGACATTATTTAGTTTGTGTTTCAGACCAAAGTTTTTCTCATTTGGTATGGTAATTTTCAGAACTGCTTTACAGTATATTTGATTTAGTCCAGGTTTGGACCTGCTAGACCTTTTGTCATCTCAGTAAGTAGTACTTTCGACAATAAAACAAAAATATATTAATCAGAGTGTGGCCTATTTTGTTTACATTTTAAGTGTTTTTATGATAAAAATGCAATACCTTACCCATTGGTATCACTATGGTATTGGGGGCCCAGCAAGATGGTTTGTACCCAGGGCCCAAAATTTGGTGCTACGCCCCTGACTGGAGGACAAACAATTGGCAACATTTATCCATTCATCACCCCACACACTCAAATGTACAGCGTTAATGATTAAAAATCGGTTTAACCTTGCTCCTCTGTGGTTTCAGTCACGTCAGTGTCTCCCTCCTTTTCCGACACAATACCACACACGCTGACCTCCCCAATTATAGCCGCGATTTTGCTGTCCACTGATGTGAGATCAGCTGTACATGGGCCCCCACCAGTTGCAGCCACGCTCTGGCGGTGGGAGGACAGTCTTCTCTTTGCCTCCACCTTGAATGAATGAGAATCTTTATTTCACATATTTTGCATACTGTAAGCACATGTAAATAAAACTTTTTGAAAATCAATATTGCTATTTATATAGGTATATAGCCTAATAAAACACAAATGTAATATGTTGGTAAAAAAAAAATTTGTATACCTTCAGGTCGGACCTTTTTTTCTTTAATTCTGCAACTGTCCGTTCTGTCCCACTGACACAATTGACGGCAGAAGCAATACTTTGCCACTCGCACTGCTTCTTTTTATTAGTGACCCCACTGCTGTGGCCACCAAATAACACAGTTTTCCGAGCCTCCACCTCCCCTACAAGTGTTTCAATCTCAGTATCTGAGAAATTACGTTTTTTTCCTCTTTTCTCACCTGTCGCCATTATTAAAATTAGGCTAACAGAAATGCACGTTTTCACTTTCTTGGATTAATTAATTGGCGGGTCGCATGCCAGTTTTCCAGGTATATATGGGATTCCACTCTCATTTACATGCTGATCAGCAATCATGAGGTGATTTGCATTGACTATTTATGGTTAAAAATGGGCGTGTACAGGGCGGGATATGAGGCTGGTTCACGTACGCACATCTGCGGGTGATCTGTGATTTATAAAGGGAACATTGCTTACAGGTGTGCGTACGCACGGTTTTATAAATCGGAATATTTTTTGGCGTACGCCATTTTTGGCTTTTGGGCGCACGTAAACTTTTAGTAAAGATCCTACGCATAGTTTTATAAATGAGACCCCTGGTGTATTTTGAGTTTATGATTAAAAGTCCAGCATTTATGCATAAAATCTTCCTTATTATTGTTGATTTTGCTACACAATAAACTCTCTGGTATTTAATTCATCACAGGAAGAAAGATACAGATTTTAGTACAAACCCGATTCCAGAAATGTTGGGACACTGTACAAATTGTGAATAAAAACAATGCAATGATGTGGAAGTTTCAAATTTCAATATTTTATTCAGATTACAAAATAGATGACATATCAAATTTTTAAACTGAGAAAATGTATCATTAAGTTGATTTTAAATTTCATGGCATCAACACATCTCAAAAAAGTTGGGACAAGGCCATGTTTACCACTGTGTGGCATCCTATCTTCTTTTTATAACAGTCTGCAAACGTCTGGGGACTGAGGAGACAAGTTGCTCAAGTTTAAGAATAGAAATATTGTCCCATTCTTGTCTAATACAGGCTTCTAGTTGCTCAAATGTCTTAGGTCTTCTTTGTCCCATCTTCCTTTTATGATGAGCCAAATGTTTTCTATGTGTGAAAGATCTGGGGCCTCATTTATAAAGCGTGCGTACGCACAAAACGGGGCTGGAAACGTACGTACGCCAGTTCCCACGCAAAGGTTGTGATCTATAAAAAACAAACTTGACGGGAGAATGTGCGCACCTTTAAGCAAACTTTGAGCCGTGCGTACGCACATTCTGGAGACAAAGGGAATTGGCGACACCGATGGTGAGGTCGTGAACTGAAGTTAGATTGTAGAAAATAAATGTGAGAAGAACGATTATAAGAATGAATGACATTTAATTTTCACTCCATTTCATACGTTATATCCACATTATCATGAAGATTAAATCCAACAGTGTTATTTGTGCCGATTGTTTTAGGCTATATACATCTAGTAAAATCCAAACGTAATTCAAAATGTATTAAAAGTAAAATAAAATAATAATCAGCGCTGCCTTACAGTCACATTGTCCACAACGGGAGCACAGGAGGACATGGCGCGATACATGTGATAGCCTACAGAATAGCATGAAATACCCTTTTATTAGAGAACTGCAGAACACAGTGTAAAAAGGAAATATTTTCCTTAATGTACATAGCCTATATCATAAAATGTCAAAGTCTGCAAATACAGTCATGAAGCACAATCGCTACTCATCATCGGTCCTAACTATTACGGTGTTCATTACAAAACCGTCAAGAAGCATGTGTTCACTATAACATTTTCGTCTTAAATTTTCGCCCACAAATTAATTAAGTGATTTTGTCAAGGTGTTAACGATCAGTCTATTTGCTAGAAACATATAAATTCTCCGGTGACCCGGGTATGTAATGCTTCATGATGGCACTCCTGGCACTGTTGGAGGATTACGCTAATGGCAGAATAAGGAGAGAACGAGTTTTCAGGGACCATGATGATTTCCTGGCCCATGATGATGACTGGCTAATAAGCCGATTTAGATTCCCTAGAGCTGTGCTCTTGGATCTATGTGCTGAATTGGGTCCAGTATTAGAGAGGGCAACACGCCGGAACCATGCCATCCCAGTCCAAATACAAGTCCTCACCACTCTGGGGTTCTTGGCAACCGGCTGTTTCCAGCGGGAATTGGCAGACAGGTAAATTAATAATATAAAAAAACAATAAGTAATCCTCAAATTTGTCTCTAAGACCTTTTTGTATATGAAATAATTCTATTGGAATCTATCATCTCACCCTATAGGTCTGGTATATCACAGCCGTCCCTGAGTGCCATAATATCTGTCGTTTTAAATGGTATACTTAATATGGTTAGTCGATACATCAGGTTCCCCTACACTGTGAGAGAACAGGCCGAAATTAAAACGCAATTTGCAGCAATGTCTGGTTTCCCAAATGTAATCGGCGCAATTGACTGCACTCATGTTGCTATAAGGGCACCATCTGAAAATGAATTTGCTTATGTTAATAGAAAGCATGTGCATTCTATTAATGTGCAAATCATATGTGACTCCAACATGACCCTCACAAACATTGTGGCACGCTGGCCTGGTTCAACACATGATTCCTTTATCTTGACACATAGCAGTGTAGGGAACAGACTAAATGCAGGCGCAGTACGTGATGGCTGGCTTCTTGGTGAGTTTAACAATATTAAAAAGTAGAAACTGTAACAATTTTGTTTTTAATATAATTATAACCTGCAGGCGACAGTGGCTACCCCCTGAGACGCTGGCTCCTCACCCCATTTTTAAACCCGCAGAGCGCAGAGGAAACTCATTATAACGAGGTCCACTCTCGTGCCCGCGCAGTTGTGGAGCGTGCCATCGGCATCCTGAAATGCAGATGGCGTGCTCTGGATGCCTCGGGTGGCAGACTTTTATACCATCCAGCAAAAGTGTGCAAGATTGTCAGGGCGTGTGGTGTTTTGCACAATATAGCACTGAGAAACGGTATTCCTCTCCCTCCTGATCTCCCTCTACCCCAGCATTACGACCCCGAGCCACAGCCCCCTGGCCGACAAGAGGGATATCAACGAGGTGCAAGAATCCGTGAGGATGTCATGCGGCGTTTGTAAAGAAAGACAAAACTCAAGGTTCATGTTTTAACTGCATCTTTTAATGATTGTGCAATTTCTTGCATCACTTCTCTCATCTGCCGTAGCTCATCTGCAACCCTGTTGACAGCGTTTATTGTCTCTCGCTGTAACTGCAGGACTGCGTCAGTGAGTACCCGACCACTTTTGGACGTGCCAGACGCAGAAGGGGCACTGCTTTGAGCCGGACGCTGTGCATCTGCATCTGAGAACCCCTCACCCTGAACCTCCTGTTCATTTACAGCTTCAGACTCCGGAAGGACTGGAGGACAAACAATTGGCAACATTTATCCATTTATCACCCCACACACTCAAATGTACAGCGTTAATGATTAAAAATCGGTTTAACCTTGCTCCTCTGTGGTTTCAGTCACGTCAGTGTCTCCCTCCTTTTCCGACACAATACCACACACGCTGACCTCCCCAATTATAGCCGCGATTTTGCTGTCCACTGATGTGAGATCAGCTGTACATGGGCCCCCACCAGTTGCAGCCACGCTCTGGCGGTGGGAGGACAGTTTTCTCTTTGCCTCCACCTTGAATGAATGAGAATCTTTATTTCACATATTTTGCATACTGTAAGCACATGTAAATAAAACTGTTTGAAAATCAATATTGCTATTTATATAGGTATATAGCCTAATAAAACACAAATGTAATATGTTGGTAAAAAAAAAATTTGTATACCTTCAGGTCGGACCATTTTTTCTTTAATTCTGCAACTGTCCGTTCTGTCCCACTGACACAATTGACGGCAGAAGCAATACTTTGCCACTCGCACTGCTTCTTTTTATTAGTGACCCCACTGCTGTGGCCACCAAATAACACAGTTTTCCGAGCCTCCACCTCCCCTACAAGTGTTTCAATCTCAGTATCTGAGAAATTACGTTTTTTTCCTCTTTTCTCACCTGTCGCCATTATTAAAAGTAGGCTAACAGAAATGCACGTTTTCACTTTCTTGGATTAATTAATTGGCGGGTCGCATGCCAGTTTTCCAGGTATATATGGGATTCCACTCTCATTTACATGCTGATCAGCAATCATGAGGTGATTTGCATTGACTATTTATGGTTAAAAATGGGCGTGTACAGGGCGGGATATGAGGCTGGTTCACGTACGCACATCTGCGGGTGATCTGTGATTTATAAAGGGAACATTGCTTACAGGTGTGCGTACGCACGGTTTTATAAATCGGAATATTTTTTGGCGTACGCCATTTTTGGCTTTTGGGCGCACGTAAACTTTTAGTAAAGATCCTACGCATAGTTTTATAAATGAGACCCCTGGACTGCAGGCTGGACATTTCAGTACCTGGATCCTTCTTCTACGCAGCAATGATGTTGTAATTGATGCAGTATGTGGTCTGGCATTGTCATGTTGGAAAATGTAGGTCTTCCCTGAAAGAGACGACGTCTGTATGGGAGCATATGTTGTTCTAGAACTTGGATATACCTTTCAGAATTGATGGTGCCTTCCAGATGTGTAAGCTGCCCATGCCACACACACTCATGCAACCCCATGCCATCAGAGATGCAGGCTTCTGAACATTTGGGCTGTTACAAAGCAAATGAAATCAACTCAGAAGCTGCATCTGAAGTTGCATTTAGATGTTTACACGCTGGTTAATGCAAGACATGAATGCATTTAAGTGCAATTACAAATGCATAAATAATGTTTTGATATATTAAACATAAAATGTGAAAAACTAGTATTTGTAATGATTACTAACATGAAAAAAAAAATCGAAATGTGAAATTAAAACCGCCAGTAGCTGCGAACCGTTTCAAACGATTCAGTTAGATTTGGTGAACTGGTTCAAGAAGATCCGGTTACATCGATTGATTCGTTCGCGAACCGGATATCATACACACTGCAGTGAACGCACTCACAACAGACACGGAAGAGAAGACAATGCTGAATAAAGTTGTAGTTTTTGCTATTCTTGGACCAAAATGTATTTTCGATGCTTCAACAAATTCTAACTGACCCTCTGATGTCACATGGAGTACTTTGAAGATGTTTGGAGGGACTGAGAGCTCTCGGACTTTTCTAATTTTGTCCAAAAAGTAACATTTTATTAATCCTTGTTCAAAAGTTGTGATGATGTGAATTTAACCATGTTGACCCAAAATTAGATTAGAAGCTATATCTCAGCAGTACTTTGTTTTATCTGAACAAAACTTGGTCCAGTTAATCAGCACCATTATCTGAGGATAAGCCAAATTCGGGAACAGTGCACCCCATGGGTCATGAGATCCAAATAACGGAAATAACTTTTGAAGTGTTTGTCAGAAAATCATGATCTTGGTGACTATTGATTCCTTGTAAACTCTTGTGCTCGTTGTGTATGCTGTATATACTGTAATTGCTGTATTTGTTGTGTCTTCTGTGCTTGACCCCACACATGCTTACAGCTGAATTTGGCATTGGTTCAGTTTGATCAAGTGTAAATTGTGTTGAATTTAATTTTATCTTTCCTTTTTTTTTTTTTTTTCGCAGCCGTTGGAAGACAGTGTGAAAAATATAATTTTTGGATTTTATTGTGTTATTTTGATACTTTAACAATGTTACATTTAATACATTTATCCCAACAATTTTCATTTCTTCTCAGGCATTTATTTTTTAAATATTACATAAATATTTATACATGTTCACTTTACAGATATTTCACTAAAAATAAATAATCACTCTTTTATCTGCATATTTTTTAACATAGAGAAAATTGATTGGTAACAGTAACAAACATTTGAAGATATACTGTAACTCCAAGTTTGTAATATGTGTCACAACTGTAGAAGCCACAATTCTGTGTGATCTACTGCATGTTGTGATCTTTAACACATTTACATTTCATTTATGTATTTAGCAGATACTTATATCCAAAGTGACTTACAGAAGAGGAGCAAAGCAAGTCATCATTGAGCCAACAATATTCATAATGCACAATGCCAGGTTTATTAGATAACTAGATGGAAAAAAGCAAGCAGCTAGAAAAGAGAGCGAGAGAGAGAGTGTGTGTGTGTGTGTAAGAGTATGGTGTGGTTAGCAGTTGGTCGCTAAACATTACCTTTACGTTAGCTGTCTTTGTGGACCTCAGTTTCACAGAGATGTTGTGGTCAACTGATGGTTTGACAGAGATTACCAGGAGCTCCATATTTGCAGTGATGGTGCATGTGGCCTTCAAAGGAAGTGTAATTGCAGAGAAAAGTGAATTTCCAGGTGTTGAAAGTAAATAGACACCCCCCCACCCCAAGTTGGACAAGGTATGTGGGAGAAAGTGAAGTCAGCGGAGACGGCTGATGGAGAAGCAGTGTTGTGTGCTGAGATCCATGTTTTAGTCAACGTGAAGTGAAGTCACCAGTCACTTTCTTGACTACTGACCCACAGTTTGACAGAGAGAGTCACAGGATGAAGAAGGTTGGTTGCAATGGAGCATAGGCGCCTTGGAGTGCAGTCCCGTGTGCAGATGAGCTTGTATTTCTGTCTGCCATGGACAAAAGAGACGAACAGATGACACATGATGATGATTTTTCGTCGTCTTCCTTAAAAATGTAATACAAGTATTGTCCTGTGTCCAGTAGGTGGCACTAAGACGCTGAGGAGCCTTCAGTCCGAATCATCAGAAGAAGGGAGGTCAGAGGTCATCGCTGCTAGTGTGTGGCTAGCATTCTGCGCTCGTTCTTTCAAAATGGCAAAACATCACCCTGATTTGATTTTTTGCAGGAAACAGGCTGGAGTTGGTAATGTTTCTGTTTCTTACATCTAGATTTTAAGGGTTAATACATTAGTTTAATACCTATTTAATTTATTTGTTTAAGGAACAAATGTGAAGCTAACAATACAGTGAGAATGTTTGCTAAGTTAGCGCTAAAATCATGTGAATATTAGAATTTAAAAAGAAAGTTGTAGGCAATACATTTATTGGTTTAGATAGGTGTTAACGGCTTTACCAGATAGTGGCAGTATTGTTATCATTTTTATCCTTTTGCTGTTTTGTTGCACGTTTTCAGTTTGATCAACTGTGAATTACATTGAATCTAATTTGATCTTTCCTTTCTTTGCAGCCATTGGAAGACTATGTGAAAAATGTAAGTTTTTTACTTAAATCTTTAACTTTTGTTTTTTATATATATTTGTTTTCATTTTTTTTTTTCTCGTTTATTTTTCTCCAAATATTCAGTTCATTTTTATATGTATTTGTTTTACAGATGTGGATAAAAGAAAATAAATCACTCTTTTATGTGCATACTAAATAAATGGCGTCCAGGTGTAGAAATTGATTGTTAACAGTGTCATAAAAACATTTGAAAACCGAACTAACATGAGCTCCGAGGCTGTTAAGTGAGACAAATATGACACAAGTTCTACAGTGTTGTGCTCTTTAACTCAACAGATGTCTAATTCTTTTCTTTTTAAGGTGATGGCAAATGCGTTATCTGTGACTCTTATGTCAGGCCCTGTACACTAGTTCGTATTTGTGATGAATGCAACTATGGCTCTTACCAAGGGCGCTGTGTTATTTGTGGAGGTCCTGGAGTATCTGATGCATATTACTGCAAAGAGTGCACCATCCAGGAGAAAGACGTGAGTAAATCTGCTCTACATTTGGTACTTAAGTATATATATATTTTTGTCTATATTGCCCAGTATCAGGATTTGTAATACTATATTCAGTTCTTATTCCCTTGGACAGCTGTTTAATCTCATACTGAATAAAATGTCTAACTGTTTTATTGTTACACAGAGGGATGGCTGCCCCAAGATCGTGAACCTCGGCAGCTCGAAGACTGATCTTTTCTATGAGAGAAAGAAATACGGCTTCAAGAAGAGGTGAAGAAACAGAGGGATGTTTTTGTCACTATTTTTTCCATGCAAGAGTTTTCCATTTTGTTATCAGACTTGCTGTTACAATAAATTCTTTTCATTTGTGATGAATATTTTGTTCTGTTTGATTTGATTCATCTGCAGACTTATAGTATTTACCTGCCTTTTGACTACACTTTCAAATAATTAGATGGTTGTAAGGATTAATATTTTATGTCTACCAACCTTTGGACTCAGCAGCTGGAAGTTGTATAGAGATTTCAAAATGAGAGACCTGGTGAGCTTATTTATGATTAAAAGTCCAGCATTTATGCATAAAATCTTTCTGATTATTGGTAATTTTGCTACACAATAAACTCTGGTATTTAAGTTGATGTAACTGTTGTGGCTTCGTCACAGGAAGAAAAGATACAGATTTTACTAGTATAAGCACAATCTTCTTATTGCTTTTCTTTAAACACATTATTGTATCAGCAAAATCCAACATTGAATCAGTTGTCAAATTGTATGTATCAAAATATATCAACATAAACCAGCTACAACGTGTAAATATATTAAATAAAACCAGTTTTTAACTTGGATCAGCCCTGGTCCATTTAAATAAAAGCAGGGCTGTACACAGGTTTTTATCAATACTGAGGTCCCAGAATCGAGATTGGTAGGGGGTTTGATTTTCCTGACTTAAACGTGTGCATTTTAAATTGTTAAAATTGGATAATAATATAGGTTTAAAACCAAGTCAGTGGGCAGTAGTAGCAAAAATTATTTTTCAAAATAACAGATGATTAAACATGAGATTCAGATTAAATGTTGCAATGAATGTTCCACGCTACAAACTAGAAATAGAGAAGATATAGTTTATGAATTTGTTTATTGTTTTGATATTAAAAGCAAAACGTTATAAAAATTGAAATGTGAAATTAAAACCGCCAGTAACCGCCAGCAAATCACTGTTATTAAGCGAGTTGATTTCGATTGAACCAAATTATTTAAACGAATTATTCATTCAGGAAAGAAACACCGTCATGTTGCACACGCAATACAGCTGGTTGTGCTTGGAATGAATTATGTTGGCAAAATAGTGGCAGGCAGCAGGGCTGGACTGGGACAAAAAATCGGATTTACAGGATTTTTGTTAAAACTATGGTGGTGTGTCCTCTGTCCTTCCCGTGAGAAAATTTTGTGCATTTTAATGTTTAATTCATTAATCTGGTGCACTTTGAGAGTTCAAAATTAAAAGCTCCAACCCATATTCAGTGTGCAAATTAAACAAAGAAAAATTCAAACCTCTTTTAGTTACAGTGTCTATTTACATTACACCTATAAATAATAATAGTTGTAATATTAATCCAATGACAGTAATAGCCATATTTTGTAAAACAAATGCACAAAAAAATAAAGGAAACTTTCTTAATTAGTTGTACCAATTTCTATACTTGAAAGAGATAAGCACATGATCTTTTATTTTGACGCAAACTGCATCAAGCTTTTATTTTGGCGGAAAACATGGTTTACAAACGCCTCTTATTAAATTTCTAGTGAATTGCGGTAATCGTCAACTATGCAGATGTGGAAATAATCTACACTCATGACATGGCCTAAGTGTTTTGAAAGTAGTTATGCTTACCGCAGGCTCTACACTTTCTCATCTCTCTCCTGATCCTCCGTCCTCACTATCATCATCTGCCACAGGAGCTGATGAAGGCCAGAAAACATATATTTTGACACAGTTTACAGTGTCTGCTTTAAGGGCCTGGTTCTATTTTTTCCATTATTTTATCTGCACATTCCTTGCGTTTCTTCTCCATCTTTTTTTACAGATACACACTGACACTGCTGCCGCTCGCTCACTCGTTTAAAGTTGTGATTGGGCCAAACCAGTGTCAATCAAGAAAAGAGCCAATGGGCCGCTGATCTACGTGTTTCATGGGCTGGTCTGTCAGAAAAAAAAACTAACACTGACTTTGACCAATGCATTACACCGGCACAAACCCAGCGCCGCCAATTAAGCAAAACAAAACAAAACGAATGGACCGCCGATGTACAACTTTTATGGGCCGTTTAAAAAAAAAAAAAAGTATAAGTATGAGATATCGGCCCAAAAAGCACGTCGGCCCACCGGGCAAATGCCCGGTATTCCCAATGGCCAGTCCAGCCATGGCAGGCAGTATGGTCTAAAATTTCTTTAAAAAAACGTTGAGAAGTCTTTTAATTAACTTTTTGTTTATTGAGCTTTAAAAAAAAATGATCACAATGGCACTCTTCGTGTGAAATTGATATATGAAGTGGTATAAATATGTACATTTTCTTGAATTACATTTAGACATTTCCATGTCTTGCATTTTGCATCATTCTAAACGCATTTTAATAAACTGAATCATGCAGTGAAGGAACGCACTCTAAATGCGCACGCGCACCTTTCTATATTTCACGTAATGCGTGCGTGCGCTCTCTAGGGGTGTTTTGAATGGTTTTTGCGAAATATTTGATCATGTCAAATCGCACATCGTTAAAACAATTATGATTTCATCGCAGACGATATATATCGCACACTCCTACCGCTGATGCATCTCAGATGAGAAGATCCGTTATCTTACAGTACCAAAAGCAGATTAATATCAGTTAACGTTAAAGGCAGGGTAGGTAATACATGTATAAACAACTTTCTTCCAAATTTGTTTAAACTTTCTATATATATCAATGCATAATTAAAATGCATGTACTCTGATAAAAAGAGTATAAAAATCGAGTGACTCTAGACCGTTTAATCTGTATTAAACACAGTTCATTATTTCCATTTCGGGACGAAACATAGGATTGGCTTAGGCGACTGTCACTCTCTCGCAACCATGGCAACCACCCTTTTGCCACACATGACCTGCCCACTTTCGCGTGCACGTTTGATTTGAGGAAACAGCAGTTTGATTCAACAGGCGCCGGTCGACGCACGAGACAAGCAGCGTTTGGTCCTCGGGAGCGCGAGGAACTTCAGCAACTTTGTGTTTTGTTGGTGAAACCCGTGAATAACGAGCAGAGACGAGTCTCTCGGAGAAAGGAGCGTATGGAAGTGGGAGTTTGGAAAGAGGTCAACTAAAATGGAGAAGAGGGAGAAGGCAGCGGGTAGGCACAACTATGTTGAGAATGGGTCAGAGTGGAAGGACACCGATATGGATGATAGTCAGGGGGGTATGGATATAAGTCAAGAAGATAAAAAAAAGAGGGACAAAAGAGGAAACACTTTTGCTGGGATCAGTACAAAAAGGGCAAGGAGTAATGAGGATTATGGGAAAGTAATAAAAGATAATGGTATGAAAGGACTAGAGTTTAAAATCATATTGAGATTTGGTGAGGAGAGGGGAATTTCGTCAATAAGTCCGGTGAAATTAACAACTGTATTGAGAAACCAGGTCGGAGATATTATAGTAGCCAAGGTGTTGAGAGATGGTAATCTAATGATCGGTTGTAAAAATGAAGAACAGAGAGAGCGGGCTGGAAGGATTAAAGAAATTGGGAGGTTTAAAGTAATAAGTACAAGTCAAATTGAAAGAGGAAACATGTGGAGTAAGGGAGTGATATGGGGGGTACCAGTCGGGGTTACAATGGAGGAAATCAAAGCAAATCTTAAAGGAGGACATCTAAAAGGTGTCCGAAGGATGCAGATAACTCGGGAGGGAGTGAGGAAGGACAGTGAGCTTGTGATTCTGGAGTTTGAGGAGGAAGTACTCCCAAAGAATGTAACACTAGGTTTTTTGAGTTATAGTGTAAGAGAGTATGTTCCAAAGCCAATGAGGTGTTATAACTGTC
The DNA here is from genome assembly GCF_963082965.1 of Carassius carassius. Lineage (NCBI taxonomy): Eukaryota > Metazoa > Chordata > Actinopteri > Cypriniformes > Cyprinidae > Carassius > Carassius carassius. Next base: position 14,048,021 of record NC_081793.1, on the reverse strand, counting down.
AAAGGTTTGGACATACAGCAATAACATGTAAAGGCAGAAGAAGGTGTGCAAGATGTGGAGATGATCATGAGTATGGTCATTGTAATCACGAACAACCAAAGTGTTGTAATTGTGGGGGTAGTCATAGTGTGGCTTACGGTGGATGTGAGGTGATGAGAAGGGAAATGGAAGTACAACGAGCTAAAATTCAAAATAAGATCTCATATGCAGAAGCTGTGAAAATGGTTAGTAAGAGTGATGAAAGAAACAGAGAGGAAAGACAAAATACAAGAGTACCAGACCAGGATAAGGAAGAGATAGTAACGGTTGATCTAAAGAAGTTAGTCACTTTCATAGCAGGGGTGATAAATGCAACTATGGAGGTTAAATCTAAAACTGAGAGAATACAAATAATTGTAAAAGCAGCAATTCATCACCTAGATATCAGGGAGCTGACATGGGAGGAGGTGAGGAATGAGCTAAACAGCCAAGCAAGCCAGGAGCAAGTAGGGACTGGATAGTATTAATAATGGTCCTCTTGCTACAATGGAATGCTAAGAGCTTGATGGCCAACGGACAGGAATTTAAAAAGTACATTGATGATCTTCCCAATAAACCAGACATTATTTGTGTACAGGAAACTTGGTTGAGACCAAATTTAGAATTCAGATTAGATGGATATGCTTCTGTAAGGTGTGATAGGGGGGATGGAGTAGGGGGAGGATGTGCTACATTTATTGGAAATGATATTTCATTCAGAGAATATATGTTAGTATGTTAGTGTAGTGATATGGACAAATGAGGGAGAGTGTGTAATTATAAATTATTATAATCCATGTAGGAAATTAGAGTTGGAGCAGATAACACAAATAGTAGGGTTGGATGGTAATAAGGTGGTGGTATGTGGTGACTTTAATGCACATAGTACGTTATGGGGAGGAGTAAAAACAGATGTAAATGGTGTGGTTATAGAAGAATTGTTAGAAGAGAGAAACATGGTGTGTTTAAATGATGGGAGAGGGACTAGAATAGATGTACATACAGGGAACATCTCAGCATTAGATTTAACTTAGTTTCTAGAAATTTAGCGGGAATATGTGAGTGGGGTCTAGCTGAAGAATCATTGGTAGGTAGTGATCATTTTCCAATATGGTGTAGTGTTTTATTGGAAATGAATAAGGATCAAAGGGAATTAGTGGGGAAATGGATATTTAGTAGTGCAAAATGGGAAAGATATAAATATATGTGTGAGCTAGAAATGGACAAAATAGATCTAAATGAGGAAATAGAGGACATTGATAAAAATATTAGAACAACAATACTACAAGTTGCTAAAGAATCGATATCTAAAAGCAAAGGGAAAATGAAAAGAAAGGCAGTTCCCTGGTGGACAGAGGAGTGTGGGAAAATAGTGAAAGAAAGGAATAAAGCACTCAGATTATTAAGAAAAACACATAATTTTCATAATTTGATTAAATATAAAGAAACACAAGCAAAGGTTAGGAAAATTATACGAAAAGCAAAAAAGCAAAGCTGGCAGACTTTCTGTAACAAAATTGGTAGAGCAACACCTGTTGGAGATGTGTGGAACATGATTAAGAGTATGCGAGGAATTCGAAGGGAATGGAAGTATCCAATATTGAAGATGGGGGAGGAAGCAGCAGTTTCTGACCAGGAGAAGGCAGAGATGATAGCGAAGGCATTTACTCTTATTCATAGTTCCGATAACTTAACGGAGGAGGGCAAGAGAGGAAGGACAATGACAAGATTAGCATATGGAGATTTACTTGAAAGAAGGGAGGATAGTAACAGTATAATGGATGCACCAATTACAATGGAAGAAATGAGAAGGGCAATAAAAAGATCTGGATTAACATCTCCGGGTAAAGATGATATCTGCTATGTAATGTTAGAACATTTAGGTGTTTTAGCATCTAAAAAATTGCTGGGGTTTTATAATAAAGTATGGGATTTAGGGAAATTGCCAGCTGGGTGGAAAGAAGCAGTAATTATTCCAATCAGGAAATCAGGGAAAGATTTGTCAAGCCCAATGAATTATAGACCAATAGCACTTACATCACATGTAGGAAAGATAATGGAAAGGATCATTACAGATAGATTATCTTTTTATATGGAAAGTAGAGGAATTTTATCACCTCATCAGAGTGGATTTAGGAGGGGTAGAGGAACGATGGATCCTGTTATGTGTTTGGAAACCGAGATCAGGAAAGCTCAAGTTAATAAAGAGTCTGTAATGGCAGTGTTCTTTGATGTAGAAAAAGCCTACGATATGGTTTGGAAGGAGGGAGTAATGATAAAATTAAAAATGATAGGAATAGGAGGTAGAACATATAAGTGGATTAAGGGATTCTTGGATGAAAGAAGTATACAAGTAAGAATAGGGACAGCTGTTTCAAGAAGATACATGGTAGAGAATGGTACTCCTCAGGGCAGTGTAATTAGCCCTATACTCTTTTCCATAATGATTAATGATGTTTTTTCACAAGTACAGGGGGATATCGGACAGTCACTGTTTGCTGATGATGGAGCCTTATGGAAAAGGGGAAGGAACATTAATCATATTAAAGGTAAAATACAAGAGGCAATTAATGTGGTGGAGAGATGGTCAATTGCATGGGGATTTAAGTTTGCAATTGGGAAAACCAAGACAGTGTTTTTCACTAGAAAGACAGGGGTTGAAGCTAAGGTAAAGATGTATGGGCAAGAAATAGAGCAAGTAAAAGTTTTTAGGTTTTTGGGTATGTGGTTTGATGATAAGTTAACATGGAATGAACATATCAGAAGGGTAAATACCAAGTGTAAAAAGATACTAAATGTGATGAGATGCTTAACAGAGTCAGAATGGGGGGCAAGTAGGCCTGCTAGTAAAAATGTGTATATAGCATTGATAAGATCAGTATTAGATTACGGGTGCATTGCTTATGGATCGGCAGCAAAAACGGCATTAAAAAAGTTGGATGTGGTGCAAGCTCAAGCTCTAAGACTATGCTGTGGGGCTATGAAAACAACTCCTGTGGCTGCTCTTCAGGTTGAGATGGGGGAAATGCCATTGCACATTAGACGTAAGCAGTTAATGATGCACTACTGGATAAATTTACAAGGGCATTCTGGGGATCGACATCCTACAACTAAGATACTTCTCCCATGTTGGGAGAGTGAAAGGGCTAAACGGGGAAGCTTTGCATGGAGATGTGAAGAAATAGCCGAAGACATGACATTAAATCAAGGTGGATATATCCCGACAGTGCCATTATCAGTGACACCACCTTGGTTGTTTCCTTCAGTGTCAGTAGATTTATATTTCCTGGAAAAAATGCAGGGTGAAAAAGGATTTGGAAATATAGCAGTACTGGTGGAAGATAGAATACAAACTCTATATCAAACATATGTTCAAATATATACTGATGGATCCAAGGATCCTAATACAGGGAAAGCAGGTTTTGGTTTTAGTATTCCTACATTACATGTTTCTGGTAAGAGAAGGACTTTAGATCATCTATCAGTGTATACAGTTGAGATGGTGGCAATCGTAATAGCATTAGAGAAGGTAGAAGAATTACAAATTAAAAAAGTTATTATATGTACTGATTCATGCTCTGCATTAATGTCACTGCAGTCATTTACATCTAACAGCAGACAAGATATAGTAAATGAGTGTAATGATTTAACCTTCATATTCATCCGGACGAAGGAGGCGGGAACCGGGGGACAATCAAAAATATTTTAATAACAAAATAAACACAAAAACAGCGCACCAGCCCCTCACGGACGACTGGTGCGCGCAAATAAAACCCAAAACACAACTAAAAGCCCAGGCCTGGTCCTCTCTCGTCCTTCACTGTCGTCGCTCCAGTTTTATATCCTTCCATCTCCTCCATGGGCCTCGAGACCGGTGGGTCGAACAGGTGTAGTTCATCTCCAATCACTCCCCCGGCCTCGCTCCCATGTCCCTCGGCCCCGCCCCACTCGTCACATACCCCCATCGCCCCTCGCAGGCCGGGGGGTACTCCCGAGACTGCGCTCTACTCCCCCCCCCCCTCCCTCCGGGGGGGCCGCTCACGGGGACCTGCGGGAACCTGGAGGTAGGACAGACGAGGCGAGAGAAAAGGAGATGGAAGGAGGAGCGACAGAAACGAGAGAGGGGAGAGAGGAAAAAAAAAAAAAAATTCCGGTTCCCAGACGCACCGCTGCTCGGCCCTCCACCAGCTGGGCGATCTCCTCCGCGGTGCCTGGCGGTGGCACTGGATGGCCCTCGGCGGACGGCACGACACTCCTCCGCCGCCTGGTGGACGGCAACGGCTCCTCCGGTTTTGGGCAGCCGGCAGGAGTCCCCCGTTCCCTGCTCCTCCCCGTTCTGGCGGATGGCAGCAGGCTCCGGCCACCTGGCGAACGGCGCCGACTCCTCCGCTCCCTCACGGACGGCAGCCGTCTCTCCACATCGTGGGCGGCCGGTAGCGAGCTCGCCCGTCCCCGGCAACTCGCTCCAGCCCACCGCCTCGAGCGTCCATGGCGGCACACTCCTCGCCAGCTCGATGGCACCGCGGATTCACCACAGCGGCCAGGGATCTTCAGCAGCGCGTCCCTCCTTCTCCCGGGTTTCGGCACCACTGTAATGATTTAACCTTCATATTCATCCGGAAGAAGGAGGCGGGAACCGGCGGACAATCAAAAACATTTTAATAACAAAATAAACACAAAAACAGGGCACCAGCCCCTCATGGACGACTGGTGCGCGCAAATAAAACCCAAAACACAACTAAAAGCCCAGGCCTGGTCCTCTCTCGTCCTTCACTGTCGTCACTCCAGTTTTATATCCTTCCATCTCCTCCATGGGCCTCGAGACCGGTGGGTCGAACAAGTGTAGTTCATCTCCAATCACTCCCCCGGCCTCGCTCCCATGTCCCTCGGCCCCGCCCCACTCGTCACAATGAGATCTATGAAATATTGTATAGAATTAAAAATATGAACATGCAGGTAACATTTATGTGGATTCCGGCACACAGAGGGATTAAAGGAAATGAAGATGTGGATGCATTAGCAAAACAGGCGCTGATGCAGGAGGAGGTCTTGTGCGTTCCACTCAGTAAGTCTGAAGCAAAAGGAATAATTAAACGAAACATCATTAAGGAATGGCAGAACAGTTGGGATACAGGAAACACAGGGCGACATCTCTATATATTACAGCAAAATGTGGGAACAGGAAGGATAACCAGAAGAAACAATAAAGAGGAGAACATTTTGACAAGGCTAAGGGTAGGACATACTAGGCTTAATAAAACCTTGTACTTAATAAATAAGCACCCTTCAGGAGTGTGTGATCACTGCCAAATAGAGGAGTCAGTTGAGCATGTAATTCTTCATTGTCAAAAATTCTATAGAGAGCGGGAAGTATTAAGGGAGGAAAGTAGAAAGTTTGACCAGGAAGAATTAAGTTTAAAAAATGTTTTTGATATTGAAGTAGGGAAGTTATTCTGTTACTTGAGAGAAACTGGGTTGATAAATAGAATTTAGGGACAGGAAATATTTTTAGTATTATTACTAGTAGTAGCTGTATTTATTATTATTTATTAATTTTTTTACTCAAGGGAAGGAAAACTCTGACCCACACTCCAACATAGTAGGTGGCGGTAATGCACCATAATGCTGGTTGCCACCCGCCATTAAACGAAACAAAGAAGAAGAAGAAGAAAGATTCAACAGGCACGGATCCTAGGAATACCAAAACAATGGCAGAGAAACAGCAAGCAAAATTCACAGTACCAGCCTATGCAGTTAGTGAAGGCAAACCAGGCAAAAAAGGAAGACAGTAACAGTACAAGAAATGGGAATGAACAAAAAGTCTTTGGATAAACAAAGAAATAAAACGCGAGTTAAAATCGGCGTGGCTTTCCAGCGATGGCGAGAACTGAGGGAACTCAAGGGGCTGAAAAGTGACTCCTTGATGGCTTTATTTCTGCTGGACAGGTAAATCTTTCTTTTTGTATTTTGATCATACATATTTTTTTGTTTATTTTTTCATGAAGCATGTGTCATTAGCACACGTAGCTGCGTAATATAGCTAACATAACATTACTTAGCGAGCAGTAGTAGAGGCTTTGGAAGGAGCCCAGAAAGGAGGGGGTGGAGTGAATGGAAATAATGAGCTGTCTTTAAAACAGTCGTGAGAGGTCTACAGACACTCGATTTTTATACTTTCTTTTTCAGAGTACTTACATTTTAATTATGTATTGATATATAAATAAAGTTTAAACAAATTTGGAAAAAAAGTTTTTTATACATTTTTTTACCTACCCTGCCTTTAATTAATTTACAACTTCTGGAAAAATACCGAGGTCCAGACATCGGGGACCTCAATGGTGGGTACGGCCCTGAGAAAAATAATCAGCAATAAGTGATTGGAGATTGTACAGGCCTGCTAGTCATATGCTGTTCAGAACCCTTTAGGAGTTGCATCTAAATGTTAGGTAATCTTGACTGAAATGTGATCGCTCCTGAATAAGATCTACACCGAGTGGACAGCACCAAGAACGGCAGCATTCTTTTTCTGACAAAAGTTTATTTGGGTCAGCTCAGTATATCTGCATATCTCACCGCCTTCTTTAGCCACGCCCTCTTTGTGTTATGCAACTTTTTTGGCATCTGTCTGTTAGACAACACTCCTCTCCCATCTGAAATTTGAGATTCTGTAACTCATAATTCTCTTAAGCATCAAATAATTTTTTTTTATCAAATGCACTGTTACTTATAAAAAAAATGACATGTCAGCAAGACACATTTTTTTTAATTCTTTAATATGTACAACACAAAACAGCAAGACACCGACAACATTTACAAGTCAAGAAATGCTTGATAAGACTAAAATCCTCGCAAAAGAACAGTAACAGTAACAAAACAAAGCTTTACTGCAACAAAGTTGACATCTCATATATGCAACTGAGTTTTCTCCTAGTTCAACAGAAGAAACACGTCTTGTCAGGAACAGTCACTATTCCTTTCAGAACAGTCTTCAAGCTCCAATGCATTTTATTGTCTTGTCCCTCATCTCACATTTCACTTTTCAGAAAGGAAGCTCGAGGAGAAATGACAACAAACCATAGAGCAAACCAGGGGGAAGTCTCTACAGACCACAAATTTGATTAAACACCTGATTTAGAGTGGAGTCCTTCTGTGCTAGCTAAAGAAAACAGCATTCTTCAGTGTTCGATCAAAGTTAGCTTTGGTCAAGATTGTTACATTTCAGATTCACTTTCCACAAAACACATGAAAAAGGACACATGTGAGTTTTGCATAATTAAACCCTGGTAATAAACGCCAGCCAAACTTTCTCTTAACAACCATGAACGGAGGGCACAAGATGATAGGTTTCAAAATGACAGAGACAAGTTGCACAAAATATGTGCCTGAAATGCAGGAAAGCTGATGCCCTTCCGAGAGGTTTGAGTTTAGTTTCTGATATGTAACACTAGCGTCCTTTATAAACAAGCACTCTTCTGAGGACACTTATGGGTTCATATTAAACTATGAATGGTGTGGTTCACACTGCAAAGCCATTTTTGTAAAATATTTGAAGTTATCTGAAAAAATATATATCATATGATACATATGAAAAAACTCCTATATCACCACTTCATTCGTTTTGCTAAGTTCTAAGCAGATACAAGATCCGTCACATGTACAGTTCGTTATTACCGTACATAAACTGACCTGCACGAGTCCCAGAAATGGCGAACTACCACGATGAAGTAAACAAGTTTTGATTTTAGAAGATCTATTATGAAAGACACTATCGAAATATTTGTAGATTTTGCAAATATACAGAGCAAATATTTTCAGTACAGGTTCTGCCGAATTCTAGCACTTACTGACAGTAATGACAAAACATTTACAATTCCTTTTTACAGTTTTGTTTTCATTTTTAGTTTTAATGTGATACATTCTCCCCTTATTTCAATAATAGCCTTTTATTTCTACTTTTGCAGGCAAAATGCACCACTTGGTACCCTGTACCAAATTTGCCAAAGGAAATTTTTTGAATTGATGTAATTTTTCAAAGAATTCGAAGATATACAAACTGAAGATACATAAGAAAGTAAATTGAAGTCAATGCCAGTGATTCTTTATGAATAAAGACCAGAGACTTCCAATGCACATTATTTCACACTCTAAAACTATTTGGATATTATAAAACTTGTAATAAAACAAGAACAGGTAAGGAAAGGCCTCTTCTACACCGGTGCATTACAACAACAAAACAAACTTTTAAAAGCTGTTGCTCTTTCAGTGCTTTTGCAATGAAGTAAGATTGCACTGAAAGGGATATGCTGATATGAGTGACTGATAAAGATTTAAGACCATCACTTAACTGTACAGTTTTAATCACATATTCACTTTTCTCCAGTTTCCTCCTCTTCATTCCACACCATTATTAATTTTTTGCCTTTCAAAAATGCAAATAAATCAATAATTGTTTAGATGTCTTCAGTCGATGCACTTGAAAAAGAAGAGAGAAGGTTGTTAATCATCATATTGGTAAAAGTACGAATTCACCTATAGGTGTTGCAGTGTTTTAACTCTGTGGGGTTATTTTGATTATGTGTTTATATGCAAATTGTTTGTATGCCTGTTTGTCCCTTACAGCGGTCCATATGTGGCTTCATAGCGTGCCACAACGTTCTTGCAGCGCCCAAAGTCCTTGCGCAACTCTGCCACTTCCTGCCTCAGAGCAGAGTTCTCTCGCTCCAGAAAGGCTGCTCGTACTGTGATCTGATTCTCTTTTAGCCGCCGGGCTTCTCGTGAACGCTTGGCTGCAATGTTGTTCTTCTTCCTCCGATGCCAGTATTTCTCGTCCTGAAATAGTGAGAAGAAAAAAAACAACAATAACATCAAATCAAATGTTGGGGAACAAGATTTCTTCTCTATTTTGAGAATGGCAGTTTTTATTAAACACAATTGTTAATATCTTCTTATATAACACGTTCACATATTTTTTGACAAAGATTTCAGAACATCTCATTCTGACTTTACATTCAGGGTGTAACCGTATAATCAGGTTTTGGACCTCAGGCACAAATACTTGCTTGCCGTTATCGATTAGAGTCAAGTATACTGTTACACGATATTAAGGTACTATTTCAGACTATGTTATTTTAGTGTCACTGAGATATTAATATAGTTAGTATTCATATTTTGAATTAGTTTTTACTTATCGATTTTCAGTTTTATATTTTATTCTAAAGTTTTAGAATTCTGTTGTGTTTTGTCATATCAGTTCTTTTTGAAATGTCTATATAGTATTCTTCATTTTTTATTTATTTGAGTTCATTAAGTTAATATAATGCCTTAGCAAATAGCTAAAATAAAATAGATTTAAGGATATTTCAGGAAAAGTTTACTTTATTTCAAGTAACAGTTTTTTGATTGAATGGTTTTAGTTAATTATAATAACCCTGAGGAAGGTGCGACTGTGTGTTTACCTTCTGTTCCTCAGGTACAAGCACTTTCTTTGCCTTCTTGATCATAGGCTGAGGCTTCAGCTCCTCCTCGGAGAAGCGATGTTTGCGAGGGTCGAACAGTTCACCTCCAGGTATACTGGAAAGCACAAGATCTGTGTGATCCGGCTCGAAGTTAATGTCTACCACAATATCGTCTGGATTAATGGGCTCTGGCGTCACACGGTCCTCATCTGTGGTGAGAAGTGAATTAGTAAATTGCAATAATGAAATAAAACCAAAATATAGTTTGTATTCATTGCTTTGATACTTTATAGCTATTTCAATTCAATAGGTTTAAACATCACTGAATTACTGTTGAGTCTTTAAGTCAGATCTTCATGAAAAACAGCGTGACTGTGTAATGGTTAAGTGTGTTGTGACTGAAAGTACATGGTGTTCTGTTTTCTCTGCTGACCTGATTTGCTGTCTGTTGAGCTTGAGCTGGATGCCGTAATTGTGACCACTTCCTCCTCACACTGATCCAGTTCCATGACTGGCATAAGAGAGATTTCTGCGGCGGTCTTGCTTGCAGATGTCGTGGATGATCTTTCAGTTGTCAGCTGTAAGTTTTCTTCCTCTGGATCCTTTTTCTGACCCTCATCTCCTGTGACAGGAATGCCATTCTCCATGAGAAACTCCTCCAGATCCATGTATTCCAGGTGGAAGGTCTCGCCATCATAGGGAATGGTCTTTTCCCAGATGGCAGGGGTTAAGGCAGCTGATGGTCCCATTCCACTGACCCCTTCAGAGTCAACATCCTCGAAGAGCTTCTCTTTATCATTTTCTGCCATTTAAAAACACAGTTATAAATTATAACAGATTTTTTTTGCAATCGCAAGTCTAAGCATCTAAACGTAATATGCATCAGAAAAAAATTAGAAAAAGTGCAAGAAAGTGTTAAAGTTATGTTACTAGGCAGAACAAACTGCAGATTTGGAAAATAAGACACACTGTATCAAAGATCGGTTCTTGCGAAGAGATTCATTATTAAACGTGAATGTTTTTTATTTCAAATGTTACAGTTCAGTTTGTGACAGAAAAGATTCAGCATACAAAAACAAACATTTGTGAGCCAAACATTTAATGCACCAGACAAACAAGCGCGCAGCCTTCAGAAGCTGTTCACACATGAGGGGCGGAGCTAATTTTGTGCATGTACATTAAACTGTGATAAAATATTTTTTTTTATTGTGAATCGGTTCTACTAACTCATGGAAAGATCTTGCGTTAAAAAATTATTCATTCACGGAGTTCCACAGTTTTCGAGAATGTAACAGTGAGATATTAAGTTCCCCGAACCATGTTATAAATAACACGATCTCTATTTACATAACGAGAAAAGCTTACTGGTCTGTTGTTATATTAACATACATGATGCATTTGACAATAATTCAGCAGTACAGCGAGCCGCGACGGCGAGCTCCTGCGCGAGCGCGCGACTGCTGCAGGGGCACTTACCGTCGTCGCCTTCTAGAAGATTCGGTGGCGGAATTTCCATTATATTCTTTAAAACTACTGGAAAAGCAGCCGGGGTATCAGTGCCTACGTCCAACGTTACGGAAACTGGGCCCACGTCCATTTTGACCGACGCTTTCGTGCCGCGCGTAAGAATAGCGTAACTTTAAAGACAACCTGAAATCCCCAGTTAAACCTAGAAATAGATGTTAATGTTTTCAGTTTCTCGTGTACTCAAAAAAAAAAAATCTAATCTGAAATGACCTCGCCGGTTGACAACTCTCCATTCAGACTTTCTGTGTTTGACCCGATTTTCCAGTTAGCTGCAGAAGTGTTTTAATATGCATGTAAACCGTGCCCCTTTGTAGGGGGTGGAAAGAAACGTTTTTTAAATGCTGATAGGTTGGTTGCGATGTCCTCCATGAATAATTAATTAGGGATGACGACACAGAGGCGTGTAACTCTATGGTCAGTAGTACAGCAAGGGCTCGTCGACTCCACATTTGTTGTCGGTCAAAACGGGGTTTTTTCACAAATATATTAGAAAAATGTATCAAGAGACCCAAATAGATACATTCATTACACTGACACGGTGGGGCTTTTAAGTGTGGGCATACATTTCATTTAAAACTTTAAAATCGCATGCCTTTTGCACTTTTACAAATTCATTCCAAATAAAACCGCTTTATTAGTACGAGTGACCATAAAGGCCACTTTTTTAAACCTTAACTTAGTCAGTATTATTAATAAAACAGTATCAGGTATAACAACCAAAAAAATGCCTAGTCATTGTACCTAATTAGCTCATGTCTCGCGGGAGAACCGCCCGCCCGTATCGCATTAAGTCTATGGTTAGGTTTTGGCACATGGCCTCGCACGTGCACTCATGGCACGCACAGTTTACACACGGACCAATCACGAAGCAGCAAAAATATCGCGCCTTTCACGTGTAGAATCTTGCCTTGTTTACGGCAGGCGAAATTTATGTTACTCGGTCATGTTTAATGCTTATATTTTTTATGTCGTATAGCCAATAAGATACATTACAAATCAATGTAGCAATGAGCGACTGCAATGTAGCCCACATTTTTGATTTACGATTGCACCTTTAACATTTAAGAGGATCTGCTTCATCACATTGAAATTATAAATCCCAATTTCACGATTGTAACGTACTTAATACAAATGACAGAATCATACTGTCCCAGAATATTATTTTTCATAATTTAAGTTACTTGATTTAACTGAAATAAAAAGTTATAGTTCTAGATTTAGTCAATTACTTGGTCCAACAATAAATAAATGTTTGTCGTTTTTATAACGAAAGTACTTTTGCCGCCCATGCAATGAAACTATAAATAGGATAATTACATTGTATAATTTTGCTAAGTAAATATATAGAAACAATTTTGATCTACTTACTGCATGTCGTAGTATCTACTTTCACAAGAACAATCCTGCATTATACCAATTGTGCAGACTGTAAAGGGATTTCAGGTAAATTTGACTCTTCCAATTAACCTTTTTGAGCCAACAGTGAAATTTCTTACCGTTGTCATCAATCGAAGGGACAGAGAAAGGGTACTCGAGCAAGGCAGACACATTTTCTAAAACTTTTTGTCTATTTATTGTTAAACGCTTTCATGAGATTTGGTCCACTGGGATCAATATTTCAATTCCAACCAGGGAGAAAAGGGAGAAGCAAACCAGACAAATGTAAAAATACAGTACAAAAAGAGGCATTGTTGTTTTTCCTTTTAATTTTTTCAAAACCCTGATTTTTACTGGTTATCGAAGCAGGTGAAATATAAACCATCTCAACCTATATAATCCAACATTTGCTAAATCCCACTTTGTCTTTTTAGGCTGAACATGACTTATGAACATATTTCTGCTTTACACTTCGTCCAGAAAGTGTGCAACACAAAAGGTCATTTAAAAAAAAAAAAAAACTACCTTGGTTTTGAAGTCCAAAGAGCCCAGAACTGTCCAGTTCTGTGATAAAATAAACAAATGAAGAATGAGGATGGGAGTAAATGACCATTACTGAAGCCTTCAGACAGTCAATGGCCAGCAGTACCAACCCATTGATATGAATATGATTGACTGCAAATTCCACCCCATGTCTGAACAACAGAGACTCTTAACTGAGTTTCTCGGCTCTCAGGTTGTGTTCTCTTTATCTCAACAGTTATGCACACAATCTCAGAATGATCATGTTCACGAAACCAGCCTCCATTGTCAACCAGAGAACGTTTACAATACACTTCCCTCCCCTATTTCTTTAAACAAGTTGTCTAAAGGTGTATATATCATTATACTGAAAGAGTAGGATTATTTGTTAAGGTATTTATAATTGTATATAAATGTATTGTATAAGGCGCTATGCAGACAAACATAAATATCCATGCATGCTTTGTGTTCCGTCACAGTACAGAGCTGTGAGGATCGAATCGAAACAATCATGAGCATGGTGCAGAAGGAATTTGCTAAGGCATGATGTCTCTTCACTACAACTACTCTATATACCCTCTTAAAAGAGATCCCAGGTTTCAGAAAACTGACAGTAACTAACACGCATCACAACAGCATGACACTCTAAATGTTAATGCTGTCACTTGCTTTTCGTTGAGTTTAGGCTGAAAGAAAACAGAAAGATAACTACCCTAGGATCTCAATTCCTCTATTCTGGACAGCCCACTAAGCATACACAGACATAATTCACAGTTAAGTATTATATTCATACATGGATACATATATTTAAAGTGTTATACATACCAATTAACATATACATATATCAATAGCATATAGGAAGATAGAAGTAGTCATAATGGCAATCATCATCACTGTCATCATCATAATAATAGTAGTAATAATAATAATAATAATAATAATATGATCCCTCTGTAAAGCGTACTAGGTCACTCCAGAACGTCCCTCTCAATCTCCATACAAGCTGGAATCTGTTACCAGGGCAAATCTGCTCCTTCACTACTCATTTAAACCCTGAAATTCAATGCAAGATTACAACCTTGATTCTATTTTCTATGACAAACTATCTCAGGGAGATTTGATTACCTTTCTATAGCATTTATAGGCAGTTTGAGGCAGCAAATTCTCATCTAGACCTCACAAAACGGACAATTCTGGAATGACTCATAAGAAGAAGAAAAAAAATCACTAACCATCTAATCAGCAATACATGTCATATAGCATAGCTCAATAACAAGAAGTTCTATGTAATCAATACAAGGTAAGGTTATACTTAAGCTTAACTGCTAAGTTATCAATAATCCTTATTAGTATGCCAATATAGTAGATATATTTTTGTGTGTGTGTGTGTGTGTGTGTTTGTGTACATATTTATATATATATCATGTCCACTGAAAGTAAGGACAAGGCGTACTAAGGGTAGCACTGCATGTCTTGACATTATATTATGAATAGAACTACAAATAGGCAGGGCAAGTACAGCTCTTTTGCTTATATTCTTGTATATCCATTCATGCTCTTAATATGAAATCAATAAACAGTACATATGGAGAACTAATGAGCTACTGGCCCACGTTGAACTGTGGCAAACAAGAGTCTCTTAATAGCATGTTTATGGGTGTCACAGATTATGCACTTCAAATTCCAATCTATTTGCCTTAATGAACAAACACGGAAGCATCTTCCAACCGCCAATCACTCGATCAAAGAATAATATTATAATAATACAAAGTGTATTTTCAGTCTACATACTCAGATCACTCAAGACTGCAAACAGCACTTGTGGGCATTCTACCCTCTTCTTTATCAAGCACTGCCGAACTCACTCAGTGCAAATGGGAAGAATGCTGAAATGACTGCATATCAGTACAAGATCTGTGACTGGCATTTTGCGAGTTGGGATTGTTTTTACTTTGTTAGTCCGTTATTAATTGCCTTGGTGTATTAAATACATTCGACATCTGAACAAATCTCAAATTTCTTGTAAATGGCCACTTTTGGCTGTACATTCAAACTCTTCTACCAATATGACAGGAACAGTTAAGCACTGCTTCACAACTTCAGACAAAATCATCAATCTGCCACCTGCCACTACATCCTTGACTGAATCACGAGTGGCCTTCATGACAGGTGCTTTGATTTGATACGGAGACAACAAGTCTGTTTTGGTTTTGAGTTAAAAAAGCACTGTGGGAATAGATCTTAAACTCCTAAGAAATGTGTTTAGGGAACATAAAAACAAACTGCCCTTATTTGAGTTAGCTGTAACAGTACCAGTGCGCACTCACATACACCCTATAAGTCTGTGCCAAGTGTCATGACAGTGAGAGGACAAATGTGGGATGTGT
The DNA here is from genome assembly GCF_963082965.1 of Carassius carassius. Lineage (NCBI taxonomy): Eukaryota > Metazoa > Chordata > Actinopteri > Cypriniformes > Cyprinidae > Carassius > Carassius carassius. The sequence goes on along the minus strand of NC_081793.1, from coordinate 14,032,735 downwards.
GTATGTGGTAACAATCACTGTATTAGTCCTATAGTCAAGCGTTCTGCCCTGAAGGGCAGCAGAGTCTGGTACTTCCCGGAGTGGCACTGAAAGAGTGAGAAAGCGCCTTAGAAGCTGACATCTGAACAGGAAGACTCATCCAGACCGCCTGTAACCACACACTTTCAGGCCCAGGTCACAGATCCCCTCCACCACCAGACATCCGTCGCCCGACCTGTCAAAAAGAGCACAGATAACGCAGTTGAAAAAAATCTAAGAGCTTTCCACTTAATCCAAACAAATCACTTTCTTCTGCAGCCACCCACCAGTGACTCAGAATAGTCAGTTGGCGTGGTGATCTGTTTTTCTTCTGGGGGTGGAGTCATGAGGGTGTCTTCTGCACGCCGGTTTTGATTGGTCAATGAAAGCCACATCTCGTACATCTGCTGCATGTCTCTCACTTAGAGTGCACAAAGATACGCAGATTGTATTAAAACGCATTAATTAAGGAAGTAGGTCATTAAGGAAACATCACTGAATCACACCCACAAAAATGCATTAAAAAATAAGGAAGGAAATGGATTCTCACAGCTGTTGTTTTTCATATAGGTCCACACATCCCGCTCCTCCAAACTGTGTGCAAAAGAACAGTTCCCAATATAGTGGCACTTCTTCTGTTTCATGACATGAACACACATCTGCAAACACAAACGGAGAGTCAAAAAAAAAAAATACTTATGAGCTAAAAGATGCGTAGAAATTGTAACAATACTCACATTTCTCAATTCATTTAAAAGTCATATTAAATGGGAAACAATGAACAAAACCTCTGTTGTGGGCTATTAAACATCATTTAAACTTTTACAGATTATTTTGAGATTTGTTTGCCAGGAACTCTTTCTAGTTCAAACCCCTTAAAAAGACCCGTTCATGAATTCTAAAACTAGTAAAGATGTGTTCCTTTGGTGGTTCATGATGTACTTAAGATTTTACATAAATAATATCAATTAAGAGGGCTGGTTGAACATTTCTACACACTTGATACACTTTAATGTGACAAATCACTTAGGTCATCTCAGTTTAAGTGGCAACTTGGAAAATGAGTGAAGCAATCACCTGTTCCACTTAACTACTAATTAATGAACATCAGAAACTCTAGAGGGGATCAAATTTATGGTGACCTAAATTATATGCATTTTTATTGAATAAAACTAAATGTACTATAGCACTCAGCTTTACATTTCATTACAGGTGCAGCAGGAATCACCAATGCACTCTGTATGAAACTGTACAATGGTCCTCCCTCTCCCTCAGAAGGAAAATCCATTTATTGATTTTTATTGCTAGAGCACTAATGGGTAAATTACCCATCTATATTTCAAATTTACATATTTACCAAAATAGTGTTTACAGGACAAGGTTGTCAAAGAAAATACTATTAATTACTCCAACAACAAAAACAGCCATTGGTAAAAAAAAGCTCTCTCATCATTTGCACCAAATGCCTGGAATAAACTCCAAAACACTTTAAATCTAGTATCACTTCTATCTATTAATACTTTGAAAAAACTTTTAAAGTGAACTCTGACTGAACAGTGCAAATGTTTTTAATTAGGCATCTTATACAATTGTATGTTTGTATTTGCTGACGTTAATGTCTTGTTAACAAGTCTTGTCTTCTCCCGGAACCGGGAACACTTCCCATAACACCCTATGTACTTGCTACATCATTAGAAGAATGGCTTATACGCTAATATTAGTCTGTTTCTCTCTTATTCCGAGGTCACCGTAGCCACCAGATCCAGTCTGTATCCAGATCAGAGGGTCACTGAAGTCACCCGGATCCAGTACGCATCCAGACCAGATGGTGGATCAGCACCTATAAAGGACCTCTACAGCCCTGAAAGACAGCAGAGGCCAGGACAGCTAGAGCCCCAGATACAGATCCCCTGTAAAGACCTTGTCTCAGAGGAGCACCAGGACAAGACCACAGGAAACAGATGATTCTTCTGTACAATCTGACTTTGCTGCAGCCTGGAATTGAACTACTGGTTTCGTCTGGTCAGAGGAGAACTGGCCCCCCAACTGAGCCTGGTTTCTCCCAAGGTTTTTTTTTCCATTCTGTCACCGATGGAGTTTCGGTTCCTTGCCGCTGTCGCTTCTGGCTTGCTTAGTTGGGGACACTTCATCTGCAGCGATGTCGTTGACTTGATTGCAAATGAATGCACAGACACCATTTAACTGAACAGAGATGACATCACTGAATTCAATGATGAACTGCCTTTAACTATAATTTTGCATTATTGACACACTGTTTTCCTAATGAATGTTGTTCAGTTCCTTTGACGCAATGTATTTTGTTTAAAGCGCTATATAAATAAAGGTGACTTGACTTGTTTTCTAGTTTGTATAGAGATTTGTGGTGTATTATGTAATTTATGTCCGGTCTTTTATGTATTGAAACTTGCCAGTCTTGGCCAGGACTTGGAAGAGTTTCTGTAACTCAATGGGACCTTTCCTGGTTAAATGAAGGTTAAAGAAAAAAAAAATTATATATATAATTTTTTTTATATATACACATCTCATTTAGCTTAGTACATGTACTCTATAAATTAAATAATATTTCATTACATTACTGTATGTCTGAAGAAATCTCTTGTGCAAACTAGTTATGAGAGGTGTTTAAATAATTATAATTCAACACAAATTAGAGTAGAAACAACCCTCTAGGCACATCTTGGCAATATAATTGCCATTGGCAAGTAAATGTTTTAGTTTACTATACAATTTTACACACACAGATATACACATACATATACATTTTTTGGTTTCCACCAAATCAGCTTCAAAGCTTCTTAAATGTGACCCTGGATCATAAAACCAGTCATAAACAGCATAGGTATATACACAGCAACAGCCAAAAATACATTGAATGGGTCAAAATTATAGATTTTTCTTCCATACCAAAAATCATTAGGATATTAAGTAAAGATCATGTTCCATTAATATATTTTGCAGATTTCCTAACTTAAATATAAAAAAAAAATGTATTTTCATTAGTAATATGCATTTGGACAAGTATTCTTAATATTTCGATTTTCTTGCAGATTTTCAAATAGTTGTATCTGCGCCAAATATTGTCCTAACAAACCATACATCAATGGAATGTTTACTTCGCTTATTTATTCAGCTTTCAGATGATTTCAGTTTTTAAAAATGGACCCTTATGAAAAACCACAATATCCTCTGTTTGTTCCTAAAATCTGAATACTTTGAAATGAATTCGGTTATTTTGACAGGAAAATACATCAAAGAATAAAATTAACATGTAGGGTGCCAATTCAGTGTGGCATGCAAGACTCTTTGCATGTAGAGAAACAGCACTCTCAGCAAAGCGATGGCGAGTCATGCACCTTCACACTTTACGATGAGTTTATGGTGCGTCAAATACAGGTACGCTGTGCATCCATTGAGCTGAACTGAAATAGTACAGATCGCTTGATGGAGAGTGAGCGCTCAGTCAGAGTGTTCAACCAGTGAAAATATATCCATGCTAAACAATGAGTAAAATCTAAGAATTTATTAGCCAATGGCTAACAACAGACATTTAGTCTCCCAGAGTGAAGATTTAGTCGTATACAAGTGATTTAATCACAAATGTAGAGGGTAAAGAAATATAATTATATCATTACACTTTATAAATTAACTGCCTTATGTGCAATTTAAATGTAAAATCGGTTCATCCAAGCATTGATGATTATATCTACACATAAAAAGTAATTGAACAGCAGTTCATTTAACAGTTTTGAAGTTAACAGCATTAGTTGGAAGAGTCTCTTTACCTGAAATATCTACAAATCGAATCAATAACTTATGAATTAGAATCAAATTATGAAATCTGTAAGAAAGGATTGACTTACATCATACTGTTGGGGGTAGGTACGGGAAAAAGGGAGCGGTCGCACTACCACCCACTTTTTCTTCTCAAACGATTTCACTAGCAACACCCTGCGCTCTTTTGTCCAGCTGGAGAGAAGAATAGACAAAGCAAATCATTATCGACCTCAGGCAAAGCTGCTGTCTGCTGTGTCCAATAAAAGAATTCACATTACAACTGTTCCAGTAAACATTCCAGGTACGTTAATTTTTAATGAGCACATATTGTGCATCCCGGTGGTGAGATGATGCCTGCTTGAATAAGGGAAGCTAACCTGTGCCTGGCTTTGGCAGTGCAGTACTTCAGTGACTTGTCTGGCTCGTTGACCTGACCCTCCCTCCAACACTGTCCACACACAAACTTCATCTTCAGATTCAAGCCGCGCCCTCGACCGCATCCCACAAGTCCTCCTCCACCTCCTCCGGTGCTTCCACCGCTGATGCCATCTCCTCCTCCACTGACAACTCCTCCAGAGACCACTGCACTACTGCTGACAGCACTGCTGCTGCTCCCGCTGGGCTGGTGAGGGCTGAGCATGGGCTGAAGACGGCGGGTGAAAAAGAAATATTTATTAGACTTAAAACAACAGAATTTACATCCAATTTAATCTGCTGCAGGGCCAATCAAATAAAAGAACATGATTCCAGCAAAGTTGAGCATTTGTGATGCAGCACAGTGTTCCTCACCTTCTGTCTCTGCGCATTCTGTTCCAATCTGTGCCAGTGTCTCTTAGACTCCTGCACCATCTCCTCATGGGTAATACCTGCCCCAACACAATCACAAGCAAAATTTTCGTTTTTAAACCATCAGTTGCTTTCAATTGTCGGTGTCAAAGACAGTAATGAACCAGAGTGTGGAGAAAAAAAATAAATAAAAATGACAGTAATAACTACTGTTTAAACATTTGGGGTCAGTAAGATTTTTTTTTAATATTTTTGAAACCGGTCTCTTCTGTTCATAAAAACTGAACATTAATATTGTTTCTATTATTACTGACTAAACATCTATTTATTCCTGTGATAGCAAAGCTGTATTTTAATCATCCACATAACATTTCTTATTGTCCAAGTTGAACATTTTTTTTGCTTAATATTTTTGTGAATTTGTTTTAGAATTCTTTGATAAACAGAAATAAAAAAAAAGCATTTATTTGAAGTATTATAAATGCATTTACTTTTGCTCAATTTAATGCATCCATGTAGAGTATTATTTTCTTAAAAAAAAAAAAAAATAAAAACAAAGAAAAAGGAAAAACTAAAAAATTCTTACTGACCCCAAGTTTGGAACGGAAGTGCAAACTTAATTATAAACTTGATTTCATAATTATTTTTTTTCAAATTATTCAAAAGCTTTCTTAAATAAATGAATAGAACACATTTCAGGATTATAAAGCAAAAGAACAGATTGCAGTGTGCATACAAACATTATTATAGCATGTCTTATGTACCTGTGTCCTGCTGAAGCACCCAACACTTGAGTTCTATGACTGAATGTGCAAAGGAGCAACTGTCCTCCCGCTGGCAGCCATACCGCACCTCATGGCGGCACACATCAAACTGGCAGAGTGGGTGAAGTGGGCGTACTTTACTGTAGCGCACGTTTGCGGAGCGAACCACGTGCACCAGGCACCTGTCCGGTTAGACAGCATCATAAGACAAAAACGTATGAGGTATGAGAGGTGATATGATGCAACGGCTGCTCAAGTGTCGCAAAATCATATTAGTGATACAAGTCTCAATGCAGCATGGGACTCACTTGTTATCATCAAAGGGATGTCGTGCAGTGAGGTTGGAACATACAGCAAGATTCTCCTTGCTTCGTTTGCTAATGATACGAGGCTTACTGTCAAAACATTCCTACAGGAAACCAGAGGCCAGAATAACCAATTAGACAACACATCAAAACAAGAATGTAACATTTCAAGCTGTGAGACTGGCATTAAATATGAAGGTGCACATTACCTCACAGAGGAACATAAACATGCCCATATGGAGCTGAAGGAGACGGGTGACACTGAGGGCGCGTCGTTCATTGGTGCCCAGAGGGTCAAACAGAAGCTCACGACTTAGAGCTCCCTTCCTCTCTTGTGTCCAAACATCTATCTCCTCCTGGCAATAGGCAAAAGTGCAGTTTTCACCATACTGGCACTCCTGACGGTCTTGTACCTCTGCAAAGAGAGAATGACCAATGAGCTTAATTATTCAATTATTTCATTATTAAATTATAAAGTACTTATGTAAAATTATTACACTATAAAGTAAATATTAAACACATGTACACACAGGCTATTTTGAATATAATAGAGTGCAATGTGACAAAATATTTTAGAGCCAAGCAAACCAGCATTCCATATTTTTATTTTTTTTTCTAAGATTTTCTTTCCATGAGTTTTCTGGTTCTGGATAAGACCATTTTAAAATGGTCTATTTTTTTTTCTTATATACAAAGACCCTTTAATGTCTTCTGCTGCCCCATACAAACAATTACACCAGTAAAACAACAGGTTTTTTTTTTTTGAAGCTTGGATTGTGTTTACAGTGTGCAATATAACATGTGTTCATGTTTCGCGTGTAAAAAAAAAAACAAAAAAAAAAAAACAGTATTTTTCACGACATGGCGACAAACACAAACGCAACTCTTCCTTCGTCTCCGTCGGAGCGCAACAAGACCACGCCCCCTTTTTTTGTATATTTCTATGGGCGGAGGTTAGTCAAAAAACTGTTTTAGTGACGTAATTACTGCAGGAACTAGAGGGATGTAGTACAAACTGGTCATTCGATGTTCGAATTCTGTTAAATAAAATATCTCGCTTCGCATTGAACATTGAGCTTTAGAATTTTACAGATATTATTTATACTCCAACAACAACATTACACACTAACTAAAGTTTGAAACATGGGATCACGAAGAATGGGACCTTTAAGGATAAAATTAGCTCCTAACTTGCAGATTTAAGAGAAAATCTTAAAAATAGTGTCAGTCCTAAATTTACGTCTCCTAAATTTTCGTTCTTAGAGTATTTCACAAAGCGTTTTAGCGCAAAATTAGCGGGAGGACTCCTAAGTCACTAAGACCAAATCTGAAATATCCTAAAATGGCTGTTGCCAGCAATCTACCTCAGAATATAAACATTTTAGAAAATTTTATGACGATAATGAGCTTTTAAAAAAGGCTTTGGTTTGGAGGTTATCCCAACTCCAAATGTTTGATTATACCCTTAATAAATAGCTGCTCTCACGTCCAGTTTGGTTTTCTTTTATGTTTGCATGTCTTACTATTAGCCATGACTATTTTGCTAATTAAAAGGCTGTTTACATGCATTTTACCAAAATTGTATTAGTCGCAGGGGAAAAAATCCACATGAAGTGACAGAATCACACAGTTCATGATGGACAAATCATTAACGGCTGGTCTGTGTGGTAATATATTACATTGGGCAGGACATCCATATGCTCACCTAACATTTATCGACCACAAATATGGCTTATCATCTGAGAGATGTATGTAGTAGCAACTTTACATGATGGCAGCTCAATCTAATGTTAGCCTAGAAAAAAGTGTGCATGTTTGTGCGAAGTGTGGAAGCTGAACAGTAGCGCGCTTGGGCTACTGCGTGACAGATGGAGGCACCGCTGTGATCATTTGCTTTTAAAATACTTCGTCATTTTTGGTCATACAGATAAGAGTAATGTATCTTTTTTATCTGTAAAGACTCTACGTTTATTTGTGCGCACTCAAAATAGCAACTAAATGTTGCGCTTTTGTAAAAAAAAAAGCAAATATTATGCCATCTTGGACTTGGAACTTGAGCATGTCACTTCGAAAATCTGTGTATGCTTACATTACAGACATGAAATATTTAATGAACCAATTCAAACAGAAAACAAATATTCTCACATTATGTAATCTGTATGAAACATGCATACAGGTCCTGCGGAGATGAGTCACTGTCGCAGACTTCATCTCTTAAACCAAATTCAGTAAGCACTAGTGCAACAAATTACGATGTTACAACAAATTAAAATGTTAATTCAGTGTACTTGCAGTTTTTCCTAACAAATTCATAATTATTATATTTGCCAGTGCGCTGTGGCAAGCCTTTTGTTTTGAGTGCTTATTAGGATACTCTTATGTCTTATGTAGGCAAAGGCTCATTATGATGATTTATATGGTTTATTAATAAAAGTGTGACTAATAGTCATTAGTCGACTAATGCTTAAAATGAATGACTTCTAGCAGACCAGAAAAATCTTTAGTCGAGGGCAGCCCTAATGCATATTGACTACTTGTTTATGAGAAGCATACATATAAGAGGCTGACAATTAGCTGAATATATAGCCTACTTGTTTAATTAGTGACACTAAGCCTGCATTTTAAAATCTTTATTTGAATGTAGCAATTAACATTTTTATTTTAAAACCTTTATTTGAATATGGCAGCTTAATATTTCGCTCTACAATATTTCTATGAATAAATCTTTGACAAACTATCAGCCAATAACTGTGTGCATAGTAAGTATGCTGACATCATCCATAGCAACCAGGTCAACCCCACCCTTACTCTTAGCTTAAGACTTCTCTCTATTCCTTAGTAAAAGTTTGTCTCGGCGGCTTTGTGAATAGATTTTAAGAGAAAACTCTTAGCTAAAAACTTTTACTGCCATTTAGGAGAACTCTTAGTGATAAGATAAAAAGTTTTGTGAATACGGGCCCAGTACTTTAGGTTTTCATAATAAGAAATCATTTTATTTTTAGTAGTAGTGGCGACGCAATAAACTGGTGGCTTTTATCAATGGTTTGTGCACATCTGACTCAAGACCATAGCGCTTTTGTCAGAGAGCAGTCATCTGCTCATGTGATAGCCAGTAACATGCCTGAGGAAATAAAAGCATAAAGTGCTCAGAAAAAGTGTCAATGGAAAAAGTGTCACAGGGAAGTTGTGGCCTAGTGGTTAGAGAGTTTGACTCCTAACCCTAGGGTTGTGGGTTTGAATCTCGGGCCGGCAATAACATGACTTTAGGTGCCCTTGAGCAAGGCATCGAACCCCCAACTGCTCCCCGGGCGCCGCAGCATAAAATGGCTGCCCACTGCTCCGGGTGTGTGTTCACAGTGTGTGTGTGTGTGTGTGTGTGTTCACTGCTCTGTGTGTATGCACTTTGGATGGGTTAAATGCAGAGCACGAATTCTGAGTATGGGTCACCATACTTGGCTGAATGTCACGTCACTTTCACAATGAAATTTATTGATGGAACGGAAAGGGAGCATAATCCAGTGAAAAGCAAAAAAAATGAGTGTGGCACATGACTGTGAGGGATAGACGTGAATTACGCCACACTACAGTCTACAATCATTTGTGAATAGATTAATTATTTCTATAATTTAAAATAGTGAATAATACTTTCACAGATATCACAAAATGATTCTAATCCAAAACATTAAGATTACAAAAAAAATGGTTGATGCATATACATCAGTAGGATTTGTAATCAAGAAAATGAATTACGAAGTAATTTTCTTTTTTCTGTCCTGTTAGGTGTGGCAGATTATAGACTTGGAAGTAAATGCCCACTGCTATGACTGGTTAACAGTTTTGCCGTTCTTCACAGATGGATGCTGCTATGATTTAGGTTAAAAATGCATAAATACTAAGTACATTTCAAAGGATTTACAAAGGTGGGCATTTGTAATGATGTGAACAAAGGATCAAGTTCTTACTGACTTGGTCTGTAACTTCATTAAAAATAAAGTTCATCCACTCTTTCGTAATGTTGGGACCTCTTTAGTTTCCACAATTCTTCAATAAATATAGAGCCATACCTTTGCAAAGAACAAACGCCCCAAGAAAGTTATTACGAGCAGGACGGGGTCGCACCCTCTTCCAGGTGAGGTCATCTGTGGATTTGAGGCGGCAGAGCAGCACATCTCTCTTACAGCGATGTGCAGCATCAGGTTGATAATGGTAGTCCATGACCCGTGGCCCTAATTTTGAAAAGATTCACTTTTTTTCAGACAGGTACAACATGTTTAGGAATAGTTCTAATATGCATCTCATTTTTCATATCACATAGTTAAGAGGTACAGTACCTATGCGACTGTAGCAAGCATTACAGGCCTGTCTGAAATCATGCGTGGCAGCCAGAGGGTTTCGTGACAGCAGAGAAAGGTTGGTACCAACTGGTCCGTTCTGCTGGAAGCAAGAAGAATTCTGACTAGGTGAGGGTAAACCATTTTTTTTTTTACAAACATTTTAATTTATATAATAAGGATTGAGACTATGAGCTAAAACTGAGCAGTTTATAAGTCCAGATCAGTTAAAACTCACCGCACTGGAGGCACTATGATTCCGCAAACTGGGGATGAAACTGTGAGAGATTCGTCCACCTAAGATTTAAAAAGAAAGGAAAATGCATGGGATAAAAATGCTTGAGTTCTCAATATTAAGTTATTGTCATGTCAAGACATTTGATGTATTATTTAAAATACAGGTATGAAGTCAGTAAGGTTTTATTAATACTTTTCAAAGAAGTCTCTCATGCTCACCAAAGCTGTATTTATTTGATCAAAATACAATAAAGTATTAATATTGTAAAATTTTTACAATGTAAAAATTTTTTTCTAGATGAATATACTTAAAAATGTAATGTCTTCCTATAATAGAAAAGGTAATTTTATTTTTTGAGGATTTTAACCAAATCCTCACTATCACATGATCCTTCAGAAATCATTCTTATATGTTGATTTAGTGCTATAGAAACATTTCTAATTATCATCAATGATTAAAACAGTTGTGGTGGTTAATTATTTTTTTTTCAGGATTCTTTGATGAATAGAGCGCTCAAAAGAAAAGCATTTCTTCCAATTGGAAATTTGTAGCATTTTAAATGTCTTATATTTTATATTTTTATAGTTTATCTGTGCTAAATAAAAGTTTTCATTTCTTTCCAAAACTCGGTAGTGTGTTAAACGGTAGTGTGCATCACATTCCAAGTTAAAACACTCACCAGGAAGTGTGTACTCGGAGAGGGAATCCAGTCCTCCGGTGCTTAATGATCCAGACCCCCCCTTCCCAGCAGCGTCTCTAGCTCCAGAGCTAAAGGAGCCGAGGGAGTCCATCGTCTGAGAAGAGGCTTCGCTTTGACCTAGACATGAGGAGGATTCCAGAGGGGGGAGTGGACTGAGATCAGAGTTGAAATATGGAGTCGTTAGCTGAGCAGAGGATGCTGGGAGACCTGGAGAATATGGAGGCCTCAATCCCACAGCAGTGTTTGGTAGATTAGTAGGAATAGCCCCTTGAACTGGGTTCTGATGAATAAAAGAAGAAAATCAGTGCCTCTACATTGATCACTCTGGTATTGAGCAACTATGTTCCACTGTCCCTCCCTACAGCTCTCTATTTCACTCACCACACTGACCTCAGCTCCTTTAGGAAGACTTTCCAGCAAGGTGTCCAGACATGAGGTGTCCTCATTCATCACACATTCCCCCATGTGTTCAGATACAGGCACAGAGTACGGCACCCGCGCTGAGGGCTCCAGGCTTGGGCTTTCTGGCATGTCTTGGGGCACAACTGGGCTCAGTGAGGGCATCTGTGGGTCATCACTTACTGGGATCGGTGTAGCCAGAGGAGCAGGGATGCACTGGGCACTTGTTAAATCTGTGGGATAATGATAAGAACACTGAATCACCCAATTAATTTTGGCTTAATGAAAAATCAATAATGTACATTGGAATTATTATTTTTAAATATTATTATGTATATACCCGATCCAATATCAGTCAAAGACTCAAGGCCATTTGATGAGGTCTGAAAAGAAAGAACAAAAAGGTTTGTTAATGTAATCCAAACCATGCAATTCTCAATTTACAAAAAAGCTTTTATTTTATTCAACAATTATATGAGCAACAGAGGTAAGGTCTGTTTTTGTAAAACTTGCCTCCCCTGTAGGAGAATTAGTTTCTCCATTGCTGTCTGCCGCAGCTGTTGTAGAATCAAGCTGAAATACGAATGTGTGATATGTTGGGTTGAGTACAACTACATAAACTGAATATTTTATCCTAACAACCTAAAAGACAAACCTGAGGGCTGACGTATGCTTTGCGGATTTTTAAACCAAGTTTGTTAGCTAGATCCTGAGCAAGCTCACTGACTTGCCGGTCCTGTGTAAAATAAATCAAGCAACACGTTTTGTTAGTTAAGCATTACATGAACTGGCAAGACAAGTCATACAAATCTCTATGCATATAATAGATCAAATTATATATACACTGCCATACAAAAGTTTGGGGTCGATAAGTTTTTTTTATGTTTTTGGGAGAAGTCTTGCTCAGAAAAGCTACTTTTAATAAAAACACAGTAAAAACAGTAATATTGTAAAATATTATCACAATATCATCATAGTTTATTCCTGTTATGCTAAAGCTGAATTTCCAGCAGCCATTACTCAAGCTTTCAGTGTCACACGATCCTTCAGAAAACCTTCTAATATGCCTATTCGGTTCTCAAGAATCATTTTGTATTATCATCAATGTTGAAAACAGTTGTGTTGCTTAATATTTTTGTGGAAATCAAGACATTTTATTCAGGATTCTCTGATTAGAAAGTTAGATTAAACAGTATTTATTTGAAAATAAAATCTTTTGTAAAATTATAAATGTCTATACTGTCACTTTTGATTAATGCATCCTTTCTAAATAGAAATACAAATTGCAGATTAAAGTGCCATTCATTCGGCATATAAAAACATACATGAGGAGCAGTTAAGAGGCATCCGGTGCCACACTCATAAGCCTCTCTGAGTCTGCCCAGCTCCCTCAAACAAAGTGCCTTCCTGTAGAGTGCCCTGCGACTGCCCTCCGACACACACAGTGCACTATCACAGTCCTGCACGCCCCGCTCGTACTCCCCCTAAACATATAATACAAGAGAAGTCAGATTTGAAGAAATTGTCTTTGCAACATTAACTGTTGAATTACTACATAACTGAATGAACACATACTGAATTCCATTACATCCTCAGTTTACAATGACAGATTTAAATGGAAACCAATTGACCAATAAAAATCTAATTTACCAGACTATAATGTGCAGCTGCCCGGTTCACATAAAGGCTCTCTAACAGGTCAGGGGGAATGACCAGTGCTTCAGACTGAGCATAGCGAGCTACATTCACACCCTCGCTGTAATGGATGGCTGCCTGTCTCCACTCTCCATTACGATACACTGCGTTACCTTCATCCAGCAAATTACATACTAGCTGAGTCAGGAATGCCTTAAGGAAAGGAAGCAAGAGAGTTTCTATTTAAACGAAGCTCATGAAATACAATAAATATGGATTATATAGGTGGGGCCATTTTTCTTCAGCGATATCACATATAAACCATACCTCATAACTTTCAGGTTCAGGGAAAGGCAAAGATGACCTGTGGCAAAAAGAAAAATATATTTAGCAATTTTGGGATGATAAACATCAACATAGTAGAGGTGAAGCAGTTGATGTTTTATCTGAATTATGGAGAAGCAGCACATAAACACTTACTGAATGAATCCCAAAGCTTTCTGGATTTCATCCTTACGCTTTTGTCGTTCCAGATCCATAGCTGTAACATAATACAACAAATAAGATACATTTTAAACGTTTTACTACATTTCAACAAAACCTAACGTATAATGAAACAAAATAAAAATACACTTAACTGTAACTGATTTTACAAAGGATAAAACCACAAAATGTTAAGTGAAAGCATCTCAGTTATATGTGTTTAACATTCTAAGTAACATTTGAAACTGATATACTAACGTTACTGTATAAAATGTAGTAACGTTAGTAGTAAATGTAGTTGCAGTAATAAGCCAGGAAAAGACTAAAGATTCAAACATTTATAGACATAACTGAACACACAAGTAATTTAAAACATAATTATATGCACAAGCAGTTGATATTGTATATATATATATATATATATATATATAATTTCTGAGGCCTAAACTTTGAGATAAGCGACTCGGAGCACATCCCCGGGCTTGCATAGAAAAATATCACCCACTAATGCAACTCTCTCCTGACTTCAGAAAACAAAATCAAATAGCAGCAACCCTTTAGTCGTACTTGAAACACTCCTAAATATAAATTAGAATATATAACAGTTTACCAACTTGACGTTGAAAGATGCTAGCAGTAAAACACACTATTGAGAAAGTTAACTTGCACGGGCCTCGGGTTAGCTTTAGCTTTAATGCTATCCAGCGGTCGGCTAACCCGCTGATGCTGTCAACTTCAGGTTTGTTTACACCAGTAAATATCAATGAGTTTTATATGCTGACACAAAAACAGTTCCAACAAACATCCAAAACATATACCTAGAGTATAATATTTTATAATTAAATTCTAACGGAGCTTTTCTACAAAATACTGTATAAAAATCTCTTGAAAATTCTCTTGGTAGCCAATTAGCAAGCTACATTTCGCGAACTGCTGCAGCGAGGACGCCTTTAGAGACTGGGATGAAACACCAGACGATAAAGTAAACACTAGAGAGAGATGGTTATTAAAATGTTATATAAAAGCTAGTCTTTTATAAGTGATAAGTTGATAAGTCAAGCTAAAACAGAAGCGTATTAGAAGAACATTCAACCCACCTAAGACTTTAGATCTTCTCTTCCACCAGGAACTGTTTGTTAATGCAACAAATCCCTTTAACTATCAGGTAAAATGTTTGCGTGTTTTATTCCTTCAGAATCATACTTTTAATAATTAATTCGCCTGTCCAAAATCAACGGACAGAACACGTGCAACTTAAATCGTTACCCCCAGGTTGAGCTCGAACTGAACTAAAGCGTCCAGGCTGTGAGGTCCTAAAGGCAGAGAGATGGAGACTTTTTTTTGCTTTTCAAGAGGAGCATTCAGCCACTAGAGGCATGGGTGACTTCCTTTACAATAACTTGGCAACTCTTTCATAAGGCAAACCCCAAACTCTAGCTTTCTTTAATAATAATAATAATAATAATAATAAAATTAATACAGGTACAAAGGTCAGTCTGTGGTCTGGAGAACAATTGTTTATATGGATAGCGTTATTATTTATCTGTATTAGAATTGTTTTAGCTTTTAGTTCATAGAAAAGCATAAATCAATTAAATAAATTATGTATATTTTTGACTAAATACTAAATAATAACAGTAGCTGAAACTGTATCACATCAATATAAGGAAATAAATAAGCATAATGATTTTATGTTTATCAAAGCTAATAGCTTTAAATCAGATTTAAGTTATTTTCCAAGTATTTGTAATATATATTTTTAGTGATCATGTTTAGTGATTTAAAATGATTGAATATCCTATACAGAGCCTGTATTAATATATTATTCACGGAACGGAGCTTGTCAGCATGTCATTACGCATTCAAAATTATTTTAGCTTAATGACAGTGGAAGAAGGACAACGTTTTACAAAGCAACTGCACTATATACATCTAGATGTGCATTTATATGTGATATGAGAAATATCACAGGAATATTATTGTTATTATTATTTGACATTTTAGAGCGTGTCAGAGGGCTGCCCTGACATAAATATGTCCAGATTTTAAACTCATGCATGGAAACCTTTTCAAGAAAGATCAAAGCATAAAGTAATCATAACAGTGGTGCATTATTTTTCCTTTTTTCTTTCCTTTTAACAATTCACCCTCAAGTTGAAATATGCTTAAAATATGTCATATTTGAGTTTATGGTAGTTTTTGGAAATGTACTTTTAACTTACAATCAAAATTGAACTTCCGGTGTATTTTCATCAACAGTTAAAAAAATTTCAATTCCTTCTTGGGTTTTCAGTCTATTTGAAGTTGATTTACAAATTCATGAATGTATTCAAAAAGAACAGAATGACAATAATATCAAGAGCTACAGTATACATTAGAATATATCCGAACAGTTTATTATGCATTTCTTCCAATATACACAAATGGCTCAAGGAACCCAGAGAGAGGTCATACTAGATCTGCATTCCCATGTTTCAGAATTTATAAAGGGAAACTATGGAAAGTTAGTGCATGGGACTTCAGTATACACTGCAGAAATGGTGGCAGTTCAGATGGCACTTTGTAGGGAAGAAGAAGGGATGCCAAATAAGGTTGTAATTTGTTCAGATGCAATGGCATCACTTTACCAGCCTTCAAACATTTCAAACAGTCAGATATGATATCTTCATAGAAATAATGAATATATTGTATAGCTTAAGACATGCTGGAATAATAGTTAATTTTGTTTGGGAACCAGCATATGTTGATATACCATGCAGGAACCATAAATCTGATAAAATGGCTAAAGGGTCACTCAAACCGAACACTCCTATTATTTCAGTTTCAGTAAGTAGGGTCGAGGGAAAAAGTAGCCAATAATTAAAGAATATTGCGATCGGAAATGGCAAGGAAATTGGAATGACTGTAAAACAGGAAAGAAATTTGTTAGAATATACAAAACAGGATAAGACATATTAAAATTATACTAAATTTAAGAATAGAAGACTAGATCATTTTAACAAGACTAAGGATGGGCCATACAAAACTTAACTCTACACTTCACGTGATAGGAAAACACAGTACAAGATTATGTGAAATATGCCAATTGAAGCAATCAGTTGATCATGTGTTGTTATTTTGTCCTAGGTATAAACAGGAAATGAATGAAAGAGAACTACAGAACACAGGATGAAATGACTTTACAATCTGCAACATTTTAAACACAAAACAAGGATCTGGTAAAATCGTAAAGATAGTTTTAAAATTCATTAAGAATTATGTAATATGAATCTTATGCCTAGATCTAAAATCACTTCATACTCCAGCACAGGGGGTGGCGGTATACACATAAAAAGCTGGTATGCAACCTGCCAATAAATCCACAAAAGGGCGTTGCTAGGCTCCTGCAGCCGTTTGTTTACTCGTCTTTGGCTTTAAAGGGTTAGTTCACCCAAAAATAAAAATTATGTCATTAATAACTCAACTTCATTGTCGTTCCAAACCCGTGAGACCTCCGTTCATCTTGGTAACACAGTTTAAGATATTTTAGATTTAGTCCAAGAGCTTGCTGTCCCTCCATTGAAGCGTATGTATGGTATACTGTCCATGTCCAGAGAGGTAATAAAAACATCTTCAAAGTAGTCCATGTGACATCAGAGTGACCCTCTGATGTCACATGGACTACTTTGAAGATGTTTTTTTTAACTGACCGTTAGAATTTGTTGTAGCATCGAAAACACATTTTGGTCCAAAAATAACAAAAAATTACGACTTTATTCACCACTGTCTTCTCTTCCGGGTCTGTTGTGAGTGCGTTCACAACACTGCAGTGACGCTGCTGACGTGTTTTCTGGTGCCCCCAATAACAAAGATCACACGTCAGCAGCATCATAAAGTTTAAAGACTATTTACTCCAAAATGCCCTTGTTTGGCAACATTTTCAGTCCCAAGAAAACACAACCTCGGAAATCTGCATCCCTTTCTAATCTACACACAGTAAGTGCAATTTATGTTAGTGAGGTGCATTTCACATCATTTAACATGTATTTAAAGGCCAAATCATTTATTGTTTTTATCAGCTGGATCAGTCAACACGAGAGATTGAATTAAGCCTGGAATATGGATCTCCGGTGATGAATATTGGCGGACAGAGCTTGAAATTTGAAGATGGCCAGTTGATCTCAAGTCTGGCCTCCTACAATAAAAAGACCAATTAAATGTAATGTATTTAGCCTGTTTGAGGAATGTAATGAATGTCTTTGTCAATCACAGAGTCAGGAGGTAATGTAGCAGGAAAAGCGGTACAGCGACTGAAGAAAAGGAATCTACAGCTAGAAGAAGAGAATAATCTCCTCAGGCTGAAGATTGAGGCTCTTCTTGATATGGTGAGTGTTGAATGTATGTAATGCTCAAAGCCACAATAGCTTGAAAATTTCAAACATTTTTATACAGTTAATAAATTTAATTGTGCAGACTGTGAAATGATTGAACTTTTTTCCCTTAAGCTTTCAGAGTCAACGGCAGAAACACATCTAATACAGAAGGACCTTGAAGATTTCCGGAGTAATTCTAGGAGAAAGAAATTATGAAAGGAAATAAAGTCTTTTTTACTTGTTTATACACTATAGGGATTTTTTTTAAAGTTTCAATGAATAATTTAAGGTAATCTTTACGCAAGGATCTGTTTTTGGCATTTTCTGTTTATTTTGCCTTAAAACATCATGTTGTGTACAAAATACCTTTGACTAAATCATCTGCTAAATTGAACAAATTGTCATCAGGTTATATAAAATCAGCTAAAGCTCACTTGTAATGTGTTTAGAATACAATAACTTGTCTTATAGCCAGTTATAACAAATCTTCAATCCTTTGGCCCCAGTAAGTGCTTTTACATGACGGTCCCAAAACCTGTCTGCACTGTAGATCTGAATGTGCATTCAAGTAACAGAAAACAATTGCACTCTTTCTTTGGTTCAACAGTAAGATTAGTCAAGAGCTGTAAAGGTTTAAACATGTACATGCTGATTTAAGAGGATTTTCATATGGAGTGTGAGGCACGTATTACACGCCTCGGGTAGCAAACTGTAGATCTGGCTTCTTCTTTTTTTTTCTTTTCAATAACAATAAATCGAATACATTTTAATAAATGTTGTACAAATTTTTATGCCAAAGTATAATTTGCAAAATAAAGCATTATTTCCAATTTTTCCTATTATGCAGTTTGACCTGTCAAAACATTTCATTTAATATTTTGCTGTTAAACTCCATATTAACTCTATATTTCATATTTCCAAATGTTTTTAAAACCAATCCAATCTACTTTCATCGGTGTAATGACTCTGTGTTTTTTTTAGAATTAAAATGCTTTGTGCAAGTTATCGTATTGACAGAACAAGTAAACAACCAAACAATAATTCTGTAATAGCACTTCACCTCATTACATATAAATGAGAGACTTGTGGGCAGATTAATTACAGATTATTAGCAGGAAGTACAAGGAGAGGAAGGAGGTGCACCAGCAGCTTATTTAGCAGATTATGCTCTAAAGTAATTAATTCATATGTACAGTGCAATAGGGTTGGCTTGATGATAATACGTAGTGCCTTATGTATCTATATTATATACATTATGTCTACTAAGAAGGCCAGGTAGATCATACAGCTTTTTGAAGCGATTTTTTACTATTTCAAAAGCCAGGTAAGACATTTTATTATGTTTCAAGCAATTTAAGAACAATCAAATAGTTGTTCTCCAGCTGAGTTTTATGTTTTTTTTATCTACACTCTCAATGTTGGGTTAAAAACAATCATTTTTTGGGCTATTTGGCAACCCTTCGCTGGTTAAATATCGAACAGAACACATCAGTTATTTTATTTAACTCAACTATTGTTTAAACATTACTAATATTGCTGTATTAAAATGGTTTGGAAATTAGAAATCACTGACAGAATTATTACTAGAAGCAACAGTAATAATCAAAAGGTGAACAACCAAGGACAAAATATGATACATTTATGGGATGAATACAGCATAGTTCACAATATTACATTTAAACTCATTTAACAAGCACTTTAGATTTCTTTTTTAAGTAACATTTAAATTTTAATCCAAATGTTCTCTGTTATCCTTTTTAACTGAGATAGTGCTGATACTCTTGCCGCAGATATCTGAGCCGAACGTTTAACTCGTAGCTGAAATGTGCATTAACTGACTCCATAACCTGCCCATAAACAAACAGTACTGAGATTAGATAACATAATTTTTTTACCATCAAAATAAATTAAGTTCAATAATATAACGAATAAAATCAGTTATGCAAGGTAAAAGGCGTTTTCATCATGCAAAACACCCTCTGCTGACTATCTCGTCTCTGTTTGTATGTTGTATTATGTGAAATAAAATAATTTACAGCACAGTGAAGACTTCATATATGAAATTAGATATAAACAAACATTAATTTCAATGAGAAGGGCACCATTTAGGCAGAGCTGAGAACCACTCTCTCCTGAAGAGGATGCAAAAAGCCCCAACAGTGGGGGTGAAGTATAAGCCCCCCTTGGTTTTTTGTTGTTGTTTCGAACAACAGTGAAAACTGCATACTGAAGTACATTTGAGGTAATCGGAAACATTTGTGGATCATTTCTTTCGAACCAATTGTTCTGAAAGCGTATTAAACTGCTAAAGTCACTTCAGTAAACAAGTCTTTTTAACGTCATAACTGTTTCAAAATGTTTAATTTCAATGGTTCGTATTCCTCATATGTAATGGTATTTAATGATTTGCTGATTGTATTTAAAATATTAACTTGAATAAAATATTTACAATGGGTTTGTAAAACTATTTTAATGCATATTATTTCTTTGGGCTGACTTTTTGTTGTATTTACACAGTTCTGACCAGCAGGCGTCGCCATCGCGTGGAACGCTTGAAAAAGTTTACAGATTGTTTTTATTTACAGTACGGTCACACTGAAAATCTGTTATTCAAAATCTAATTTAAACAACATTTTTTATTTTGAAAAGTTTAAAAAACAATTTATGAAAAACAAATGGTTCAAAAATATTTAATAATCTGCATTATTTGTATGATAATCAAATACAGATTTTTATCTGAACATTTTAAAAATATAAAAAATAACACAGGATTTTTTTTTAGAGTGAAGAGATTCTGTACAACAATGTATTGTCATGGACACTGATACAAAATTAAAATAAATTATTTTAAATAATGTGAGCACTACACATTTGCTTGATAAAAAGCATTTTATTGTGTAGAGGTTAATTTCTCAATTAAAATACAAATTTTACAACATTATATTGATGAATTGCAGAATTGTAAAATTTAGTTGTCATTTTAAAAAGTCTGTCCCAATTGTAATCTGTCAGATGTTTGATTACATCCAAAGCCAGACATCAGGTTATACTAGAGTAATGCACAAAGTAGAAAATGTATATATATATATATATATATATATATATATATATATATATACATTTATATATATATATATATATATATATATAATAAAAATATATATATATTTTTTTTTTTAAAGGAAATCCCTCAACATTGTACAAATAATGCATGTTGTTAAATGAATCACACAGGAACTTTTGGATATTTGATATAGGCATTTGATAATTTTGTAAAAAAAAATAAAATAAAGATACTTCCTTGTCTAAATTTCTAAGATTTACTTAATATGAGATTATATTGTCTGTGTCAGTCACATAATGAGTAAATTGGCCTATGACTGTACTTCCTGGGAAACATGTAGCTTGTGCTCATGTACTAACTAAATTTGTGAATGTGATGCAGGTGCTCTATCAACAGCACATGTTCAGTATCAACTGAAAAGAAATTGTTTTGTCTGAAAAGTTTTTCTTTATTCTAAAAAACTTTAATGTCTTCTCTTTTGGAAGCCTGAGCAAATATGGGAATAACTGTAGAGGATCGAGAGATGGTAGGTGCCCCAGATGGTGGCTGGGGCTGGATCGTTCTGCTAGGATGTTTTGTCGTCACTGGCTTCTCTTATGCCTTCCCAAAAGCTGTAAGTGTGTATTTCAAAGAACTAATGAAGGACTTTGACTGTGGATACAGTGACACAGCCTGGATTTCATCTATAATATTAGCAATGCTGTATGGTTCAGGTAAGATGCTGTAAACTGAATTATAATGTTTTAGAAAAGTTTTTTTTTTTTTCCTGAATGCTCAATATATTCAAATTCATTTAATCCAGGACCAATCGCCTGCATCATGGTTAATAAATTTGGATGCCGGCCAGTCATGTTGGTTGGAGGATTACTGGCCTCAGGAGGGATGATAATTGCATCTTTCACTACTAACATTATCCAGCTTTACCTCACTGCAGGAGTCCTTACTGGTAACTAAAAGACATTTGATAACAAAAATGTATAAATCCATAAACAGTTTTAGTGCTCAAACTGACTTTTCACTGTTTGTAGACTGAAGTTTCGTTCTGGCTATGAAATGTGGAGAGTTTTCAGGGAACGTTTCAGCACGTTACATTGTCACGCCAGTAGGTGGTGTTGTGTTAGTGCCTTTATTAGTGAGTCGTTTAATCGTTCGTTCATCCAATTCGTTCAAACACACTGATTAATTCGAGAACTAAACATCTGTATTGCTTGGAGACATCCAGTCTGCTTTGACTTATATTTCAAATAAAAATATTCTCTTACTAGTAACTTGTAATAATTCACATCATCAAAAAGTTTCCGTTTCGGAGACGTTTCTCAAAGTATTTTATGTCTTATACACCTACTGGCATAACAATGTAACAAAATCACAATGCTGATATTCCCACTTACGGAGCCCCGCACATGACATGCAGGAAAAAATAGCAGGCTAAATTATGAGCACGATTACTATTGCGTTCCCTAGATTTACTATTTCGTTCACTCGATTTATAAATTGTGTGCACAATTTACTAATTCGTTCCCTCGATTTGCTAAATCGTGTGCACGATTTAGCAAATCGAGGGAACGCAATAGTAATCGTGTGCACGTTTTAGTACATTGAGGGAACGAATTAGTAAATCGTGCGCACAATTTATTTATTTTTTCTTGCATGTCATGTGCGGAGCTCCGTACCGACTAACAGCATGACTGTAAGATTGATATTTATGTTTTGTTTTTCAAAATTTGTTTAGTTTTATAAACAAAAAATACTATTAAAAAAAATTCCCTATTTTGAATGAATAATGCCTTTGTCTCTTTAAAGGTCTTGGACTGGCATTGAACTTCCAGCCATCACTGATTATGCTGGGGTCTTATTTTGACAAACGCAGACCACTTGCCAATGGCCTGGCGGCAGCTGGAAGCCCTGTATTTCTGTCAGCTCTTTCTCCTTTAGGACAACTGCTGCTCAACCGCTATGGATGGAGAGGAGGCTTTCTCATCACCGGTGGTCTTCTGCTCAATTGTTGCACCTGTGGAGCAGTTATGAGACCCTTAAAATACAAAGAAAGGAAAGTGATAGCCTGTTCCCAAGAGCTCAAGGAAATGCTCCCTCCTGAGGCTGGACAAGAGAATATTGTTTGTGAAAACAATACTGATAAAAAGCCCAGTAAAAAGAAGCTTTTAGACTTCAGTGTACTTGCTGACTTAGGGCTTATTATCTATATTATTGCAAAATTTATAGTTGTTCTCGGCCTATTTGTTCCAACTATTCTACTAGTCAACTACGCTAAGGACCAAGGAGTGCCTGACCAGGATGCTGCCTTTTTGTTGTCTATTATAGGATTTGTTGACATCTTTGCTCGTCCCACGTGTGGCATAGTAGCCGGTTTAAAATGGATCCGACCCAAGATGGCTTATTTCTTCAGCCTTGCCTTGCTCTTCAATGGCCTTACAGATGTTTGTTCAGCTACAAGCACAGACTATAAGGGGCTGGTTATATTCTGTGTGTTCTTCGGGCTGTCTTATGGCATGGTGGGTGCTCTGCAATTCGAAGTGCTCATGGGTATTGTGGGAAAAAGCGGGTTTTCCAGCGCACTTGGCCTAGTGCTCCTTGTCGAGGCAGTGGCTGTACTGATTGGACCTCCCTCTGCTGGTCAGTTATGATGAAAACCTGTATTAGATTGAATTGTCCATTATGAAATTCATTCTTATGATAAATTGGTAAATGTAATCTTTTTTTCCACAGGTTATTTGGTGGATAAGTACAAGAACTACGAACTGATTTTTTACATGGCTGGAGGAGAGCTGATCACTGCTGGACTATTTCTTGCCCTTGCATCATTCTTCTTTATTAGACAAAAAAAACACAAAGACAGACAGCAGAAACATCATGGTGATGTGGCAATCAATCCTAAAAGATAAACAATGGAGCAAGCCGAGAAGTGGGACACTTATGTTCAATTAATTATGTTTTGTTTAGATATGTGTGTTATTAATATATTGTGTGTTAGTGTTTAGATTTTCCTAATTTCTAACTCTTTCATATAAATTACACAATGCCACAATGAGCAAAACACTTTTTGATCATGTGGGTCAAGGAAGTCTAAGACAATAAAAAGGATTTTGAGTGCCATGTTCTTAGAAAGGATATTTTTTATTCATTTTGATTTAATGTGCTAAATGCCTATATATACAGTATGTACACAAAAACAAATGTCGTTAAATATCATTTTTATACATTTTAATTGACTCTGTAGAATCATTGCTATTGCTAACTAAAATGGAAACTATTAAAAATCTTTTTTTTCTTGTATTTAAGATTAAGCTGAAATATTGGATAAAAATACTTAAATTTAAAAATGTTAAACAAAAATTTGAAATTTTTTCTTGGCAACTAACTGAAATAAGTTTAGGTTGAAATACTTAATTTAGTAAAAAAAATTATAATATTAATAATTTAAATGTTTATTAAAGTCACTGGACTATAAAAACGTTGGAATTGTTTAAACACCACATATTTCAAGTATAAAGATGAGTTTTATCGACAGAAGAATGGATGGTTCCCCAGTGTCTCCTATAGTGGCTGATTTGTACATGGAGGAAGTGCAAAGAAAAACTTTGGACACGTATATGTGGTGAGGTTCCAAGCCACTGGTTCAGATATGTGGACGATACGTGGGTAAAGATTAAGAGAAGGGAAAATGATTTATTTTCTGAGCACATTAATTCAGTGGATATAAATATAAAGAGGAGATGTGGGACAATAAACTTCCTTTCTCGGATTGTGCTATAAGAGTGGATGATGCCCGGAGATGACAAGTGGAAGTGTACCATAAACCCACTCATATGGCCCAGTATCATATGTTTGATTAACACAACCCATTAGAACAAAAACTGGGTGTGATTCAAACTTTACAACATCGAGCGGAGAGTATACACACGTTTCCAGAGGCCAGAGAACAAGAGAATAAACACATCAAATAAGCATTAAAAGAAATGCGGATATGAAATAGGACATTTATCAAAACTCAAACAAAATGAAAAAGGGAGGTGAAACAGTTAGAACAAAAGAGAAAGAATTTCCGGGGAAAAAAACGTTGTCCCTTATGTAGCTGGAGTATCTGAGAAGTTCAGAAGGGTTTATTGCTGTGTATTTCAAACCAATGACTACTTTGAGACAACGTTTAGTCTAGGACAGGATTCCCAAACATCAAAGAAGTAATGTTGTATATGCTGTTAACTGTTAAGGGTTTATACATAGGAGGAACAAAACAGCCACTTTATCGACGAATGGCGGAGTATAGACTTGCACATTCTTCTGGGCAGGATTCAGCAGTCTTCCTGCATCTACAACAAAAGAAACACAATTTTCACAACCATGAGGGGAGAATACTGGAAAGAGAAGAGAGGTGGTTTGAAAGAGGAGTAAAAAGGAAGTGATTAATGTAAAGGTGGAGTGTCCCTCTTTGAAGGGGGTTTGAGACATCATCTGTCCCACGGCTATGATGCTGTGCCGGAAACACTGCCACGACGCTGCAAGGAGAGATCGGGTTGCTCCGTCCGGAGTCTAGGAGGGGCACCATCATGAGCAGTAACACCATCTACTCTGGCATGTGTGCACATCTAGTAGTCATATGACCTCTATAGGTCTGTTGAGCATGTGACATTTATGGATATATTTGCCAGAGTTACTTCCTGTTTTTACAACTGATTTTAATAAAAATGTAAATTGTTTAGAATGTTTTAACACCTGGATGGTTTAGTGATGAATCTACAGATTAATTTAGTAAAACTAAAACGGAAAAAAAAATATAAAGATAAATAGTTTAACTATTAAACTATTTTTTAAAGTGAATTTTACAAAAGCACATGACTAAAACTAACAAAAATTAATGTGAAAAGTGAAAATACAAAAATATTTAAAATACTAAAGTTCAAAATATTAATAAATTCTATAATGATATATAAATATATCTATATACAGTGTTCATTTAGCTCAAGTGGTAGAGCATTGCGTTAGCAAGAAAAACTTAAAAATTGATAGCCTGAATGCATTGTAAGTCGCTTTGGATAAAAGCATCTGCTAAATGCATAACTTTAAATGAAAGGTGTGTTAAATTAGGCTAAGTTTTTTTTATTCATAACAGAAGCATTACTTGGCTCTCTAGATACATGTCTAGATGTGAAAATCCATACATTGCTATGTCCCAGGCACTGCTCATTAAATTTGAATGAGAGTAAAATAGTCAAATCAAAAAAAAAAAAAAAATTATTACCATTAGTGACAAAAAAACCATTAGTGACATCATTACAACAGATTTTTATTATATCTTCAGTGGCGAGAATTTCAACTGCTGAGGTGATTAGCAGTTGACTTTTCCACTGACAAATTTTCTTCATATAAGTTTGCTTACTTGTTTTGCCAAAGCTTAACATGTCCACCCTGTCGCCATAAAATATACAGGAAGTGATTAAAATACAATATTTTCAAAATATGTAAGTTTAAATATACCAAATTCTCTTCAACAACCAGACTAACTATTTAGCTAGTCACAGTTTTTTGTAAGCTAATATGCTAATTGAAGCTCAAAATGTCCACCCTGTCGTTGTTAAAAAATGTCCACCCTGTCGGCTACTTAGACTCAATGGGGTGGACATACACATGACAGGGTGGACATAGCATTCATTTGTAGTTAATATTGCAATTTATAGAAATGTTATATTACATTTTATAGAAACATCTGCTGTAGATAATAGTTGTAATAAAAAAAATATCAATGTGATTGAGAATGTAATTATATATTTATTTTTTTAAGTTGAATAAATGTTTCATTGTCATATTTTGTCATGCTTTTTGTGTTCTGCTTTATGTGTCCACTCCGTCGTGGGCTCGTCCACCCTGTCATCTTGGTATTTTTAAATCATATTTAAAATAATAATGTAATCATACCTATATAATCCATTGTGCTAGGTGTGGGGGCAATAACATGCAAACAAAAAACTGCATCCAAATATTCAAATATTTCTCCAAATAAGAAAAAATGCATGTGCGAATTGTATGAGATTCTTTAAAAAAAACATTGTTTACATAAAATCTTTTATGTATTTATAATTTGAAAGCAAACAAATAACCCTGTTTAGGAAAGGGACATCATACCTTCCGGAAAGTATCATTTGTATCTTAATAGTGCAATGAAAACATATTTAACTGTAATTTATATGTCCACGACAGGGTGGACATATCTATGCTTTATGCTCTAAAAAATGGCCTATAATTAAAAAAAAAAACATTGTGGGAGCTCAGACAATATATTTATTATAGTATTTGAGTGTCTACTATTATGACATGACATAAAGTGAATGGTAAAAATAATCAAAATGTGTGAGTATTGTGAGGGTTGAAAGGCACTCTATGGTGATATTGACCCATATATACCTCATGCTGTCATGAGCTGTGTTCTTTGGGTTGACACTATGTGGACCACTCTGGACCCTTTTGCTGTTTGGGCACAGTGATGTGGTGCTGGTGATCTCTCTCCTCTGGGTTCTCTTCACCAGGGGGAAAGTCTAAGGTCAGAATTATAGAGAAATCATAACTGTATCAAAGACCCAACTGAAAACTCATCTCTTCTGTCAGCACATCCCTTTCACTATTCTTTAATCCCTCATTGTTCTATCTTGTACTATTCTAAACAATGTAAACGGTGTATTAATAGTGCTTCTTGTGTTTATTTCCTCTTAATGATGAATTGCTTGTAATCTTTATTTGTATAAAAGCGTCTGCTCAATGAATAAATGTAAATCTAAATGTAATAAGAAATGTGATCAATTATACGAAAATTGCATGACTTTGCATAGAGACTGAGCGCTAAGCGTCATAATCTGAAGACCACGCCCACCGGGGGGAAACAATCCAACGCTCTCCTTCTATGTCTCCTTGTCATTTCTGGCTTATAACAAAATACAGAGCAATGCCTTAAAGCTGCTATGTGACAAGGTTTACAGTAAAGGTTTACGTTTTTATAAGCTGTCGACCCCAAAAACACGAGCATTAAGGTCACAAATAGTGTAATAAATTTCAAAAGGAAGGTTAGGAAAAGGCACACTGATATAAACCAATAAAATGTAGTTTCTTAATATATTTCCTCCGCTCAGATTCACACAGAGTGGTGAAATAATCCTTTGAAATGATTAAAAATAATAAATGTTTCCTGTCGCCGATTACGTTTCCCTCTAGTACGTGGGCGCAGTACCACTTTTGTGTCCTAAACGCTCGTTTTTTGGGTCGACAGCTTATGAAAACGTAGTTCTGTTTTTTTTTTTTTTTAGCTTGTTTGCTGTACACCTTGATTGCTGTACACCTTGTCACATAGCAACTTTTAGGCATTGCTCTGTTTTTTTTGTTATGAGTCAGAAATGACAAGGAAGCAGTTTAGCGCGATAGAAAGTAAATGGAGAGTGTTGGATTCTCCCACCCCAGGCGTGGGCGTGGCCTAAACACGCTCTGTCTCTATTGGCTAACTGTCTCCGTCGTACAAACTCTTTTGAATTCTTATTGGCCAACCCAGCAGTCAATCATCAACAGTACGTTCGCCTGACGTCACTCTCAGGAAGCGGCAAAATAGTGCTTTCATCGGTGTCAATTTGAGTCGGCCAAGTTGCGTCGTATTAAACTTTAAAATAGACCGTTTTAAAAGGTTCACAGAACACAATAACGTTATTCATTCCTATCGGGTATATTTAATTTAAGGATCAGAAATAATATTTTTCTTTCCGAAGGTATTTCATCGTCAAAAGAGTGTTTCAACAATGCCGAGAGGAGGCGAGTAACGTACCGTGTGCTTGCTTGAGAGCTATTTAACATACAGATAGAGACAGCAGTGTAATAATATATATATATATTCAAGTTAAATGTATGGCCTTATAGGGTACTGTTAATGGTTGGAGCTTTTCTTTAATGGGTAAATCACGGTGCATGTAACGTTACTCTAGTACAAACTCAGGCCATGCTGGACCAGTGCAGCCACATGTATTGTCTGACCGATAAGTGTACAGTTTCATCGACGATTCTTATTAATGCTCAGCTTAATTGTAGTATTACATAGCTGCATGTATTGCCATTGCCTCTTAGTGTTTTGTGTGTATGTATTTGTTCATTATTTATTTTATCTTGTCTTGCCCACCACCTTAGGCAAAAAGAACCATAAGGGCCGTGGGAAGCAGTTCAGCAACCCTGAGGAGATTGATCGGCAGATGAAAGCTCAGAGGGAAATGGTGAGTGTAACATTACTAGCGTTCATCTTCTTTCACCTACACACTCCTGAAATTGACACAGTGGAGGTGATGATTGCCCCACATTAGTTTGTATAATGGAAACTGTGATTATTTTGGGTGTAGGAAGCGAATGAAGGGGCTGAACGTGGAAGTTCATCAGAATCTGAAGAGGAGAGCAGCAGTGATGATGAAGTATGAGATTTGAAATTAAACAGTTCATCCAGAAATGCAATGTCTTTTTAATTCACCCTCGTTTCAAACCTGAAACAATTAAGTTAATCTTTGAAATGCAAATGAAGATATTTTGTATAGAAAAACATGAGAAATACATTTCTGTCCCTCCACTAAAATTCCACGCAACCAACATTTTGATGTTTCAAAATATTTATACCTTTATATTTATAGCTAGGTTTAACCTAGCTGTTCTGAAATTTATTTCCAAGAATAACAGATTCAATTTAAATTTGATTTACCTATAAACATTGATCAACGCACATACATATACAGCACAACAAATATGGTAAACATAAACTCAAAAAAGGCTTGATGTGAAAACTGAAGAGGTTTGTTCCAGCAAATCCAGCAAGAACAGTTGAGCCTTTGCATGTTTATTTATGAATAAAGATCTAAATTATATCTGTTCATCATACTAAGCGATCATGTCAGAAAACCTTTTCTACATTTAAATGCTATTTGGTTGCGTGAACTTTCAGTGGATGGACAAAAATGATGAGAAAAATATTAGAAGTATCTTAATTTGTGTTCTGAAGATGAGTATAAGTCATGTGGTTTGGAATGGCATGAAGGTGGGTAACTGATGAGAGAATTTAAATTTTTGAGTGAACTAACCCTACAATATAATGATTATTTGTATTAATACATAAACCATTTTATATAAGATGGGGAAGGTGCTGCAAAGGCTTTTTATGGTTTATGAAGGGTTTTATTTATTTTTTATGTTGATTTCTTTTCTCTTGAAGCAACCTAAAAGGAAAGGTGTAGAAGGACTAATTGAAATCGAGAATCCGAATAGGGTCTCCCAGAAGAGCAAGAAGGTTGTGGAAGTCGATGTCGATGCACCTAAAGAGCTCTCACGTCGCGAAAGGTATGGGGGACAACATATACTTGAGAACCATAGGGTAAAATAAACTTTTTTTTTCTTTTTATCAATATTATTATTATTATTTATATATATATATTAGGGCTGCACGATGTGTCGTTTAAGCATCGATATCGCGATGTACGAATCCACGATAGTCACATCGCAGGATGTGCGATGTAGGCTGTCGTAGTTGATCCGTTTTTCATTAACTGTACGGGCCAGCTGCTCCCCGGCCCTTGACGAATGTGATTTGCGGATTAATTGCACAGCTTAACCGTCATAGAGTGAAAGTTTATAATTGACAGGACTGAAAACCATATGCAAGTTTAACAGGGCAGAGAAAGAGCGCGCGCGAGAGAGACCGAGAGAGAGAGAGCGCGTGAGAGAGAGAGAGAGCGTGCGAGAGTGACAGAGAGAGAGCACGCGAGAGAGACAGACAGACAGACAGACAGAGAGAGAGAGAGAGAGAGAGAGCGCGCGAGAGCGGGCCATTTTCAAACAACACGAGCGCTGTCTTGCTCTCTCTCCCTCGCGCATATTAATCAATTGACACGATGGTGTCGATGTTTAAATCATTTAAAATGAGAGTGTTAGTGTGCTCACCCCATTTTTGTTTGTAAGAAAAAATATTGCAATATATATCGGAGAAAAATAAAATATCGCAATGTCATTTTTTCCCAATATCGTGCAGCCCTAATATATATATATATATATATATATGCTTCCCTGTGTAGGGAAGAGATTGAAAAGCAGAAGGCTAAGGAGCGGTACATGAAGCTGCATCTAGAAGGGAAGACCGACCAGGCCAGGGCAGACCTTGCCAGGCTGGCCATTATAAAAAAGCAGAGGGAGGACGCAGCAAAGAAGAGAGAAGATCTAAGGAAAGGTGAGATGATCGCATAAAGTCTTCTAATGAGAGATCAATCAATAGCTATGGTTCCATCCAGCGTTGCAAATTTAACTTGAGCACAAAAATTGGAATATCGCATAAAACATTTATGAATACAGCACCGTTTCCATCCAACAAAAGTTGTTCTTTAAAAACTGGCACTAAATATCATTAAGAAAAAGGTTTTCTCTTGGTGCTTGATTCTAAATAAATGCGACTTCTAGTTCAGTGTGACTTATATATGTTTTTTTCCTCATCATGACGTAATTTTGGACTGGTGCGACTTATAGTCCGAAAAATACGTAATTTGCTGCAGTAGGAGGTGCCACTCTGGTTCTTTTTTTGTATTTTAATAAATTACTTGTGGATCATAATGCACAGATTAAATGTGGTCATGTTTTATTTTACTTTTGGAGGCAGATGCCTGTTGTTTGGGAGCGCAGTCATGTAATCGCATTCTGGGATGTTATTATACCAAATCACCTTAACAACTTTGGCTCAGGCATTTTAGAATGGCCATAACAAACATTTCAGAAACTGTTTAACAAGATTGGTCTGCTGGTTAGTCATCCCATCCCATCGTGCAAAGTCACATGTTTTTTGATGGGCATTGAGGAATTTATTTAGTAATTGTTTTTCATCATAGTTCATGCACGTTTTCTTTATTGGTTAAAAAAACTTGTCAGACTAAGTTAAAGGATTGGTTCACTTCCAGAATAAAAATATCCTGATAATTTACTCACCCCCATGTCATCCAAGATGTTCATGTCTGTCTTTCTTCAGTCGCAAAGAAATTAAGTTTTTTGATGAAAACGTCTCAGGATTTTTTTCTCCATATAATGGATTTAAATGGTGGCCAATGGGCTGAAGGTGAAAATTGCAGTTTCGATGCAGCTTCAAAGGGCTCTTCACGATCCCAGCCGAGGAATAAGGAAGGGTCTTATCTAGTGAAATGATAGGTAATTTTCTAAGAAAAAAAAAGGATATACTTATTTAACCTGTTAGCCAGCACCCCGACGCGGGCATACTCAGCGCCCCTCAACTCGCACGTGTCAGTGTTTACGAATAGATTAAATGAAACAGGAAAAATTTAATCTTGACAAACTATGTATCATTATAAAGATCTAAGCCTCAAGCATTGACGACAGTTCCCTGTTTTTCAATGGAAAGCTTATAAAGACTGTATGTGCTACATTTGTGTAAGCAGTACACATAAAACATGAACAATGGAAAGGCTGTACATACCAGATTCATCGTAATAACGAGTCATAAACATATCCACAGCTGTAAATCCCGGTTTAGTTAGGAAGGTAAGGGAAGCAAGTTTAGTCCAACGAAGCAATAACATAATATGGATCAAATTCCTTTGTTTACGTTTCAGTTCTTCAGTGACAGAACTGTTTGTTTCCGTTATGGAATAACTCACGCCAAGAAACTGCATCTTGGTAGTAAAAAAAGGCATGGTTTTGCAGCGTACAGTGTCACAAACAGAATGAGACGATCCATCTGAAAATTTTGGCGCTCCCTCGTGACGCGCTCTGACGCACCTGTCAGCTGATGGAGGCGGAACTTATAGCGAACGCCTTTTTCTTCGTTTTATTTTTCAACAGTTTTTATATATTTGAGTGTGTTTTTATGTTGAATGTAAATGTATCTGCATGATTACCATCTGTTTGAGTGCAAATCAGCCCAAATCAGCTCGCTATTACTGTATGATCACGGCTATCAAAGAGAACGCGTCTAATTGAATAGAGTGGATTATTTACTTTATGGCACATTTGTGTTATTACCATCTGTATAAGTGGCCATCAGCACATCAGCACTTATTTGCATCGTAATTCATTGTAAATACTGCATTTCTAGCAGTCTCAGGATTTTCTGTAATTGGCAAACAAAGTTAAATCTTTTTTTATTTTTCTTATTATTCTTAATTTTCTAACTCAAATTATTCTTATTGTATTTTTCTAGTGCTCAAATAAATCACTTACATGATGTCTGCATGACCTTTCCAATGTGATTATGTAAGTCCGTGAATTTGCAAATCCTTTAAACGCATTTATGCACATTTTTAGAAATTTATGCGCATCTTTCCATTCCATTCAGCATTTATTTTTTTGAATGCTATATCCTAAAATGTGCATAATAATACGTGAATGGAAACATCGCTAATGACCACCTATGTAATGGACAAATCTTCCTGTTTTGTGGTGTGCACATGTTGAGAGATGCCCAAACCAAGCCCAGTGGGCCAAAGTTTGCCATTATAACCTTTGATATGACCTGCAATACAAAAAAAAGGCATTGAAGCATACCTCATTGTTACATTGTAAATGTAAGTGAATTTGTGTTGTTGTGTTTTTTTTGTTTTTTTTTTTGTACACTTTAATATAATAAAATTGAAGACAATGCTTTTACTTTTGGGCAAAGTCCTTCAGTTTGACTTATGGATTTTCATAGTAGTATGTTTGGTTTGTCTCCTTGAGATAATACTGATGAACTAGTTAAAGGGATAGTTCATCAAAAAACTCCTTATTCTGACACTGATATTGTCTGCTTTTTAAAATGTCTTTCAGAAAAAGAAGCAGAAGAGGCCAAGTCGAAACGCTAGTCCAAGCATCATCACACAGGACAGGGCTTTTCTGGGGAGGGAGGGAAGGGGACAAGTTATTTAGAGGAAACAGCTCAGGGGAATCCATACATGTCATCCTTCCATCCATCCAAGTTTGGAGGATTTGGAGATTTGTAGGAAGTCAAATGGGAGGTAGTGTATGGCGTTGGAGTTTGTTGGGTTTTTGATTTTCAATACCACCAAT
Organism: Carassius carassius; assembly: GCF_963082965.1. Lineage (NCBI taxonomy): Eukaryota > Metazoa > Chordata > Actinopteri > Cypriniformes > Cyprinidae > Carassius > Carassius carassius. The sequence continues at coordinate 13,998,806 of NC_081793.1, read as the reverse complement.
CTTCACTCACCATATCCCTCCCCTGACACCTTCACTGTGCTCAGACTCTAAAGCTGCTGGAGTTTACTCTGTTTCTATATTTCTATGATGCTATCACCATTACTTAAGTTTGGGATGTTATGGAAGAGTGAGGTAGGGTTGCAGGTGTGCTCACGTGAGCTGATAGGAAAGAATGAAGCAGGTTTTTGTGTGGAACAAACAAACACTAACTAGACATTTTGTCATTTTATGTAAAGAACGACATCAGCCCTTCTACTGTACTGTCTGTGTGGCCTCATTCTGTTTAAGTACAAAATGCATCTGTAGTCATTTAAAGTTTAATAGAAGGGTATTTTGGTTGTTACCTGGTGAATTCAGGATGCTGCAGATAACATCCTCATTTAAAATGTTATTGTTTTTAAGTGCTTAAACACAATATAATGCAATATCAATAAAAGGCATCACTAGGACAGTATTAAAGTAGCTGCTTCGTCACAGCCTATTGAGCTGTTGCTTGTCTCCACATTCACCACATCATCTTCTATAATGCCCCTTTACTCAGGGGTTTGCATTTCTCTTGAGGTGGGACCATTGCTATTTTTTTTTTTTGTCACTACTAGACTCACTGGTGTATCCTCATAGTATTTTGAAGAGTTTTATGCTTTAGCCCACTGCTGGGACCTGACTTGCCTTGACCGTTAAAGGAAAGCAATATTACCGATGATGATGATGGTGCAACTTTTTTTTTCCAGTTCTTAAACTCAATTATTTACAAAGTATTTTAACATTTGTAAAGCACTCACCTGTAGTGATGTAAGTAATTACTTGGGGTATTTATATGAAATCAGTGATCAGTAGTATTCCTTATTTGAAACTTTGTTGTATGCAAATAAATAAATTGGTAAAAGAATAAGTGTTTTCTCTTTTGTCAGTCAGTACTTTTGCATTTCAACACAGGGATATTTAGTTCATATTATTGATGTAGAAATTTGCAATAAAAATACTTTAATTTAATAAAAGCTAATCGAATATTAATTTCTTTTACATTTATTTATTTTTTTAAGATTCATTGAAAAGTTCATTTTTCGTAGCTTATTTAATCTAAGGATGTGATAAATCTTGACGTTGAGGATCTAGAAGGTGGAAAAATGGTTAAAAGGATGAGACCTGCATGCGAATAACATTTTTAATCGATTATTTAGGTATTCTTAGCTATTAATAAAATACTCTGATTGTTCGGTGAAGCATAATACTGTAAGCTGCCTCGTGTCCTGAAGCCGAGCAGCGAGTGTCACGTGTTCCAGTTACTTTTCTCAACGCTGTTGTGAAAGGACCAATTATATGTGCTTGTGGCTTGTGGCCTGTGGCTGTGTGCTTGTGTGTTACACAAATAGATGTTTTCCAGTATTCAATACAGTGTTTAATAATTGATGAATAGATTCTTATTCTAAAGTTAATCACTAGTTTTTTTTCATGTAAATATCATAGATCAATCCGTGTAATTTAAAATATTACAATTCAAGTTTATTTGTTTAGCGCTTTTACAATACAAATCATTACAAAGCAACTTTACATAAAATTAACTTTCTACAATATTTAGTAGTAGCTTATAAGTGGTGACTGTCAGTTTGTGTGCATATGACAGGATTTTCCAGAAATGTTTTTATACAAGACGTAGTCTTAGTAGTAAATATTTAAAACACACGTTTCTTATCCAATGTTTCTGACTGGCAAATAAAAAAACGTCCAATGCGGATTCATCTGGTCACTTACAAAAACCATAGCTAACCATAGTTTGCGTGCGCCAGTATGGCATGATTTATCTACGATTCATTATTTATTTATTCACATTAGAACTGATATTGTATTTGTCTGTGTTTCAGTGGGCTCCCTGTAGGAGGCTCCATCTCCCCCTCATTGCATGTTTACTTGGGACTGGTTTCAGTTCATTGTCATAACCACAGTGTTCCCAAGAGGATTATTTTTGATGACACCACAATATATATATGACATAAAAAATGATTTCCCCTTTCACCTATCTTTCACATCCTGCTGTTTGCACACACAAACAGTGCATTTTTAATGGTTGTAATGGGACGGACAATTGATTGCCAAAAGCAATAAAAGTAAGAAAACCTTTATTAATGCTACAAAATTAACTATGGTGAAGCAACTCCCAGTTTACAATTAACGCTGATGTATATATAAGTAAATATTTAAATTATTAATTCATTTTCTTTCTAGTATATAAAGCCCCTTACTCCATCGACCTCACTCCTGGCAGATGAATGACAAATGAATGCTCTGTGTTGTCCAAATCTACTTCAGTGTTCTCTGTGGCCAGAGAGGACTGTATGACTTTCACAGCATGATACGAAAATGTCTTTCCTCTTATGCATTTGGTAACTTCCTCTTTCTCCGTGTCGATGAGGTGTGTGCACAAATGTGAAACAGTCAAGTCGAAACTGTTGCTGACACGAGTCTGAATGACATGCCTGTTTACTGACTTCAGAGAGCAATATTCTCCTTCAAATGAAACTAATATACTCTTAACCTGCATGTACGAAACAAGGACCTAAAGGCGACAGATTCTTCACAATCATGCTAAAGCAGTTTAACATCTTAAAACAGTTTGGAAATGGGGGGAAGTAAGTACTTTCATTTGTTGCTTTCAGACTATGTTTGTGGTGTTTAACGTGACTCTGTTACAGGAATGTCACTACATGTGACCAAGTGACTGTTTTAGCCTATCTTTTGTATCAAAAAACAAAATATTAATATTATTGATGGCTGTTTTATTTATCCTAGCATGAGTCATTTGTGGTGTAAGGTGCTTTGAAATGAAGAAGGCGATTTGTTTCATATTCTGTGAAAATTGATATGTCTAGAACTTTAGCACTTATTTCTTACATTGATTGGTAAATTCATTTTGGTTTAAGTCTCGTTTAAGCCTGAAAATGAAATGTCATACCAACATTGTGTACCAACATTAGATTTTGGATTTTAATTGACATTTCCTCTCTCTGTGCGTACGTAAAATATGATTTCATTCTACATGTAATCATGTAGTCTAAATAACTTGACGGTGATTAGGTGATTGTCTTGAAAGAGGCCATCATAAAAGGTGTCAATTTTTAGTTTGTGAGGGTGGAGAGCACATCTGCAGGTTGCAAAGATGCTAGTTTTGCAGCCTGCACTGATATGACGTTAACAGGATATTAATAAACTTCTTAACCCCAGACTCATAACAGAGACAATACCACGCTGATAAAATTGTTTGTGTGACCTTTGAAGCGGAAAATGTATACCACGTACTGCATGTGCTTGTTTTGGTCCTATGGAACAGTCTTTACAATCCGCAAGACAATGAATAAAGCCAGGAAAAAAACGAAAAAAAAAACAATTATTTTGTAATATATTGAATGTACAGAAGTGTTCAAAAGTTTGGGGTCAATAAGATTCATTATTTTATTCAGCAATGATGTATTGAAATTGATCAAACGTGATAGTAAATTAATAATGTTGAAGTGTAAAAAAGATGACTAACATCTCATTTTCAGTGACTGATAAGATTTAAAATCACATAAGAATATCTGATGCAATCACAGTGTAAGCTGATCACCACTTAAGCGACACAAAAATGGCTTCTCATGATTTTTGTGTTCTTGGATGCTTTTAGAAACATTTCAAAAGTGAGAAATGACACCGTTCATCTGTCTCTGTGATGATATTTCAGGCTTGAAATTATGTTCTGTGTATCTCCTCGTATCATACGTGCTACACAACAGACTGTGGTTGAAAACGAGAGAGTAAAATGGTTTGTGCTTCAGTTTGCAGTCCACTTCCCCTCTACCCACTTTGTTTGGCCTGTTTTCTACAGCGGCCTCGGCTCTCTAATCTTAGTTTTAGATGCTTTGAGTCACAGTGGGTGGCAACTTTTTCTAGGTAAAAGTTTAGAATTTCTTTTGATTTAAGTTTTTACATTTACGTTCATTAATTTAGCAGATGCAATATACACGAGAAGTGCAGATGCAATATACACGAGAAGTGCTAGTAAATTACTAGCACTTCTCGTGTATATTGCATCTGCTAAATTAATGAACGTAAATGTAAAAACTAGTAGTAATACAATGTTTCGGCCATCGTTCAGAAAAGTACAAGCTAGAACAAGGAGGAAATAAGGAAAAGTGAAAGTGTAGAGGATGCAGTTCTTAATCCGTATGAGTTTTCAGCTGTTTAAATACTAACTAGGTTTCAAAATTAGCTACTAATACATTAACACTCTCTTTATGAGTTTAGTATATACAGCAGTTAGTTTTGGCCCTTAAATTTAATCACCAAGCAGCGTTTCAGGAGTATAGGTACATAGTCCAACAAAACTGGGATTTATTTTTTATTTTTTTAATTTTGCATCTGTGTTTTAGCAGTATCTGGCGAAAATTGTCTCTCTGGGAAGTTAGTCACTGAATCATTCATTCAGTGGATTTGTTTATACACACACTGATCATTCAGGAACACTAGCTGCATCAAAAACCACAAGTAAATAATTTGTGACCATTTGAAAAAATTTGTAGATTATTGTATATTCGGATATACTACATACTGTTTTTACCTACTAAATAGTAGAGAACTATACATATTCAGACGCAGCCACTGTCTTTATGAGTGAGTCATTAAATCATTCATCCATCCAATTTGTTCAAAAACCACTGATTCATTGAGGAACAAAAAGGTCATCACGAGTGCATCACTGAATCTTTCCATTCAAGTCCATTCAAAATTTACTCAGTAAACTACTTGTTTATTGAACTTATTGCTTATTAAGCAGTTTTACATTTGCAGGCATGCTGATGGTCAGAAAATCAACATAGGTCCAGCATCATGGAGGTTACCATCTGTGTTAAAGTAATGTTCAGTGCACTTGTTTCTTTACTGTAGGTCACAAGATGCAACTGACCTTCTCTCAGAGGATCTTGTTATGGTGAGGCATTTCCACCACAGTTCTTGAGAGGCCTATATACACACAAGCTGTGTTACCAGAATATGAATACAGGGCCCTGTAAATGAATCCTCCATCTGGTTCATTTAAGGTGGAACAACGTGTGGAGCCAGCAAAGAAAGCTGCCCAGATCATCTACAAGAAGTTGGTAGGCTGCCTGCAGAGTCAGCAGGGACTGGACTCTGAGAGACGGATGGTAAGCCCCTATTCAATCATGTGGTTTGTAAGTGTGTTGGATGAAATTTTGACACAGATTAAGCAGTTGCTGTATATGACAAATGAGTAGCGTTCAAAAAGACAAATGAAATGGTCATATGATGAAATGCCGTGGCTGTGAAAATCATCTACATGGACCACCATCACAGTGAAATAGTTCAATAGTATATCTTGGCCTATCATTTTGTTAAAAAAAGCTAATCCCTAATTGCTGATGGAGAGTCCTTGAATCTCACTTCTGAGGTTTTCGTTTTGTCTTTAAATGTGGATGATTATGTCTGGAGAAAAAGTTTTGGATATGCTTTGAACATGTGGGAGCTGCTCATAAGTGCTAAATACAGGCCTTTATTTTCTTTTTCCTCAAAAATGTTGTAAAACAGGATTTAGTGTGGAAAATCTGCTCAGTTTCTCTGGTTTTTGTTCAGTTTTGCCCTCTTTTTCTTCCTTTTGTGTATTGCCTTGGGTCATGGATTTACACTGTTATTTTATATTGTCCCCTAGCTGTGATACCCATGTAAACTAATATAAGTAGCTAGTTCTAAAGCAGAACTATCAAAAAACTTGCTACGCAATACTTCCTGATTTCTTCAATCACTTCGCTCATTCAAATTTTTCATTGTTTACAGAAAAAGTTACCCCTCATGATGCTGTCTGTCAGTATGGCTGAGAGCTTTAAGGATTTTGATGGCGATTCCTCCATAAGGTAAATATTTCAATGTTTTAATGTTGTGTAATGTTCATTTACCTCAGGCAGAGGTAAGAGTAAATTATAGCAAATATTGCAAAGTTACCTTGGAAATGCACCCTTTACAGTCTGCTTCTAAGCATACCTGAACTTTCCTGCAGAAAAGTTTTGGAAATGTGCTGCTTTATGCAAAATTTCCTGGCACGGACTCTGGCTGACTTTGAGATGAAGCTGGAGAAAGAAGTTCTTGTGCCTCTGAATAAGCTCAGTGAGGTAGCTTCTTTCTTTCTTACTACCAAACTATATGAGCCAAAACAGGCCGTATTCTTGACCCATTCATGAACCTTGTTATCTATGCAGGATGATCTGCCGGAGATCTTGAAAAACAAGAAACAGTTTGCTAAACTTACAACAGACTGGAATAATGCTCGCGTCAGGTGATTTTTATTTTCAACATTATGACCAGAATATGTCTCAATACTTCTCTTTAAACACAAGTCACACCTTCAAAACTCTGCGATCCTCTTTTATGAAGACATGAACTTTTATGTGTCTCACTTTTAGATCTCAGACCAGCACAGGCCCACAGGCCAAGCAAGATGGACTAAGAGAGGATGTAGAGGAGGCCTGGAAGAGACTGGAGTCTATTAAGGTTAAACTTGGATATAGTTGGTTTCTTCACTAATCACAGATTTATTATGCTATTATGGCCAATTCAATATCTAGTTCAGTAATGATCAGGGATGTCCCATCTCAGTCCTGCAGAGTTTAGCTCCAACTTTCTTTAACACACCTGCCTGGAAGGTCTGTACTTTCTAGTATGCCTAGTAAGAGCTCGATTAGCTGGTTCATGTGTTTTTTTTTTTTGATTAGGGTTGAAGCTAAGCTCTACAGGACACCAGCCCTTCAGGACTGAGTTTGGACACCCGCGTCTCTAGATCTGATCTGATAAAATACAATTTGGCTACCAACTGAAACTTTACAGCTTGTTCAAATCTAACTTACACCACTTGATTATCTAATTTCCTTCCTCTACTGTTCATACTGTCAGAAGGCCAAGAAAAGCATGTTACTTAAACTGTGAAAAAGGTTAGCTAAACAAATATTTTTAGGTTTACAAAGTCGACATGAAACGTGTGGCTTCATCAGAAGAGGTTGTAGTATTTTCAAGGAATCCACAGCAAGGAAATCAATAACACAACACATTTTCTTTCTCTCAGGATCAGTACTCTGCAGACCTCTATCATTTTGCCACTAAAGAGGATGAGTATGCCAGCTACTTCATCCGTGTGAGTACCTATGTCCTAAGTGTTTCTCAAACTTCCCCACAGACCCATCATTAATGCTCAAGTGCCCTTTTTCACCGATACCATGTCAGAATTGTGTTCCTTTGAACTCTTATTGCACTAGTTATCATTGATCTAATGAAAATGTTAATTAACAGATATCAGATCAACAAATAGTCAATACAGTGAGTTGGAAAAAGCAAATGTGTTTGTCTGACATTTTGCGTTATTTGTATTATATGTATAAAATGATTTATTTACTTGTGGCTTGTATATAAATAATTATCTTATCATTGCCATTCAGTTGTCCTGGGATGACTCCTTGGAATGTTTTCAGTCAGTCAAGGGGTTAAAAAACATACTTGAGATTGTTTGTGCTCCTTTTCTGATAGCTTCTAGATTTGCAAGCTGAATATCACAAGGCCTCATACGAATTCCTGGAGAAAAACATAACCGAGCTCAAAGAGAGTCACAGCAACACAGGTGAGCAGAGGAAAAGGTTGATTATCAGTGATTAAAACATCTAAACATTCAAATCGTTCAAACCGCAGCATTAGCACAACTTATTTGAAAAGTATATCTGTCTGATTGAAGAGCCCCAGATGAGTTCATCAGAAGAAAAGGTTTTCGGAGAGCCTCTGCTGTCTCACCTTCAAAGCTGTGGAAGAAAGATTGCTGTCCCTATTGAGGAGTGTGTCGGCATGCTGCTATGTACAGGGCTGAGGGAAGAGGTTAGCACACACACACGCGCACACATGCATATTTAAAAGCCACAAATGCACCTACACACAGATGACTGCACACCCACATAACTGCATGCCCAGTATCATGAGCATAGTGTTTCACTTCTCCACTCTCATCTTAACAATCTCTCACTATCTATCTTTACAACTGTCATCTAGGGTTTGTTCAGGCTAGCAGCTGCTGCATCTGTTGTAAAAAAACTGAAAAGCTGTCTGGATTCAGGGACTGTCGACCAGAAAGAGTTCAGCTATGACCCACATGCTGTGGCAGGTGAAAGGCCATAGTAACTTTTTTTGTGTGATTTGTGTGAGCTTGACTTTGTTTGTATGAGTTTGGTATTAGCTGATGCCTTAACTGATAAGAATGGGGAAAGTGCTTTGTGATACGCCGAACGTGGTTACAATATGTGGTTAAAGTAACAAACTGCAGCATATATAAAAAAACAAACAGATGTGTTGTTAGGATCCTTACTGTAACATTTCAACCATCATTTATTCATGTTGTTTCAAACTCGTATGATTTTCTTACGTGGAAAACTATAGGAGAAATTTAGCAAAATGTTCATGCTGCTCTTTTTTATATGCTAATAGTAAACAGGGACTGATGGTGTCTAAAAATGACTCAAATGAAGCTTTAACCTCTGTGTGCTATATTCCTATACTGGTGTTTAATGTTATTTTGTTTGTACTGTCTTTTCAGGGGCTCTCAAGTGTTACTTGAGAGAGTTGCCTGAACCGCTCATGACATTTGAGTTATATAATGAATGGTTCAAAGCTGCAGCGTAAGTCTGTACATGCAGCTTGTTTATTTCTGTATCAGTGATAAAACTCCTTAGATACTGAGTTTGAATGCATTTTAATTGTCTTGTCGTGTTTTTTTTTTTTTTTTTAGAGAAAAAGAAACAGATGAAAAATTAAAGCAGTTGCGCACAGTGTTGCAAAAACTTCCTAAAGAAAACTATGACAACCTGAAGTACGTCAGAGTTTCAACTCTGAATGTCTCCTTTCCACGTCAGACCATTAATGCACATTTTCACACTTCACATTCACTCTGTCTATCTTTCTTTGACTTCTCTCCCTCTCCATCAGATACCTTGTCCAGTTCCTGTCATACTTGTCAGAACAGCAAGCGGTGAATAAGATGACACCCAGTAATATAGCCATAGTGCTTGGACCTAATCTTCTGCGGCCTCGCAGTGAAGAGTCAGTATAGCACCAAGTCTAGACTAAAGTATGCATCTAAAATGCAATCTCCTAAAATGTCACTCTGCTTTCTCTTTTTCAGTGAGACAGCATTGCTGGACATGGCATCTGCCTCTTCAGTACAAGTTGTGGCTGTCATAGAGCCGCTTATACAGTATTCCAAGAGCCTCTTCCCCGAAGGTAATGGAATGTTACATAAGTCATGGTTCACTGTTGTAAAAACAGCATTAAATATCTTTTATATCGTATTACTTCCAGAATTTCATTTCTGTTCATTCTTTAATGCAGAGGTTGCCAAACTTATTTTAAATTATAATTATATAATTAAAATATCTACTTGAAGTACCCCGTGGTATTTTAAGTTAATATTTCAGTCATTTTACCAAACTTTTGCATGTTTATAATTCTCTGATGTTGCTTAAAGGTCACATGGCAATACAAACAAGATAAAAGAATTTACTTTTTTTTTTAGTAAGCGTTTTATTTTGAGCTTATTTTGTCTTTAAAGTAGACACAAATCTCTTTTTAGCTGTGATACGGTCTCAGTCCACATTACATTCACACTGCTGTTTTAGGGACCCAATTAAATTGAGTAATTACAAAATTGAATATCTTTTGTAACTTTATTATCTTTTGTAAATTATATTTATTTTGTAACTTACAATTATACTGTACAATACAAATTAATATTTGCTAATAATTATAATTTTATTTTAATTTCAGTTACAATATAAATATTTATTATTGTTTTAAATTTCAAATGTCTAAACCATCGAGCTTTAAAAATGTCAAATGCTCAAGCTCTTATTATGGTGGAATACTGCTGAATTGCTAATGTTATTAGGAAGTTTTACCTTTTTATTTATATATCTGATACTTTATATTATGTATCAGATATAAAATATAATTAAAACACTGAAGTGCAAAGAATTTAATTTTGTGAAATTCAATATAATTCTTTTTAGAGGTTGAATTTGAGGTCCCAGAACTCCCTGAAAGCCCGATCCCGAAAATATCCCGGAGACCACTTTCTGACAGCATCTTACCATCTCCCCCTTTCTCCTCTGCTCGATCGTCACTATCGAAAACTGACAGGTAGTCAACCAACGTTGTCATTTTTATGCTCAAAACTTATAAAGTTACAAAAAGTTTTTAATAAAGTTACAAAAGTCTTATTTTGTTTTGGCTTTGTGTGCTTCTAATTTCAGCTCGGCATCATCTGAGGACCTTGGGGTGACAGTAGTTGTGAAATCTCAGGTGAACCGTGATGCTGTTGTGTGGGACAACAACGATTCTTATTCAACTGCTCAGCCACCTGCACTCAATCACATGCCTTCAGCACTTCCTCGTTACACTCCGGTACACGCCCACAGCCAATCACAGGCTAAGACACCGTGCTCCAGCCAATTAGAGCCGACTCAGGAGCTGCCCTCCCAATCCCAGGAGCCTACCCTGAAGATCGCTGCTCCTTTTAAACGTATGTTGGTGATCATAGATGCTTTTTGTGTTGTCTCATTGTGGTAGAACCTAAATTTCCAATTGATTTCTGCAGCAAGGAGGTCTTTCATTCAGCACAAGGCACCAAACATTGCCAAAGGCCCTCCTATTAACCAGGCAGGTGCTTTCCCAGCAGCCCAGACGAAAGTGTTTCCTGTTCCTCTGCCGAGAAGCTCTGAAATAAAACCACCACCTTCACCCAAGCCCGAAAACACCCAAGCTTCATTGGCCACGTTGCCTGAAGGAGGACCACAAAAGAAACCCCAAGGCAGAAGACCTAAAGTTCCTCCTCCACAACCCCCCCAAGCACTGATCAAGCAGCTCTCCTCTCCAGCTCAGTGAGTCTTGGAAAAGAAAGTCGACTGGGAAAAAGCACTGGTTTGCTATGACATCTAACAGTTTGTACTTTCTCATGTGCAGTATCTTCTGGTTAAGCTTTTAACTGCAGTGTTTTTTAATACACTAGTGTTCAAAAGTTTGAGGTCTGTAAGATAAAAAAAAAAGTTTTTGCCAAAAATGCAGTAAAAAAAAAAACCCGTAATACTGTAAAATATTGTTACAATTTAAAAGAACTGTTTTCTATTTTAATATTCAAAATGTAATTTATTCATGTGAAGGCACAGCTGAATTTCCATTACTCTATTACTCATCATTACTCCAGTCTTCAGTGTCACATGATCCTTCAGAAATCATTTCAATATGTTTGATTTGGTGCTCAAGAAACATTTTTTATTATCAATTCTGAAATCCGTGATGCATTTGTTTCTTTGATGGGCGGAAGTTCAAGAGAACAGCGCACTCCTCTAAATTTATAAATATCTTTCACTTTCAGTTTTGATCAGTTTAATGCAATCTGAATAAAAGAATACATTCCTTCAAAAAAAAAACAAAAAAAAGCTTTGACCCCAAGCCTTTGAACAAAAGTATATGTCGTTTTGGTTTTCCTTTTGGTATATTAGATCAGCTTTATAGATACGGGTTTTAAGAACTGTCAAACAAATATACCACAGTACAATCTGACATCCTTTGGTTTTAGTTTAAGGCGTACTGACAAGCTTCAGGTTAGATATTAATATAGAAGCATGACATTTATAAACGCCATAACAGTACAATCATCTACACACTTGTTAAAGCATTTTAAGGCTGATGTTGTTCATAGCTTCTTTTAATGAAACTTTATTGCTGTCATTGAAGGGTAACATACATTGCTGTTTTGTAAATTTCTTGTGCAAAGCCGCTCGTACGTACAGTATGTAGATATTATATTGTGATAAAGGGAATTGAGAGGTTAACTGTCAAAATAAAACTTAAATTCAAACAAAATTCATATTGATATTTAATCATAATTTCATAATACATTGATAAAAGTTTTTGGGCATCATATAATATTACTATATACTGTGTTGCTCTTAAGATATTTATCATGTAATAAATGAGAGAAAAATGAAAGTCATGGTTGGTTGTTTTATCTGTTTTGTATGTGCTAATGTGAAAACCTAAAGCACATCACAGCTTTGTGCATCACATTGACCAGTGGGTCTTCGTCTTATCTTTTAAAGATTGCTGGTTTCCAAGGAAATAATGTTTTTAAAAATTAAACTGCCACACAGTCTTCACAATGGGAATATGAGCTATTAAAACTACATGAATGCAAAATGCTAAGTGTTAGATACACTTGTATTAGATTCAAGATAGCTAGCAAGTATATGTCTGTACTTCTACATGGTATCACTACATTACATACGATTGAGGTTTACTTGAAATCTAAATACTGTAAACTCAAATTGTGCATATTTTAATGGTATATTGTTACCACTGTATAGCTAGCTGTGTTTATTGTGCATTACAAAGCTACTGTGGCAGGTTTTATTTACCTGGATCAAATCTAATATTTTAGGAATGAGAAGGTAGGATCAAGTATAGGTGAACATTTGAGATGCCAAAATGTATGTTCTTGTCCAATATTAGAAAACTGAAAGATTTACTCTTATGTATGTAAAGGGGTAAATAACAAATAATCCGCTTTCATTTTCCCCAAAATTGTAAGGAATAGTGCATCCAAAAAAAAATATCATTATGAACTTGTAAGACCTTCCTTTTGAGGAACCAAAATTTTAGGTGAATATCTTTGGTGCTCTTTTCCATATAATGAGTCTGAATGAGAACTGTACACTCCAAAATGACAAAAAAAGCACCAAAACTTTAACAAAAGTAATCCCGTTCACTTGTGGGTTGTAAGTAGTTTTCTTGAGTCCCACCATAGCTGTCTGTGAGGAACAGAACAAATTTCATTATTGTTACATTTACAATTTATTATTTAATTGTTATTAAAGGTTATCCCCCACCACCCACCCACCCAAAAAGAAAAATCTGACCTGATCTCATTCCAAACCTTCCAAGCATTTCTTTCAAAATATTTTAAAGAATGTTGGGAACCAAACAACATTGAATTGAATCTTTTAAATGAATCAGTTTATCATATACAGAAAACCAGTCTGGATGATTCGTTGAAAACTGAACCAGAATTGATTTGGTTCACGAGTCAATTATGACAGAATGTTCATTTTTGACTTTTAAAGTATCCCTTTAAAATTGCTGTACGATTTGGATGTTAGGCATCTGGTAGTGTTAGACTTTGATTTCTTCCTCTTCATCAGGATAGCTGTATGGTCCTCTCCTATGAGAGTTGTTGTTGTTTGTATTCCTGAGTCCTCCACTCCCATAATGACGTGCCAGCACATCAGCAGCCCTCTGGAAACTCTCCGGCTTCATGCCGTGATCCTCAATGAAGACTGGGCGCATCTGATCCCCCAGCATGGATTTTTTGGGTGACTCACCATTTACAAAGTCTGAATTCTTCCACTCTCCTCCATACAACCGTGTCCTACCGTCATAGTCTTCTCTCAGGAGAGAGTCCACCAAAGATGTGGTTGGGTCCGAGTCCACCTCAGAGTTCTCATTGGTGGACTGTGTTTTTTCGCTGATGGGATCAGTCTTCTCACACACAGGGCTGTCAATCACGGCAAAGACTTCAGACATTAGGGAAGGGCCCAGGTCAAGAGTGAAGGAGTTCATGGAGTCAGAAGGACTGATGGAGTCTGAACAGGGGAAGGACGGGATACCCGTGTCTGTGAGCGAGCCTCTGTGGATTTCAGGCTGGCAGGCTGATGGAGAACTGCCCTGGGCTGGATGCTCAGTGCGGGACAGTCTCGGCAAGGTTACAAAGCCAGACTCCAAACCTTCAAAACAAAGAAAGAACAAAATTAATCTTTCTTATGAGTTCGGCCAACAGAGGGCAGTGAGAACCAACACATTGCATTTAGAACTTTCAGACTGCAGCCTAAGCAGCAGGAGTAGCAAATAATTTCTGCCATATGGTTGAATGGCCTTAAAGTGATAGTTCAGCCCAAATGTACAATTTTGTCATCATTTACTCACCCTCATGTCTCAGTGTTTTTGTCCATACAATGAAAGTCAATGGGGTCCATACAATTATGGCCCCTAATGACTTTCATTATATGGACAAATGCAGTCAAAATATCTTCTTATGTGTTATAAGAAAGTAAGTCATACAGGTTTGGAACAACATGAAGTAAGTAAATGATAACAATATTTTCTTTTTAGGTGAACTGTCCTTTTAAGATCTGTGATTCTGACCATATTGAACTCTGTAACACTGCACACTTGGCACAGAAAGGGCAGCAATTACAATTTACAGGAAAATCTTGGATACAGAAACTCTTCACATGATTGAAAACAGGGCTCTAAGACGGGATGTGTGCTCAGCACTAAAACATCTCATTCATAGCTCCCGGTCAAAACAACAGTCTGATGGGGAGTCATTCAGTCAGCTGAATTAAACACTTAGTTTGCTTACTAAAACTTTCCATATAGTGATAATTAAACTCATCAGACTGTTTGGGTGTGCGTTTGGTGCATGTTTTTTTTTTTTTTTTTTGGTATGCAAGGGGTTGTTTATGAACAGGCTCTCCTGTAGAGCAGCCGGTGAGGCATGTTTGAGGTATTTGAATGGGTGAGGCAGACGCTGATCACTGAACTGTAATGTCTGGGTCTAAGGAGTCTGGGATTGCCGCAGGTGTTTAGATGGTTTATCAAACAATTTCTGTTTAATCTGACACATGTTTCCCTCAAGGACACAAAGCTAGTAAACAAACATGTTTAATTCAGACAAAACATACACGTGACACAGTGGCTACGTACACTGCCATTCAAACAATTTGGTCTCTTATGCTCAAGAAGGTTGCATTTATTTGACCAAAATACAATAAAACAGTAAAATTATAAAATATAACAACATTTCTATTTAAAAATATGATTTATTTTTGTTATGCCAAAGCTCCATTTTCAGCTACTCCAGTCTTCAGAGTCACATGATTTTTCTGACATCATTCTAATATGCTAATTTGCTGCTCAAGTAAAATTTCCTTATTTATTACCATTGTTAATGATTAATATTTATGCTGATATACTAACAATGATTAATATTTTTGTGAAAACAGCTAATACTTTTTTTCAGGATTCTTTGATGAATAGAATATCTTTTGTAACATCGTAAATGTCTTTATAGTCAATTTTTAAAGTCAATAGTTATAGTCAATTTTAATCAATTGAATGTGTCCGTGCTGAATACAAATATTTTTATATTGCTTAATCCTGTTCGGTACACACATTTCAGTTATTCATATTTTTTTTTTCTGTTTTATTTTATTTTACATTTCATTTCATTTTAGTGCTTTCTACAACACATTTACTGTATATTAAATCCACGTAATGTGTATGGAACTGAACTGAATGTTTTTGTTAATGCAGATGTGGTGCTACAAAAATGTGCAAGATTATATTCATCAAGGTAATGTTCATGATTTTATCCAGCTTTATAAGGATTTCGTTTATTTTCATGACCTTCTAAAGCCTAGTTATCTCACATTTAAAATTCCATGATTTTGTACCATCATACCTTCCATCAGCCATGCGGTTTCAATCATATCAGGAGGGACATATGTACACACACAGAAGGCCCATAACTTATGGGCTTCACTTCTGCATTTGAATCTGAGTCTGTCAAAGGTGAACAACACTTACAAACTCACCGTACAAGTATGTGGAGGTCTCTGATGTTTTGGGTGGACTAGGGAAAAGCACTTTGACAGGAAAGCCGTTGGGTGAGTCCACGTCCAGCCGGGGGAGGGATATGGCATTCTTTATGATTGGAGAAATGGGTGGAGGTGGGGGTGAAAGGTCCTTGGAGCTGCCGCGGGGCCTTTCGGGGGTCTTGCGGACACGGCGAAGCGTGCGGGAGAAGAATCCCTCATTCTTCTCTGAAGTGCAAGAGTCTCCGTCTGTGTTATTTCCTGCTCCACCATGGTTGCTGAGGAACGAGGTGTCCCCGAACACATCCCCTCCACGGCCCACATGCATGGTGTGGCGGAAGTCGCCCAAAGGGGGGCTGATCATGTCTGGGGTGAGTTCACCTTTAAATCGACGCTTTCCTGAGGAGTGAGAAACCAGGCCCTTCAGGCCGGTGAGCTTGCCCAAGTTCATGGCTTCTCCGGGTACAATAAGCACGTTTCCAGAATCAGAAAAAAAATCCACAAATTTTGTTTAAAAAAATGGCGAGAACACCGTAAGAAAGCAAATTATACACGTATCCCCCTTTAGAATAAAAACCGCAGTTGAGTGGAAAGTTTTTTTGCACAGTTTCTCAAAAGGCAGACGCATTCAGCTATGTCCCGTTTTGGCCATCGGTCTTTGTTCATATCCAAAAAGATTCTGTGAAGATAAATGTGAGCTGAAAATATGCATGACTCCAATTCCTGAAAACCTCGGCTGCATATGTGGTAAAAGATTCTGGGCTTCACAGTTGTTCTGGGTTTTTGCTTTTGAAAAAAAAGAAGAAAAATAAAATCAGTTCAGAAATAAATTTAGCTCAGACTGAAGATGTGTGGTTTAGGACTGAAACCATGTGCTCCTTCTTTAGTAAGGTCCAGAGAGTCTGCTGCTACATGCTCTGGAAGATGCAAATATTAACAAAATATCTGTAAACAATTCAGTTGCTAAAAAAAAGTGATATAATATGGTATGAGACATAGGCACAGACATGCT
The DNA here is from genome assembly GCF_963082965.1 of Carassius carassius. NCBI lineage: Eukaryota > Metazoa > Chordata > Actinopteri > Cypriniformes > Cyprinidae > Carassius > Carassius carassius. Next base: position 13,982,075 of record NC_081793.1, on the reverse strand, counting down.
ACACTAATTATCACATTTTAATGTACAAATGTATATATTTTTAAAATTGCATGTTTTGTAAAACTGAGTAAATTTGAGTAAATTTGAGTTGAATTATTGAGTGCAGTGCCCTTTAAAAACCTAAATTCTGCTTTAACTCACTTGCACTGTACAGTATTTCAGTCGTTCACTTTAAGGGTATCCTTTTACCAAAGTATGCATATTTACCAGAGAATTTGTAAAGAGACGCTAAGGTTACATTTCACAATGACATGAAGTTTGACAATTTTCTCAAAAAAAAAATTCAGTATAAAAAACATTTAATAGATAAAACATTTTGTTTACTATTAATAACTATTATTATATTTTTTTTAGCATTGGGTCAGCTCAGACTTTTAAATTGTCCTTGACTAGTTAAAGTCATGAGAAACATTTTAAAAGGAGCAATTCCATCAAACCACGACAAGCTTTGCTTTGGCTGTGTTCCACATTTCATGCTAAATTACCAGTAAAGACTCACCATCTGTGATAAGCACAAGTCATTTAGCCAAACTTGTTACCTGATAAATGTTAGGTCATAAATCTTATCGATTCTGCTGGACCTAGGAGAAACACTACAATATATATCGTTTAAATATACTGCTAAAAATTACACAGGCCACATACCTTAATCCAACTTGAGTAATCAATGTGATCACATGCTTTTCCAATACAAGTTCATTCAGTAACCTTTGACCTGCACCCTGCTGAAGTGTAAGGTGGCAGGGAGGCTTGTTGCTTTATCCCTGCATGTATACTCTCCTCATGCTCCTCCACTCCCACTGGCCTCTGCTCCTGATCCTTTGTTTTTAAAGATGCTCAAATCCAATGGCTTACTTGCCAGGAATCTCCAGGGGGAGATAAAAGGTCTTTAAAAGGCAATAAATTAAATGTAATAATCTAGGCAATAGTAGCCTACAGCTTGACGGAGGCTCCTTAAAGACTGGCCATGTTCAGGATAAACCCCTAATCCCTCTTCCCTTCCTTTACTCCGAATCCTGCTGTCTTATTCCAATCAGTCGTCCCAGTATGTAGGGGTTCTTGTAAAAATCAACAAAGTCCTGTATGAGAGAGTGAAACAGGTGGATGTGTAACACAGACCATGATTAAAGCAGACCAAAAGTCCAATACAAATGATATTATCAGCATAAAAATTTGAGTGAAAAGTTGAATTTAAAAAATAACACGAATTTCAGAATGTCTTAGCATTTGGTACAGTTTGTTTATTAGTGACCTAGAAATAGTGTATAGAATCTCACTTTTATTATTTTTTATTAATATTATGTATTGTTTATTTCTAAAGTATGTTATTATTTATATATGTCTTTGTTTTACATAGTATATAATATTAAATAATATTACAATGCGAGTCAAATGTTTGGAATAATTAAAAAAATAATAATAATAATCATGTTTTCTCACCGAGGCTGGGTTTGTTCGATCAGAAATACAGTATTATTGTGGAATATTATTATTTTATTACTGTATCACAAATTTTACTGTATTTTTAATCAAATAAATTCAGCTTTGGCGAGCAAAAACATTAAATAAATCTTAATTATGCCAAACTTTTGACTGATATTGTATATAATATTACATAACAAAAATTCTGTTCATAAGTCTTGACATTAAGTGGATTTAATAAGTATTGGTCAAACATGAATGTCCATATTTAGATTTATGGTCAAAAATGTATTTTGGGAACGTTGTCCTAACAATTTTTTTCCAACATCTTCTGAGAAGGAATGGGTGGTGGGGTATGTCGTTGTGTAATGTGCTAAACATAACTTAACAAACTAATACACTGACATTCAGCAGAGCTGCTGTTGCCTCTTGACATGACAAATGGCAGTAAACTAAAACACATCATTATTGCAGCTGTTTTTAGTGAATGCAAACAATACAATTATGTCTGGGCATTGTTTGAGAGAAGTAGATGTGCATGTCAACCCCTAAACACCAGTCTAATAGATCCAGTGTGTGTGCATGCATTCCTGGGGGATACATCTCTGTCAGACATCCAGTACAGTACCCACATTCAAGATTAGAAACATGTCGGACTTCCTTCATGTGGGCTTAAATGTTGATCTGTCCGATCTTAATAGCACTTGCTCTTTGCAGCCGTCCAATACAGATTTATATAATATAATTAAGTAAACAATTTAACATCAGTCACATTGAACATTTGATCTTTTGCATTGAAAAAGGGTTCAAAAGGAGTTCAATATACAGTACCTAACATATTTCTCCCATTCCCCTGAAACTACTTCTTGATCAGCTAGGCTAAATTACTGTATAACTTAGCTAACTAGGTGAACAAACATTCAAGATAAGGCCTCATTTTTCCTTTTCACCCCATTTTTTCTCTCATCTCGTGTGGTCTAAAGAAGAAGAAGAAGAAAAAAGGCTGCAAAGGCATAAAGCATGATTACAAATATTCTCATTTCATCATTTGATCATATCCTATTTTTACAAAGCACTCAGCATGACCGTCTGGCGGAGTGAGTCCATTATGGAAAATAGCACCGATGCAAATCTCAATGGTTCTGTGTGAAAATATACTGTAACATGCCCTGTCTGTTTTACTCATGTCATTATTCTATGAATAGGCTATATGGGACAAGGACAGATCGATGTTGCTGTAACAGTCCATTGATCTAGTCATTTGTGAACTTTGGATTTCATTGCTACACAGAAATGCCATCCTAGTTTATTCACTTTTCAAATGTACCCTAAAAGTTTAACATAAAAGTAGACTTGCAAGACAGTGCATGTTTTTCTCATCGGTAACCATAACCAAATCTTGAATAAAGCTTATGGACAAGTACGTAAACCTTAAATTCCAACATCTAATTAAATTAATTTATCATAAAGAATGAAGTGATTAATGACCACCGTTCATAACGGGCATGAACTGTAAGTATGCCGTGGAGCGCGCATACTAATTTTACAGCAGCATATATTAGGTTTCCTCCGTCATGCACTCAATAACACACGACTAGTCTGAATTTATGCCATAGGGTAGACTACTTGTTGACTAAATTAACATAGGATAAGCTACTAAACAAAAAGCGAATTTAGGAAACTGAATATGCACTTAAATAAGTCGACACAATTCAAAATGTTGAGGCATCAATGTTACAATTGAGTAAACCAGTACAACTCACCTCGTGTGTTGATGAATACAAGTGTATCATGCCTCAAAAAGCGATGAATGAGATGTATCTCCACATAGCAAGATCCTGCAGTCCACCACAAATCTTTTCTCTTTAGTACAGTCTTCAGTTTGAGAGGCAACGGTCAGTGTGGAGCTCCGTGTCGCGTTTGGTCAGGCGAGAATCGCGGGGCGGGCGTTTCGAACACTTTGGACAAGTTCCATGTTCCCAGTGTGTTCAGTGCTACGACTGTATATCTCTCGAGTTGAAATCCCATCGCCAGTCCTGTCATATGTCTTTTCAAACTTCTAATACATTATAATCATAATAATACATTATTAATTTAATAATAAAACATTAAATAGTTATGCAGTTTAAAGGTTTATTGCTCATCTCAGCAATAAGATTCAATTTTAAGTATCCTCATGTGTTTTTATTTTATTTATTTATTTTAATCGAAGCATGTGCTGTGCTCAGGGAACTGTAATTATAAAGTCTTCAGTTTTCAAATGTAGATAATGCATCACTGTTTGAGGATGTTTGCTTTCAGCAGGGATTGCATAAACTGCAAAAAGGCCTGTGATCAAAGTCTAGATGGCTTTATAGTGTTGGAGTCACCACTGGGTCAAAAAAATTCATAACCCAGAGCAGTGTTTTTGATGTAAGCAGATCAGTAGATCAATGGAAGCCCTGCAGTGTGTATCCAAGGGCAATGCTTGAGCATAAGTGATGCATTGATTGTGATGCAGAACAGTCCTCTCATGTATTGAGAGGGAAAATAGCCCGGAACATGCTGATCCATTCAAAACCACTGCTGCTGTTAGAAATAAGAGATGGATTGGTAAAAAAATAATAATAATAATAATAAAAAAGCCATTTGCGGAGCTAAAGTTTCTTCATCATGGATTATTGGGTGGTGTTAGCGCAGTGGATAAGACGCATGCCTGTGGTGTGGGAGACCCGGGTTCGAATCCACTGTGAACTGCCAGTGTGTCCCTGAGCAAGACACTTAACCCCTAGTTGCTCCAGAGGCGTGCGACCTCTGACATATATAGCAATTGTAAGTCGCTTTGGATAAAAGCGTCAGCTAAATGTAAAATGTAAATGAATTATAAAATAGCGACTTCAGAGATGTAACTGCATCGAATGCAGTTAATATCAACAGCTACAAGAATTTCATTCTGTTTGTCTGATCTTTTCTGTCATATATCTTTTCATCTTTATTCTCTGTTTTTCTCTCTGCTCCTTTATTGTCCCATCAGCTGCTCTATCTTGTTCTTCCTAGAGTAAACAATCCCCTCTGCTCAAGCATGCCAACTATTTGCTGTGAATAACATGTAGCTTTGGATAGTTTTCAGATGCTGGCTCCAACAGGGAGGCAGGGATATAATTTTAGATTTTTCTCTCCCCTTTTTGACTTCACAACAGTCTATCATTTCCTTTGTACACCCAAGTCTGTCTCTCTCAGTCTGTTTCCCCCCCATTTCCTCCTTTTCCTTTCACATAAGTCCAGTGCCTATAGTCTTTTTAATTATTATTGTTTTATATTAATACAAATGCAATAAGGAAACAAAAACCCATGATGGCCGCAAGCCACCAGTGCAACCGCCACCCCAGTGGCATCAGGAAAATGCTACACAACAGGGACATGCATTTACAGTAACCCTCTGGCAGTCTGGTTTAAAGGGTTAATTAAATGAAAGGGTTACACTGTATCATAAAGAGTGTTAAACACACACACACACACACACACAGAACAATATATAAAACTGTGGTAACACTTAACAATACGTTTCAGTTGTGAACATTAACTATATTAGCTTCTGACTCACAGTTTGTAAGTACGTTTTCATATTTAAAGAATTTGCCACTGATGATTTAAACATGAGTTCTGATCAGTGTACTGTATAGTAGCACTTGTTGTTTGTCATTTCTCCAGACATGGTTTTATGTTTACGCAGTGTGATACACAACACAACGCATAAAAAGACAGTATAAGTCATTATAATCAGTAATTATGTCCCCACTGGATGCAACAAATGCCTCATTTGTAATGGGTTTAATTGTTTTTGTCTTGTCACGCATCACAGTATGGTAAGGGGCATAAATTTTCCGTCATATGCTTGAGGCATTAACCAATCACAAAACACTGGATAGCTGGCCAATCAGCATACACCTCACTTTTCAGAACGATGAGCTTTGTAAAAATCAACGCACTTCAGAAAGGCGGGGCATAGAGAACCAAATCATGCACACTATGTGGAAAATAATGTGTTTTGTAACCTTAAACCACATAAACACATTGCATTACACCAAATACACAAAATAATGTTATTTTTAGCTAAGTCATATGACCCCTTTAATGACCTATAAGCATTTGTAAAGTAATTATATGATACCACATTACCATTCGAGTACACATTAACTTATTTTATGTATTTATTTTTCTATCTTACTAATTTAACTGTGAAGTAAACGATCAGGCTTAAAGATGTATTATCCTTTGTGTGAGAGAGGGTAGGATATATCAAACTTTTAATGATCTATAACAGGGGTAACCAACCCTGCTCCTGGCGATCGACTGTCCTGCAAAGTTCAGCTCCAATCCTAATCAAACACACCTGAAGCAACTAATTAAGGTCTTCAGGATCACTTAAAAATTAAAGGCAGGTGTGTTTGATTAGGGTTGGAGCTGACCTTTGCAGGACAGTCAATCACCAGGAGCAGGGTTGGTTACCCCTGATCTAAAAGATAAAAAAAAAAAGTTAATGCTCTATAAGGATTTCTAAAATAACTATGTAAAAGTATACTGACAGTACAGTACATATCAACTGATCCTATGTGTGACGAGTGGGGCAGGACCGAGGGACGTGGGAACGAGCGAGGCCGGTGGAGTGATTGGAGATGAACGACACTTGTTCGACCCACCGGCCTTGAGTCCCACGGAGGAGATGGAAGGATATAAAACAGGAGCGACGACAGTGAAGGACGAGAGAGAACCAGGCCTGGGCTTTATTTTATGTTTTGGTTTTTATTTGTGTTATGTGTGCATCAGTCGTCCGTGAGGGGCTGTTGCGCTGTTTTGTGTTTATTTTGATTATTAAAGTTTCATTTTGATTGTCCGCCGGTTCCCGCCTCCTTCTTCCCGATGATTATGGAGTTTTATCATTACACTATGCATTTATTTGTCATACTAATAGATGGAGATTGAGCTGAACAAAATTAGGCTTAAAATATTTCTAATCATATGGCTTCATCTAGTGGACATCCTTAGTATTAAAGCCTTCATCTGTCAGCTGAAATGTCTGATAGTTTTTAATTTTCAGCTGGCCCCTGAGGATTTACAATTTACAAAACTAAGCATGTTTCCTCAGAATTACTTGTTCTCCATATGTAATTTTTTTAAAGAGTTTGGATAATGCACTTTAAAGTTATAAGAAAATAACTTATCTTATTTACTGTTATTTTATAAAAACCCATGGTGACACCTTTCAACATATCCAAAATCCGTTCACAATGCAGCATCTTCAGTATCTTGGCATCATGTTGACAAAGTTTGTTGTGAATTGCATCATTCTCCTAGAAGGAGTATGCATTAATTCACCCCAAAAAAAAATATATATTTTTTTTAGAAGAACAATAGTGCCTTGCGCCCATGGCTTGGGCCTTAATTAAATAAATAGCTGTAAGTTGCTACCCTATGTGTCTACCACATCCATGTGTTTTGTCTTCCTGCTTTCTTCCTACAGTCTCCCATGATGATGTAGAAACTGCTGGTGTTCAGGCCCATTAACTGTGATTCCTGTCTTGAGATCAGTGCCAAAAAGGGAACGGATCCAGCTGACTATTTTTAGCTGATTATGGCAATGTATACAGAGCTCAGATTTGAGCGATGTCCTGGGGTTGGTTTTCCTCTATGCTTCCTCATAATGAACTATGGGTTAACAAATAGCAAGTGTTGAAGTTTGTAATATCATGTTTTGCTTGATAGCTTTAAACAGGCCACAAATTCATTTAAACATTTAAAGCTATGTTCACACATGATCTGATGATGACAAATGCCTTTGAGAAAACAATGTGATTCTTTTTTTTTATACACTCGATGCTTATTATTGATAGTTAGGTGATTATTAAAAAAAGCAAGATAAGCTTGTAACTGAGTGTATGTACAGTACACATTGCTACAAGTCTAATTTTATCAGTTTCCTCCCTCATGTGCTTTAAGTTTTATTTTGTACTTTGGCCTTTTTGTTTATTTCCTTTTTGACTGTAGACATATTTTGTATTCAAAACTCACTTCAGTCTCATCCTGTTCTTGAGTTGCACTGATTTAAAAGTGTTTCTTCTTGCATCCGCTCCTCTTACCAATATCACTCTTCTCTGTGTTTAGTCTAGGCCATCATCTCTTTGTAGAGATACTGATCATCCTGTATTTTCCGTGAGGATAGCTTGACGAGAGACTAATTACCCCAATCCACAGAGAAACTGCAGGGCATGTCTTTAAGGGAATAGTTTACCCCCAAATTTAAATTTGCTGAAAATGTTCTTGCCCCCAGGCCATTCAAGATGATTTAGTTACTTCACAGATTTGGACAAATTTAGCATTACATTGCTTACTCACCAATGGATTCTCTGCAGTGAATGGGTACCGTCATAATGAGAGTCCCAACAGCTGGTATTACAATGATACACAACATGTCTCCAGTCAATCAGTTACCATCTTGTGAAATGAAATCTGCATGTTTGTTATAAACAAATCCATCATTAATATATTTTAACTTTAAACCATTGCTTCTGACCAAAATATGTGTCTATAATCCCCAATCCATAAAAACCCTTCATCCAGTAAAAAAAGTCCATCCTCTGTCATGCTGTAATGTCACTGTAATGTTCTTAGCAGATATTTGGACTCTCATTTGGACGGCACCCATTCACTGCAGAGGATCCATTGGTGAGTAATAATGTAATGCTATATCTATTCCGATGAAGAAACAAAACTATCTACATCTTGGATGGCCAGGGGGTGAGTACATTTTGGGTAAAATATTTGTGTTCTCACTGGATGGATCTTTTTGCCCAGTGTTTTGTCCGTGTGACTGGGACTGTGTTTCTTGCTTACAGCAAAATACCATCAGATGTCAATATCAATGATATCTTGCTGGATCAGTGTGACAGGGCTTTGGTTAAATCCTACATGTAAATATGCATTTGAAAGACAAGACAGGCAGTGATATCACTATCAGGTTTCAAGAAACAGGTGGATTGTGCAGTTTAAGGATAAGGATCAAGAGCACTTTAAAGTAGTGGGGGTTAAGGAAGGGAGCTGGAGGCTGGAGAAAGGGCAACAGTAAAACAGGATAAAAAATGTTCCTGGTGAAAAAGGACTTCTCCTCAGGAAATTACTTTTGCATAGGTTAAAAAGCCTGCCAAGGATTTAAACTCTGTCAGCATTTCATGTTTTTTTATGCTTAAACTGTTTAATCCATGTAGTAAACTTGATGTAGTAACATCTTGACGTAACAAAAAAATTGTGACCTATTTAGTTAGGCTTCTCTTGTCTGGGTGTGGAATTAAATTCACAAAGCAACACAGTCATGCTCTTTCTCTTCTCTGTGCTGTTATAGGCAATAACAGGCATGTTTATATGTTTAAAGTGTCCAGTTCAAGTCTTTCAAGGACAAGTCCAACTCAAGTATCATATCATTTTTGGTAATATTTTCTATACTCTATGCACTCTTAGAAAACCAATGGAACTACTCCCATAACGTTTCAAAAAGAACAAACATGTACCTTTATAGTACTAATATGCACCCCTTTGGGGAAGACAAAGTAAAAAAATGTACCGCTTGAAGGGGTTTACACACCAGTAATAGCTTTTACCTATTTTTTTTGACAGTGCAGGTTAGTTATATAAACCTTTTCAAAGAGTGATCCATTTCATCTTTTCAGAAGTCTCCAATTTGGGTCCGTGTCAAGCCTCAAATAATTTTGTTCACAAATCTTTGTTCTGTAATGTAGATCAGCTGTTTAAACTGCCTATATATATATATATATGCCCAGAGCATTCGTTTTTGCTAGCATGTCATTGTTTATTATAGTAACAACACAAACTTAGAAACTTAAGCAATGGATGTTTCACCGTTGTTTATGTTTTTCATAAGGGCAGTCTGAAATCAGTACAAATTCAAAGAAAAAATGGGAAAAGGACTGCATGTGAAAACGTTTAATATATTCATAAAAGTAAACCCTCTTAATGACCACCCACAAAACAAATGACAAAAAAAAACTGACCTTACCATACTATGGAAACCCATTTTTGACACAAAAAATTCCAGAATTATGAGATATTAAGTCATAATTATGATATGAAAAGTCATAAGGGGAAGTCGTGGCCTAGTGGTTAGAGAGAAATGGCTGACACACACTCCGAGTTTGTGTGTGTGTGTGTTCACTGCTGTGTGTGTGCACTTTGGATGGGTTAAATGCACAGCATGAATTCTGAGTATGGGTCACCATACTTGGCTGAATGTCACTTCATTAATTATAATAAAATTGCAATGTTGTATTATGATAATAATTTTGGCTTTTTCCTCATGAGTTCAGGGTTTTTCTTATCTCATAGGTAAAACTCAGTATATCATAAGTTTGACTTTTTATCTCTTAATTACGACTTAGTATGTCATAATTTGTTCGTTTTTTTCCCTTTATGTGACATAAATTAACTTCCAGACTTAAAAGCATGATTAAAAATCAGATTTAAATCTGACTATAAACCACATAGGAAGGTTTGTGTTGACTGAGCTTGTGGAAATATTTTTTCTTGATCAGAAGTTTCCACCTCTTAAGTACTCAAGCAGTTAACAACGTGTCCATTTTCTTTTTGCTATTTTGAAACTTTAAATTTAGGATTTTGGAGTTCATGCAGTAAATCATTCAGTGAATTATTTACTTGCCAAACATTACTCAACTATCAGAGAATCCCGTCTGTCTTGTTTTAATGGTAAATTTCCTGATCTACTCCATCATTTACATTTCTGAAGAATACTCTTTGTGGGATTTGTGTGTGTTAAGTGACTGACAAGAACAATGGAGAGTTTCAGAGACTGTCAATTATACAAGCATCTGCCAATACGTGTCATGCTCGCAAACTCTAACATATTTTTTCTCATATTGCTCCTTCCAATTTTCCCCTAAAAGCAAATATTTGTCTAATTGTTGCGCCAAGGCACAGACACAGAGCCCAGTGGCCAGATCTCCAATTTAAAGTCCATTAGTAGCTGGGAAGGAGCATTGACTTGAGTTATGAAAGCCAGATGTTGCCGTCTGAAAAGGAAAGTGTTTTTTCTTGTCTCTGTGTGTGTGGGTCTGAATGGAGGATAGGGTGTTTAATGTGTGGGTCGGGCTATTAGAGAATTTTTAGCATTTAAAATCAACCTAAAATCTAAAGATAGAGCATTTTTATGACCTTACAGACTAAATGAACACATAATTAAGATAAACACATCCATATTTTTTTCACTAAGTAGGTTACATGATGAGCCTGTCATATTCCCGACTCCACCTGCTTCACCCTGCTTTCCTGAGGAGCCAGACGCTAATTAACTTCCTGTTGGGAACATGTCTTTTCTTGGCACAAGGCTCCTTGGAGTGGCGGGTGCGATGAAAGAATTTGTTTGGACTATGTCCCTGCTTCCGTGAATTCTGCCCTGTCAGGAAGTGTGACTCAGCCCAGACAATAGGCAATTGTGAGGCTGGACCTGAGCTAGCAGGAAACTCAACACACACACAAATGCCCACAATTCAGAATCAACTTTTGTGACTTAAAACAGTTCCTTGAAGTCAAAGTGGCCAATGAGATATGAAGGGTCTACTGTGGATCGCATGGAAAATATTGTACCATTCCCTAATCCTGAATCTAGTTGCATGGTGTGATAACACTTGGGAGGACAGCTTACATAACTGTGTGTTTGTTTACATTGTTTAGCCTGTCTTTAGAGCGTGTCCAAGGACAAAAACACAGGTCAACAGTGTGTGTGTGTCAGAGCTGTGAGTAATGTTCTAGTCTGACCTCTGACCCTTCTATGTGTTTGTGAGTCCACTCATGCACACACACGCTTAAAAAGATCTGAAATCTTTCCCGCTGGCCATTGACAAGGACTTACACATAGTCAAAGTTAAGCACATGAAAGTGTACACTTCCTAAAACAAACAAATGAACCATTGTATCCTCACGTACCTGTCATTCTTACAGAGTTAGCATCGTGTGTATATTGCAAATAAATGCTTGTGTCTGTCTGAGCAAACTTGGGGTTTCTAGTCTGTTTCTCTTGGATCCTTTTGCCTGTGCATTTGAAGTCTGTGCACATATCTCAGTGTAATTACCCTTGTGGTGTCAAACAGGGTTGTGTCTTGAGTCCCATGCTTTATACGCTATATACCCATGACTGTGTGACCTCACAGACTAACACCAGTATTATCAAATTTGCTGACGACACCACAGTCATTGGACTGATATCTGGGGGTGATGAGTCAGCATACAGAAGGGAGGTGGCTGGCCTTGTGAAGTGGTGTGAGGATAATAATCTCACCTTAAATGTTAGTAAAACAAAAGAGATGATCGTTGATCCACGGAGGAAGAGGAAGCAGCATCCATCACTGCATATCGGAGGGACTGTAGTGGAGAAAGTGAGCGCATTTAAATTTCTCGGTGTTCACATATCTGAGGATCTCTCCTGGACTCTTAACATCACACATCTGGTGAGGAAATCACGACAGCGGCTGTATTTCCTGAGAAGGCTCAGGAAATTTGGCATGCCAGGCAAAATCCTCAACAGCTTCTACAGATGTACAATAGAGAGCATCCTCACAAGCTCTATCACAGTCTGGTTCGGCAGTTGTACAGCACGGGACCGTAAGGCTCTGCAACAGGTGGTGAGAGCAGCCAAAACCATCACTGGAACAACTTTAACAACGCTGGAGAAGATCTACCAGATCAGGGTCAACAGGAGGGCAGTTAACATCATTAAGGACAGTAGTCACCCACAGCATAACCTATTCACACTTCTACCATCTGGAAGACGCTACAGAAGTGTGAAAGCGAGGACGACAAGACTAAAAGACAGTTTTTACCCACAGGCCATCAGGCTTGTGAATGGTTCTTACCCTCTGCCCCTCCCCCCAACACTGCAGATTGCCCTTTAATCCTGGGAGGTGCAATGAATGATCCATCATGTCCTTACCACACACACACACACACACACACACACACACACACACACACACGCGTGCGCACATATATACAGGGACATAAAAGCGAACAATTACTGTCAACTTACCTCTGCATACTTTGCACTGATTCTGCATGTTTACATGGCATATATGATGTTGTCTTTTTTGGTGTCACTTGCTATTTAGGGTGTTTGATTTAATTTTAATTTAATTGATAATTGATGTTTAATGTTGCTAGGAGGAGGCGCAGAATAAGAATTTCATTGTACTGTGTGACGACAGTTTCCTGTGCATATGACAATAAAAATTTGAATTTGAGGGCATAATGCATGGCACTCTAAGTAATCTGTGTTCTCGTACAGTAGCAGCATTTTATAGTGGATAAATGAAAATCACACACACATACACAGATATATATTATAGATGTTTTTGTCATTTTATAATTTCTTACTGTTCAAATCATTTTAATCCAATTTACACCCAAAAAACGTCTTATGAAAGTTAGGGGTTTATTGAATTAAGAATAGCGCATGGATTACATATAATTTATCAATATGAATACATTATGTCCATTATTGGGAAAATGCATGTGTTAATTAGTAGAATTTTTTACATCATAGTAACATTTGTTACTGCCTTTAATTTATGCTGATAAATCCAGAATTACAGAATCACAAAATAAGCCGTTTAATGAATTTGACATATCAAATAAAAAAAAATATTTTTTTTTTATAATTTATAATTATAATTGTCATAAGTACAGGAGAAATACCAGAGGAAATATATATTGATATAAGATATTTGAATCTAGAAGGTTGAGGGTCACTGGAGAAGCATTATTGGAATAACAATTAGTTGGGTGCTTTACAAAAGAGTAAAAAGTGACCTGGACATGCTTTCATGAGTTTCAGATCTGTCGTCTCATTAGCACTCCATCAAAAATTTCCATCTGCATCCTTCAGCTAAAATTCAGGGATGTACATATTCACTGGCAGGCAAAGACTATCTGGTTGTTATATGGTTACCATAGCAACAGGACTCTTGGAGGACCAGGCTGGAGCTTGCGGCCGCTGGGCTGCTGTGTGTGAAGGCATGTCACTCTGTGGATCTTTGCCCAGCCACCACTCCGGAAAATTCCTCGGTAAGGGTCAGCAGAGGAGATACAGTCAAAGCCATATACAGCCTTTTCACTAACTACCGTTAAATGGTGAAATGTGTTTGCTGAAGAATGCAAGTCAAAAAGATGCACATTCATGTGGTTCCACATTTTAAATAAATAATACATTGCTCTTTTCTTGCTGACAAACATTACACTAGAACTAAATTAGAGTTATTACAGTTGGTTTGGGATATGTGAGAATTGCAGTAGAAAAGTCTGTGTGGTCCATTGATTTTGCTCATCTGGCTCATAAGGTTCTCAGTCTGTTGATGTAAGGCTTTGCTAAGCCTAATGTTACATGCGCTTACCAAAACATTGGCATTTGCAGTTCTTAAGGACACTCAGCAACTGTGCGTTTTTTTTTGGCCAACGAAAACCTCAAAGGATTTAAAATATTTTTTTAACCCGAAAAGGTTGTTCTGATGGATCCCAACAAATGTGCGACATGGGGTAAACTACTGGTCAAACAGTAACGTCTGATTATGTGAAGGCCCAACCAAGCATTAGCAGGAGTTTGTTCTTCTTTGCCTTGAGCTGTTTTTAAGGTAAGCTGAATTGTGCATGTCTGAAAATAAATGATTACACAATATTATAGCCCTTTTTATCTAGAATTGAGTATTTTACACAAAGTATATCAGACTCTCAGAGTTTTAAACCTCAGGGTCTATTAAATAAGTTTTGTTGTTTCATTTCAAGTAAAGTTCAAGTAAATCATAATGAGACTTGGAAACATTTTCGGGCCATATGTGTACCAAATGTTTTATTCCCTGCATGACACAAAGAGAAACCAAAACAACACACAGATCAGGGGCAAAATAATAGATATGAATACATATTCATTCAAATACTTCTTATGATTGTTTCAAAATCCCTGGTTTGGCCTTTAGTTTATTAACTCCCTGAATTATATTTCCTGTTGGCTGGCAAAGAGTAGCGGATTCCAGTATAAGGCACTTCGGTCTTCCTGTATGAAATTCACACTTTAAAACATTCTTCCTACTGTTACTTTAAGAGTCTCGGCAAAACATGCTAAACTTCCCAAATTCCAATTTCATCACGTAAATGTCCTCTTCATGCTTACAGACGGCAGCCATACTAAAAATGTGTTTTTGCAAGACTGCATGTTTACAACATTGAAAAGACATGACACACAATGAACAAGGTTACAGCTGCTTTTTCTGACATATGTGTCCATATTCTGGTTCCTGATTCCCTCTTATGGTCAATATATTGTTTATAACCAGAGGTGTAAAGACACTTCAGTAAAAGTACAGATACCTTACAGGGAAAATAACTCCATTAAAAGTTACAAGCCACCAATTCCAAAACAACTTGAGTAAATGTTTTGGAGTAACTGATTTAACAGTATTTAAGTATTTTACTTATGCTTAATATAGGCTCAAAGATGCACTAGTCAAAGAGACATGCCAGTGAAAAACAAGAAAGAGTTGATTTCTGAGAAGGGCAATCACGTTTATTTTCTTAACCCAGAATATAACTGAACAACTCAAAATTGCACAAAAAAACTAAACAAAAAACAATATCATTCAAAAGTTATCTTCAGTATAATGGATAAATAAAATAATGTTAAGTAAATTAAAAAGTCAAAACTAGACGCCATGCAAAATGTAATGTGTAACTGAAGCACTCATTACAAATGCAGTACAGTAAAAAGTACAGATACTTACAAAAAAATTTAGTGAAGTAGAGAATAAAAGTTGCTAATATCTTTGATACTCAGTAAAATTACAGAGAATCCGCAAATATACTCAAAAACAGCAATTTACAAACATTTCGTCGAATACATTATACCTATTTATAACACCAGGATCGGCAGAGTCTTATGAAATGTTGATCTATTTAATCTGTGTGAAGACTAAATGCATCGATTTTTAATTAAAAGGGAAAAAAATGGAAATTTGTCATAATGTGACAAAAAACGAATACAAACAGTATTTGTAAACAATAAGAACAGCAATAAAGATGACCTCATTAAATAAAGACCTCATTAAATGTTCAATTAACAGGATGCAGGCTGTCATAATCAGGGAAATATTTATTATGCTTCATCAATAATAACTGGCATCAAGCAGATGTTTAATTGTTTGCCTTTTTTCACAAAGGAAGCAAAGGAGCTCTATCTGTTCAGTATACTCAAAACCTGGGCTAGACAGAGAGAGGATTCAGATTAAATGCATGTCAGTGGTGCCTGTTCATTTAATTCACAAAAAAAATGTTGTTTATCCAACCTGAAACTTACCGACCAGGTGTTTCTAGAATCAGAGGGATATTATCCAGTCGAGGCTCATTAACAATTTCTCGGAAAGCAGTAATTCCTATTTGGCCACGTCCAATGTCTTCATGCCGCTCCAGATGGCAGCCTAATTTAAAAAAATTACACAATCTCAAAAGAAGTAACAATGCTACATAATATGTGATATTTAAGCTAAACCTGTCACACTGTCAGCGTTTTGCATATAAATTAAGTCATTGCACAAACAATTACAGCAATTATAAAGTGCTGTAGTGATGACATATTTTTGTAGGCCAGCCAAAAATTCAGCTTCACCAATAGGATTTTTCCATTGGATTTTTTTTTTTTTAAATCATAGGGGCACATAAGTGATGTATTTCAAGATGGAGAAACGTCAAAAGGTATTGAGCTTGCACTGGGTTGGTTACCCACAGCCTTATTTCAGGCATTTAACCCCCCAAAAAAACAATAGCATTAAAAATAATGGAAGAGGACCTGCTAAATACTAACATGTTTCTGGGTTTTGGCCTCCAAATTCCTGCAGCACTCTATATTGATAAGTTCAAATTAATGTTGCATGCCTTTGGAGCCATTTAAATTAACGGCTCTCAAATAATGCAGCCCTACCACATGGTCAAATTCATCAAGCATGTTCTTCACACCTCTGGACGGTGAAATGTCGCAACCTACCCTGAAGAGAATAATGTCAAATACATATCTTGGAGAAACTGCAAAATGTTAATTAGGTCACGTTGATGAAAACTGAGGGACTAATTCAAATATGCTCAAGTAGGAAACATTATGCATTAATGAGGGGGTGAAAACTTTTTGAATTTGAAGATCAGGTTAAACTTAATTTGTATTTCTTGGGAAACACGTAAGTATAATTCCAACAAAATAATGAAAATTTACACATCTGCATAATGTTCAAAAATTTTCACCCCTGGCCCTTAATGCATCTTTTTTCCTTCCGGAGCATCGGTGAACGTGTGTACCTTTTGTAATAGTTACGTATGAGTCCCTCAGTTGTGGAAAATGGATCTCAAAATCATATAGTCACTGCTGAAAAGGGTTCAAATTTGCAAAATATGCTGGAAAACCAAAGAATTTGCAGGATCTGGATGATTTTTCTGAAGAACATTGGACAGTTTAACGGTTCAGGACAAACAAGGGACTATCACTAAAACATTAGTGGAGCATCTAGGAGGAATCAAGCGTAGCGTGGGTTTGCTGGTGTGCGTGGTTATATAGCTTGGGCAATTTTCTCCATGCATTTCTCTGGGATGGAGTCTATAGAAGCTCCAGGGTGAAAGTTAAACTGGCTGAGGCCCAGTGCACTGCAGGCGACTCAGTTCATCCACAAGCATGGCCTGGCTCTTACTGAACACATCTGGATTAATAGATTACAATATAAAAAAACAGAGTATTAATTGTTGACTGGGCATCGATGAAATCAACAGAACTGTTTTTAAATATGCCAACATTGTGGCTTCATCTTTAAATAAGCAGGATTTGGTGGATGCACAGAACCACAGGGGGAACCGCAGTTCATCAAATAAGATCCATGTGGCACGATGTGTATCGGATCAAAGCCATGTTGAGCACAGGCTTCTTGAAATTTAACTGCAGCTGCTGTATCAAGAGCTGGTCTCGCCCAGGAGTGCTGGGAGCCCAAGAAAAGGGCAAAAGCATGACCTCCTATGGCCACACTTGATTTAACTGCATTCCATATTCTTCCTTAAACATATTATTGTAAAATTGATATGTGTTCAGCACAAACACTGTATTCAGAATAAAACATCTTTGATCACCTGATATTGAGACATGAGCGCCTATGTATTTTTTCTTTGGCTTTATCTTCCTTCCTTCGCCATGCCATTTTTTCTTCTCTGTTGCTGCCATCTGATGGTTCTGCATCAGAATGTTCTAACTCCTTTGTTTCAGTTACCTCATCTGTCTTTCTTTTCTTCTCGCCTTTTTTTTAAACTTTTTTTTTATTTTCGTGCGGCCATATTTTTCTGAGTCAAGAATAAACACGTGGTTAGACATTCTTGTTCAACACCGTGAAAAATAAACTATACTCATGAAAACACCACTAATGATCATCTGTATTTATGAAAACATTACTAATGATGAAGCAAAAACTGGTGAGCAAATGTTTTTTTTTTTTTCTAACACACTAATAATACTTTAAATTTAAGGGCAGGACATTTGTGATCTGACATAAAGCACATATTTCAAACAACATGTGATACTTAAAATGATACTAAGACAAGTTTACAGACTTCGAACTTGGATCCGGGGACCCCCAAGGGACCAAAAGAATAAAAAAAATAAAAATAGAATAATTAAATAAATAAATAAAAATACATGACATTCTTATTATTTCATTCTGTGTTCTAAAACATAACTGATTAATCGATCAATTTTATACAGTGGTAAGACGAAAGATTAAATAAGTATTTTTTTCCAAATAACATTTTTGTCTTTAATAGCTTTATAACAATGTCAGCATAAAAAACAATTATTTAAATGTGCAAACGTACTTAAAAAATAAATAAATAAAAAAGCACTGCACGTAACCATTATCTATATTAAAATAACGTGAGATTTGAAATGATAGAGGTAACGTTAGTCTTCATCCTGCAGACCGAGGTAGCGTTGTACTGTATGCGCATCTGAACAACCACACAAAAAGTACAAGACCTCAAAATAAACATTTATTTTTTTACTATTATAGAAACGGCCAATTTAGAAGTTATTGGACTTTTAATATTGAAGGTCAAAAATCTCCCTCGGCTGCCCCCCTTCCGTCAGATTTGTCCAGACACACACATTCACACACACCGAGCAGTAAAATGGTCGACCGTCAACCGACTGACTTCACAGCGCTTTAAACACAGATTCCGCCTCTTTCGTTTACATTATCGTATTTCATATTTAAAAACTATAGAAAGAGTGGTTCTACGACTAGCTATTAGATTTTGATGGAGTATTGTATTTCACGTTGCCTCAAAACCCAGAAATTCGCACTTAAGCACTTTAGCTGTAGCTAGAAGACTAGCTGCGGTGTATGTATTAATTCCTGAGGTAAGTGCTTTGTTTTAAAGAGCGAATCATTTATAATGTTGTTTATTACTAATGACAATACCATGCTTTTAAAAACCCGAAGTAGAGTGAAAGCATTTACGTGTTGTTCAGTTTTTCCTCGTCGACATCTGCTAGCCACTAGCTTGGTTTTGCTAGTTAAATTAGCCAGCCAGCTAGTTAGCATCCGTCTGGCTGCAACTTTAGCTTTCCGCTGGTCGTAAAACATACTTGTGCTTATTTAATACCTTGCTACTTAATCTGGACAATGTTTGCATTAAATTAAATCAAATATGTGGCGGCTTTGTGGTTTTGGTGTGCAGTGTATCCCAACTCATAGTCCTGGGTCACTATTGCTTTCAGTATTTGACCAAATACATATTTGTGCATGTCTGGTGTTGACAGTTGCTTACATTAAGTTACCCTTTTGATTTTTCTCGTGATCCATATGCAAATAATCGGCGGCTTCACGGGGAATCTAACAGAACTAACCTGAGATTTACGTTGCATATGTGTCAGTTTCTCTTGCTAACAAACAAGCTGATTCGGTAACATGCATCCGAGTTTGGCAGGACCACAGAAGCGTATGATTTAACTCACTTTTTCAGTTAACGTTACTGCCGTTAAAACACTCGTTTGAATATGTGATTTTGCACGAATCGTTCGAATAGACGTTTGGAATATATGTAATATCATATATTGCACCGGAGGAAATGGGAGGGTGAACGGAGCCCCTGTCCGACGATGCTGCTCTGCCAACTGCAGGCTCACAGACAGATTCTCCCATAACGAAGATCATTAATGATTTTAATCGGCACCCCTTTTAAAGCATTACATATGCAAACTCGGGTGCATACCGATGATGTTACATATACAGTGATTTGTGATATCATGATCATGTGTTTGGTGCCGCTGTTGTGCCTCAGTCCGTTATGCGTTTTGTTTGGTAACAAGGCAGCACCTCTTACCTGAACTGGATGAAGGTGAAACTCAACGAAAATGTATTTTCCCCATATATTTAGTAATGTATACTCAGGTAAATACAGGCCTATAAATTCCTGAGAAGGTTTTACAATTAAGCATGTTTGTTTTGACGGAGACTGTTTTTAAACAGTATGATAATGTTTTTTTGTTGTTGTTGTTTTGTAGAAAGGAGCATCAGGAAAGGGAACAGCAGTTCATGGAAGACAAGAAAAGGAAAAAGGAAGATAAAAGGAAACGGGAAGCCTCACAGAAGGTAGTTATATTATGTACAATATAATTATGTTGGACTGTTACATTTTAGTAAATTGAAGGGGTCATATGATGCGATTTTCAATTTTTCCTTTCTCTTCGGAGTGTTACAAGCTCTTGGTGCATAAAGAAGATCTGTAAAGTTGCAAAGATTAAGTCTCAAATCCAAAGAGATATTCTTCATAAAAGTTAACCTCTTAGCCTGCACCCCGACGCCCTCGTCCTGAAAGCCACTCAACTTGCACGTGTCAGTGTTTATGAATAGATTAAATGAAACGGGACAAATTTAATCTTGACAAACTATGTATCATTATAAAGATTTAAACCTCGAGCATCGACGACCAATCGCTGTTTTTCAATGGAAAGCTTATAAAGACTGTATTTGCTACATTTGTGTAAGCAGTACACACAAAAAACATGAACATTGGAAACGCTGTACATACCAGATCCGTGACACGCCCTGACGCACCTGTCAGCTGATGGAGGCGGAACTTATAGCGATCGCCTTTTTCTTTGTTTGTTTTATTTTTCAACAGTTTTTATATATGTGAGAGTGTGTTTTATGTTGAATGTGAATGTATCTGCATGATTACCATCTGTTTGAGTGCAAATCAGCCCAAATCAGCTCGCTATTACTGTATGATCACGGCTATCAAAGTGAACGCGTCTAAATGAATAAAGAGAGTGGATTATTTACTTTATGGCACATATGTGTTATTACCATTTGTATAAGTGGCCATCAGCACTTATTTGCATCGTAATTCATTGTAAATACTGCATTTCTAGCAATCTCAGGATGTTCTATATTGGCAAACAAAGTTAAATCTTTTTTTATTTTTCTTATTATTCTTATTTTTCTTGCTCAAATTATTCTTATTGTATTTTTCTAGTGCTCAAATAAATCACTTATATGATGTCTAAGTTTCTGTCTAGTGTATTATAATTGAAAAAAACTATGCAGTGGTATGTTTACTGACTAAATAGTTTGTAGAAGCCTTCAATACTATTGGGAAATATATTTTCTTATATTTGGGGGGTCTAGACATAGTCCCAGAAAAATATTTGTCTCATTTTTCATGATATCTTATTCAGATTTGAAATAGAAACTCATGAGACATGTGGCTTTCAACCCATTAGTTGATCTTTTCTAGATTGCTCCAGGACTCATTTCATGTATTTTTATATCAAATAAAAAAATATTTAAGTGTGGTAAAAAAAAATTCAAGGCACTTCAGTGTCTATAACTTTTAATATTTTTGAGCATTATCAAATCTGGTTGATAAAAAGTAAAGCCCAAAGGGTCTTCTTTCCAAAGACACCGAAATGATGTTTGTAACACACTGAAGTAGGAAACTGTTACAATTATAAGTTAGGTAGAGCACTTCAGCTGTGAGTCCCATAATGGGGGGTGCTGGCTAACAGGTTAAGACTCGTCCACACCCTCCTAAAACGGCTCATTTTAACACGCCCCCACATCTCTATGTCACTATGTGGGAAGATTTGCAAAACACCGCCCAGATGTTCAGGCAAAGATGGAAGGTGTACCTTTTATTCCCATTGTGAAAGCGAAACTACTTTGTTTGGCCTTCCGAAAGAGGACAATATCCGCTTTATCATGCCTGGAGCTGATACGTGCTTGTCACTGAAGAAATGTATCAACTTTGCACTGTGGATCGCCAGAGCGGCTTTCACCATGGTTGAAGCGAAGTCCAGACCGGGGTTATCACATGTGGTTACCGCAATCCCAACGGATGCTTCTTCGTAGAATCCACCGGCCGTGTTAATCTCAGGCCGGCCCATCTCTGCTCACTCGAGCTGGTCTCCGCTCACTCTAGGCCGCAGTTCACTCCAGGCCTCCGGCCTCCGCTCACTGTCTGTAGAATTGATTTGTCTTGTTAATAGTTTGAAAGTCATCCAAGCCTCGGTTACTAATTTGTCAAAGTGTTATTTTAGAACTAGAGATACTAAAAGTAAAATCTAAAATTCAAAAGTAAATTATTTTTTTTTTTTGTCATGTTGTTCTATTTTTTTGTAATTTACTAGTTTGGCCATTGTCAAAAAAATGTTCTCATTATTTTGCTTTGGGTAGTGTGTAAAGGACTGTTGACACCAAGAAACTAACTTTATTAGCGTCCACACCAACAGACAATATTCTGAGCATGTGCTTCAGTTATGTTATCTTTGAATGATTAAGCTCAATGAAGTTCGGTGGATTCTGGTTGGCTGTCAATGTTTCAGAATCATGCATCATGATATCTGTCATGAAGCACAAATCTGTGAAGGAATAAAACTCAAGCATTGGCCTAGCAAACATTAGCCGCTTTTCCACTGTCGGGACAATGCGAGCCAGTGCTTTAAACGGGCCGGGTCGGGCTAATAGCCTAGGACCTGAAGCACCGAGGCCAAAATAGCGCTTCGTTTTCACCGTCAGGCCAGAAGCTCTGCTTTTCACTAAAACCCTCCCTTTGTTCCTCTCAGGAACAACTTCATGCAACCCCATCATTTCACCAACAAAGACAAGTTATCAGAAAACGAATAAGAATTAAGTCACTGGAACTAGCGCAATCACAAAATGAACATGATAAAAGAGGCTGTTTGTTTGCATGCTTTGTTAAATATTTAAGTTAATATTTTGTTCAATCCAAAAACATCAATGTTTTAGTATAATAAGTGATACATTGATCATAATGAAATAATTTATCAGGATTGAAAATAAGTCACACAGAAATAAAACATTATGAACATAGCCTGCTTATTCAGTCATCTGTTTCTGTTTAATTGTAGTCAAAGTAGCCTATATACATCACATTTAGAAAGAATTATCATTAATATATTCTTATTAAAGCTCCCGAACAAAAACCATTATTATATTTTTATGACAGGCCACGCTGAAATAAACTCTCGAGACAAGACTTATGACAGATAAAATATGTTACTAAATAAATACAAAATTTTGATGGAGAATAAGAAGCTGGCATCTGATTTCTTCAAGCGTTCGCATTTACCATGTTTACTTTGGTAACATTAATGGCTAGCGTGCATAGTCTTTTGCATCGCTTATAAATATCTCTGCCTTGAGTGTTTTAACGGCAAACTCCGCCTTTGTTCATAACCACTCCTCTTGCCCCAGCTGGCTCACTTTGGCCCAAGGTTTTAGTCGGGCCAAAAAACCTGGGCAGTTGGCCTCGAGGAAGCACTGACGAGGCATGATCAAGCACCGGACATGACATCGGAAACGCGTCTAGCCCTGGCATGCACTAGCACGCCCGCTTTTGGCCCGACAGTGGAAACGCGGCTGGTGTTCTGTACTTTAAGTAGCCTACTTTAAATATCCATTGTCATCAATACTGACTCCTTTTCCCCTTGTTTCAGGTTGCAGAGCAAAAAAATAAAGGTAACTACATTTTTTTTGTCTTGCTAAAAGTTTTATAATAGTTTTTGCATTTTTAATGGATTTTTTCATCATTCATGTTTGTACTGTGTACTAATATCCTGAAAGTTACATAGATAATGTGTAATTGTGCTGACAAATGAAAAGTGTGTCAACGTGTTAATGTGTGTAATCTATTTATTCTTTCCTTTACCTGAATGTAGCTTTTCTGCAGTTCTGCTCTCATTTGCTCCTAAATTTTCCACTACACAGTGCCAGAATTGACCAAGCCTCCACCTGCACAGTCTCCTGCCACCCCCAACTCAGCTTCCCCCAGCCCTGGCCCTGTCCCCTCTTCAACCCCATCCACTGCCACCCCGGCTGCTGGCGCTCTCCCTCAGGGTGGGAACAATGCTAAGCGGCCGGTGGTGGCCAACGGACAGCCCTCCCCCGGCACACAGAATTCTCAACGCTACATGCCCCGTGAAGTGCCCCCTCGATTCCGTTGCCAGCAGGACCATAAAGTGCTACTGAAGAGGGGCCAGCCACCACTGTCCTCCATGCTGCTGGGGGGAGGCAACAGCGGGGGCGACAGCCCCAATGAAACAGTGGCTTCTGCATCAGGTAAGAATCATCAAGTGAATCATTTGATTAATGGAGGAAGTGTTTATAGTTAAATTGTCCATAAGTCAACCAAATCTTGATAATGAAAATGTTGCTAACTTAGCTCAAAACACAACATAAGGTGTTGTACTGTTTTGTATCAAATTTTAGAATACTCATTGTGTCCTGTATACTTGGAGTATACTTACACACTGTAGTGTCATGCTGTAAGGGTTACATACTTTTTTGGAGAGATGTTTCAAATTTATTCTTCTGTGAAACACTCTAAAGACATTTTGATAAATATCTGTGTTTTTGTCAATACAGTAAAAGTCCAAAGTGTTGCGAGTCCAGTATTGTTTTAAAACCCCAGTGACTTAATTTTATGAACAAAAGCAGTTCTTCAAAATATCTTATTTTGTGTTTCACAGAAGTTATGCAGGTTTGGAATGGCATAGGTAAGTAAATCATGACAGAACATTTTGGGTAAATTAATTTGTCATATTGGTTTATGTGATACATGTAGGTTGTGTGTCATAAGGAAAGAATCATGGAAGTTCATGGAGAGTTTGGTATTTTGTTTCCAGATCCAAGCGAGGGCCCTGTGGGTCCAGCTGCTCCCTCACTGCCCCATACGCCGTCATCCTCATCAATCGCTGCTTCTTCAAATTATGCAAATTCCATGTGGGGGACCAGCTCTGGCAGCCAACCCCTCTCTCAGGGCAGGGAAAAGGTGATAGTGGACCGGTCAGACCTGGAGGAATGGCCTAGTATTGCTGCTGGAGATGGGTCAAAGGTGGTGGATACAACAGGTACCGGAGGTGCAGACAGTAGCGGAATTCTGAACTGCAGCAACTCATGGGGTGAGAGGCATCTCCAACAGCAAGGAAAAGTTGTGGGAGGAGGAAATGGGAGGAAAGGAGTGAATTCCGGCAGCCCCTCTCCACCCGCATCCTCCGGTTCACCAAATGAATGTATGCAGTCTGGTAGTGTTTGGGCTTCATCCTCCCATGAACTCATAGGGGGGAATGCAGTAGCAGCAGGCTCATTGCCCCCCATATCCAAAGTTGCCCCTCTCTCAGTGAGCTCCGATAGCTCCCTTGGTGTTAGCTGTGGGATTCCAGGTGCCAATTTTACCCCTAATGCCAATCCCTCTGCTTGGCCAGCCCTGGGACAGGAGGGAGCTGGGACAGTTGCAACAGAGGGTGGGTCCTCTTCTCTCCAAAGCTCATCTTTGTCTGCCAGCAACCCTCTTTCTGTGAATCAAGCCTCTCATCAGCACCAACTTCACCAAATGCAATCCAGAGACAGAGAGCCACCCTGTGGAGAGTGGGGTGGTGCAGCACTGGAACCAGGAGCAGGACCAAAAAACACAGGGGTGGCAGAGGGGGCTGATATGGACTCTGGAAGCACAGGTGGAGGGGATAGCTCCACTTCATCTTCCTCCTCAACCAGCTCATCATTGTGGAAAGCTCAGCCTTTCCCTGCAATCTCCAAAACAGGTGCCTCAAGGACTGAATCTTGGGAGGATGGAGCAGGAGGGAGCTCTGTGTCTGCTGAAGGCGGGAAAGCCTGGGGTATTACCGGTCAGGATGATCGAGGAGATTTGACTGGGGCAAGTGCGTGGGGAACAGCAAGTGGGGGTCAGACCCCCGGGGTATCTCAGGGAGCGTGGGATGGGGACCATATGTTGGTTGGGGAGTGGGGGCAATCCAGTGGTGTTGGGAGTGTCAGCAATCCAGGTGGGAAGGACGGTTCGAGCAGTAACAGCAGCAGCAGCGGTAGTGCCGGTAAACCGATGAATTCCTCCTCCACACCTTCAACTATGACAAGAGCTTGGGACAATCAGAAAGGAGTTGGGGATGTGGGAGCAGGGGAATCAAGTGAGTGGGGAGGCCAGGGTAGCAGAGGTGGGGGAGGTACCTCATCCTCTAGTGGTGGAGGAAACTCTAGAAGTGGCAATCAGCGCCATGGATACCACCGCTCTCATCAACCTCCCAACCCTGAAGTGGCCTTACAGAATCTGCTTAGCCGGTCTGACCTGGACCCCAGAGTGCTGTCCAACTCTGGTTGGGGTCAGAAGCAAATCCGTCAGAATGTGGCATGGGATTTGGAGGGAGGTGGCGGAGCAGCAGCACCAGGTGGAGCAGACTCCTCACCTACAATGAGTGCACCTGCCCACGCTCAACCGTACTCTGGTTCTTCTGGCACCACAACTATTGATCCATCTTCCTCCTCTCTGCTCCAAGGTGCAGCTCTGAATGCCAACTTAAACTCCAACTCCACCCTCGGGCCAGCTGCTGTTTCACATGGTGAAGTTTGGGATAACAGTAGTAGCAACACCAGTTCTTCTTTGCATGCCCGAGGCCCTCCACCCTCGGGTGTCAATATCCAAACCCCTGGCGTCTCACAATCTGTAGGTGGAGTAGGTAGTTCAGCTGGTGGACAAGGCAAGCCATCTGGGGGTTGGGGAGGGACTGCTTCATCAGAAGGCCAAGCGAAAAGTTGGGTCAGTGAGGGACATGAGTGGCGAGAATGTAGAGCAGGGAGCTCCTCAGGTGGGTGGGGAAATTTCCAAACACAGGGTACTCCATCAACTGGAGGAAGTGGCTGGGGTGAGATTCAAGAGGATAAAGTAACAGGCAGTTGCAAAGAAAAGAGACGGGGGGATGCAGGCAATTGGGGGACAAGAGGAAGCAGCGACTGGGCGGAGAATGAGTCCAAAGCATGCAGTGGGGGTTGGGGGGATGGGAAGAGTGGTGGAGGTACTAGTGGGGACTCAAAAGTGGGTACATGGGGTAATTGGGATGAGGAACCTACAAGAGGGTCATGGGGAACTGGAGGTACAGGGGTGGGTGGAGACATGGGTGGCAAATCTCACCAAGGCTGGGGTGGGAAGATGCACCCGTCACAGATGCCAAACAGCCAGTCGGCCTCACAGAAAGGCCCGGCACAACAGCAGCAACAACAATCACAGCCTCAATCGTGTCAGTCAGTGGACACAGGGGCCATGCAAGGGGGCTGGGGAAGACCAGCAGATCCTTCAGCCCAGAGCCAAAGTTCAGGGTGGACTTCAGGGCCCATACCCAATATTTCCAGTGGCCCTATAGACAATTTAGAGCCCAGTGGTTGGGAGGAGCCTTCTCCACAGTCCATCAACAGGAAAATGGAGATTGATGATGGAACATCTGCTTGGGGTGACCCCAGCAGCTACAACAAAACTGTCAACTTGTGGGATAAGAACAATGCCCCGTCTGGCCAGGCACAATCAGTGTCCCCTCAGCAAGGACCCCCAACCTTACAGCAGCAGCCACCTGGAAGATTGCTAACAGGCCTCGGGAATAGGGACATGAACCTTGCACATTCAACAAACAAGGGGCCAGTAGTAGGTAAGAATATATCCTTTCCTTTGAAGTCTTTGAACTCCTTTGAATTCACTGCTGCTGCTTTTTAACCCTTTGCAATCATGAAAAATTGACACCTAAATCTAAAAACCATAATTTTTAATTACCTCATGGTAGGGGTTTTTTTTTAGCATGGAATCATTGTCAGTGCAGCAGAAGCCCAAACTTGAACAGTTATTTGGTTTGATATTTAAAGAATAAAGAGTATAGAGCTATGCTTATTAAAGCATTTGCTTTGTTTATCTCTTAGCTTCTTCTGGATGGGGAGGTAGTGGCTCTCCTTCCAGTCCATGTGTGGACAACGGTACTGCAGCCTGGGGTAAACCTACTGATGCACCCACTAGTTTGGGCAACCCCGATGACACTGGCAAGGCATCAAGTTGGGGGGACCCCTCTCCCAATCCAGTGAAATCTGGTGAGTCTGAATAATTTTGTGCTAGCAGTAATGGAAATGTTTGAAATTAAACTGTTCCCAAATGTATTCATACTTCTGAACATTTTAAAAGAATGTTTCTATTTTTACAGGTTCAAAGTCTATGCAAGATGGTTGGGGTGAAGGAGAGGGCTCAGTCAGTGCTTCACGTCACTCCAGCTGGGATGAGGAGGAAGAGAGTGGTTGTGTATGGAATAGCACTGGTTCCCAAGGCAGTAGCTCATCCTACAACTCTGGAGGCTGGGGAGCCAAGAAGGGCAACAAGGTATGCCAATGGTCAGGCTAGGGCCTATATTTATGCAAATTTGAAATAGAAGTTACTCCTGATTAGTAGCTACTGAGCTATCTGTCTAATTTTCTTCAGGGTTCCTTAAAGGGTGCGGGAGACTCTTGGATGAACCCAATGACAAGACAGTTTTCAAACATGGGAATTCTGGTAAGAAATGATAAAAGATAGAGAACTGTCTTAGAGAACATGTAATTCCATCAGTAGCTTTAATAACCATTGAATTTTTTCTAGATATAGGCAAATAGTATATTGCTCACTGATACATCAGCACCTTTGTTAACACGTTTGAGTGAAGTTTGTTCTATGAGGTTTACCAATTCAGTAATTTGTTAATAGGGAGAGGACCACAGTGGTCGTTCTTTGGATCTGGCCCCTGGTCCTCCGCAGGACAAAAAGATGGAAGCAGAGAAGCGTGGCATGGGCTTAAATGAGTACAATGGAGAGATGCGTAAAGGAGGACGTGGGGGGGGGGCAGGATCAGTCTTCCGTTCACCTGGTTCCAAAGAGGTGGGGGCATGTGAACCTGGGCCTTACTATGACAAGGTATTTGCATCTCCTTATGTGTCTGAAAATGGTAATCTGAACCTCAGCTGTCACTGTGATTTAACTGTGTGTTTTCTAATATTTTGTCCTTTTTCTTTAGGCGAGTGGTCAGTTGTTTAGTAGCGGAGGTGGGATGGCACAGTCCAGGCACCAACCAGGGGTACCTCCCATCAACCCATCAGTACGAGCGCAAGTGCCTCATCAGTTCCTGTCACCGCAGGTACTTGATAATACTGTATATATAATATTACTTCAGTAAGTTGCAAAAATGTTATGTTGTCAGACAAGTTGTTTTAGAGGCAGACATTTTGTTGAGGTTTTCACATTTTTACATCTTCAACGTACTGTGCACTGATTATGAAAAATAGGATTTCACATTGTCTTTAAGATAAATTCCTATTAACCACAGAAATGCAGTTGGCTGAACTGTAAGTCAGATGTGAACTTGGTAATAAGATTAACTCATTTCTGCTGAAGGTGCCAGGCTCTGTGCTGAAGCAGATGCCTCCTCCCAGTGGGGGTGTTGGGGGAGGCATCTTTCCTCCACAGCTTTCCCCACAGCACATTGCCATGCTCAGCAGCATATACCCCCATCATATTCAGTTCCAACTGGTGGGTAATTCCATGTTGCACGCTCAGTACATTGTCTTTGTCGGCCAGATTTAATACACTCGCTACAGTTTTGTTTGGTTTTCTTTTAACCCTGTGAGTCGTACTTTCTTGCAGGCCTGTCAGCTGCTACTTCAACAGCAACCACAGCAACAACAACAACAGCAGCTGCTGCAGAACCAGCGCAAGTTCCCCCCAAACATACGTCAACAAGCAGACCCACAACAAGTACCGTCTTCACCTCTTTTTTGCTTGACTACTATTGAACTGTTAAAGCTGCTGCAATGTGAATGTTTCCCTGATGATTCTACAGTGGTCAAGTGCTCTCAGTAAATTTTTAAGCTGGCAGGAAAAGAGTTTTACATAATAACATTCTTTGTACTGGTTTCATATTACAGGATTTATATTTAATGGCTTGATCTAGCATAATTCTCTATTTAAAATGCCTTATAAGGCCAAACAAAGGTGCTTTCTAAACCTAAAAATATGGTAGAAAGGTTGTTGTTTTTTTATTAGTTTCCCTTCCCTGCTTTTCATAGCCTTTGTTCTGAATGGTCTGTATGTGAATATTGTTCAATAACCCATAAGATCAGAAAAAGACCACAAAAATTGCTTGCAATCTTTTATTTGTTTTAGTTTTTTTTGACTCATTAGCTGCTTTTCCACTATCGGGCCAGTGTAAGCTAGTGCTTTAAATGGGCCGGGTGGGGCTAATAGCCTTGGACCTGTAGCACTGAGGCCAAAATAGCGCTGCGTTTCCACCGTTGGCCCAGAAGCTCTGCTGCTCTTCACTAAAACCTGCCCTTTACACACCTCTCAGGAACAACGTCATGCAACCCCATCATTTCACCAACAAAGACAAGTAATCAGAAAACTAATAAGAAATAAGTCACTGGAACTAGCGCAATCACAAAACGAACATGGGGTCTGTTTGTTTGCGTGCTTTGTTAAATATCTAAATCCAAAAGCATCGATGTTTTAGTATAAGTGATACGTTGATCATAATTAATTTATCAGGATTGAAAATGTCACACAAAAATAAAGAGTTTTGAACATAGTCTGCTTATTCAGTCAAGTCTGTTTTTGTTTATTTGTAGTCACAGTAGTCTTTATACATCACATTTAGAAAGAATGATCATTAATATATTTTTATAAAAGCTCCCGAACAAAAAACATTATTATATTTTTAGGACATAGGCTACGCGGAGCTAAATTATCGAGACGAGACTTATGACAGATAATATATGTTACTAAATTAATACACGATTGTGATAAAGAATAAAAAGCTTACGTCTGATTTCTTCAAGCGGTCGCATTTACCATGTTTACTATGGTAACATTAATGCCTAGTGTGCATAGTCTTTTGCATCACTTATCAATATTTCTTCCTTGTATGGTGATTATAATCCACATCGGGTCAAGTTAGTTCAAACACTCACTGTGCACTAAAAGTGAGTTTTGAGCTCAACTTATTTAAAAAAAAAAAAATTTTTATGCTGGTGTTATAGTTTTTAGTTTTACGAAATGATCCGCAATGCTGACACTCTCCAGAACCGAGGGTTCTCTTCGTTCCACTCAACCTTCTGTTAACATGCTTGGATACAGCACTCTGTGAACAGCCAGTTTATTGCCAATTCATTTTTGTGACTTACACTCCTTGTGAAAGGTGTCAATGATTGTCAGAGACCATTTCGAAGGCTCAGGAAACCTTTGCATGTGTGAATATATATATATATATATATATATGTATGTATCTGTGTATGGTGTGTAGATGTGCCACATAGCACAACAAATAGAAAGATGCAGTTTGTTGTCATCTGTCCTTATAAAGTGAAAATGAAATGAGGATTGAGGTTTAACCCTCTGCAGTAGTGAAAATGTTAACAATATGAGTTCCTGTAGAATTTTATCTGTTATATATAATCCTGTTTGTTTTTCCCCAGCTTGCTAGAATCATGGCTGTTCTTCAGCAGCAGAGACAACAGCAGCAGCATATGGGAGGTACAGGAGGCAGCTCCAAACTCTCTCCTTCTCACCTTGGTGGTAGTGGCCCAAAGATGCCAATGTCAGACACCCTCACACACCCTGGCATGGCAGGATCTGTAGCAGACCTGCATCAAAAAACACAAGGAACTTATTCTGGTGAGTCTGTTTTTATTTTAAAGAGACACATGAGGGTTGTTATGCATGTTGAGAACTTGATGTAGTAGTGTTTTTATAACATGTCATCTGTCCTTTTCTGTGTCTTGGAAGGGTTTGGGCCTGGAGTGAGCCTCTCTGGTCTGGAATTGGGTCCCATGGTTGGTGGCCCAGCTGGGCTTAAAGACAATGTGGGGCAGCAGTCTCGTTTCAAGTGGATGATGGAAGGTCATTCCCCAGCCCCATCACCTCCTGAAAGCACTCTCCATAAAAATGGTGCAGTACTTTTTTTGTGACACCTATGAGTTTGGGTTATACAGAGATGTGTGAAATGTACTGGTACAAGTTTGACAGTACCTCTGTCTCCTGTTTCTCTGATATATAGGTCCCATCGCTGCTCCCCTCAAAATGAGAGGTGGTTCCCCATACTCCCAGTATGAGATGCTGGGAGGTGAGAGTTTGGGTGTGCCTTCACAGGGGCCGTCAGATCACTGGCACAGAAGTCCTGGAAACAAGATGGGCGCCAAGACTGGCACATCCAGCTGGCCTCCAGGTAAACAGTGATGCACATCTGAACATTTTCATCTTCGTCACATGTGAATATACCGGTTAGGAATTGAAATGATTTTCGCTTCAGAGTTCCAGCCAGGAGTGCCTTGGAAAGGAATTCAGAGCGTGGACCCTGAATCTGATCCTTACATGACCCCTGGAAGTATGCTGGGCTCATCAATGTCAAGCCTGAACGACAATGAGCACCAGTTGCTAAGAGACAACACAGGTACAGCTCCCTTCACTTAATGGTTTAGAATGGTTAGTACATGTTTAATTAGTTAGTGGTTGTGTCCTTTTTGTTTTATGAATCATATGAATCACCTTTTGAAAAGATTTTCTAAGATCATAAGAGTCTTGGATTAAATCAGGTTTGTTCACACATTTGACTGGTGTTTTATAACATTGATTTCTTCTTTCAAAAGTAGTTCCTCTGCCACAAACATACACTGTGGAATAGGCTTTGAATTTTAAATGTCATTTACCTAGTCATGTAAATGGTAACAAGCAAGTCTTGTCTTTTGCATGTGTTTGCATAGAATCAAATCCCTCCTTCAACACCTTGCTGCCTTCACCTGGTGCCTGGCCCTACAGTGCCTCAGAGAGCCCCCTCAACAATGCACACAACCAAGGTAACAACTAAGCTCTCTTCTCACTAGACGTTGCTTTTTTTAATTTGATTTGATTTCAGAAAGACACAAGACTTAATTTTTTGTGCACTTAACTGAATTGTGTAATTTCTCCCTAGTATTAATACTCTGAATATATTTTGCTGTATTCTTTATCTCACAGCTAAGTACACAGACTACAAGCCCAGCTGGCCACTTGAGCCAATAGGACACAACAAACATTGGAAGACCAATCGCAACAGCTCTTATCTGTCACGCCCACCTCCTGGACTGACCCACCAGAAACAGCCCTCCGTTTCTCCTTGGTCAGGAGGAGGCCCACGAATGGGTAGAGGCTGGGGTGGCTCTGGAGGCCAAGAAAACCGATTTGGGCCTGGTAATACAGCATCTTAGAAGCCGTAAAACATTATTGAAAATGACAGGTGTTAAAATGAAACATTATGTAGACATTCACTGAAGTGAATTCAACTTGTTTTAACTTTTAATAAAGGATTAGACCATAGTCTCACTCTTTATCTGTGCAGGTTCTGCGTGGAGTGATGGAGGAGCCTCTAAGGGGAGCTGCTGGCTGGTGTTGAGTAATCTTACCCCTCAGGTATCTGTTATGACTTATGTTGTTGTTTTTTTTATTTAAATTTTTAATGAGTTCTCTAATTTCATTGCAATGATTTGTATCATTTGTTCTCTGCAGATTGATGGCTCCACTTTGAGGACTATCTGTATGCAACATGGTCCGCTTTTGACCTTTCACCTCGGTTTGACTCAAGGTAGTGCTCTGATTCGCTAC
Organism: Carassius carassius; assembly: GCF_963082965.1. NCBI lineage: Eukaryota > Metazoa > Chordata > Actinopteri > Cypriniformes > Cyprinidae > Carassius > Carassius carassius. The sequence goes on along the minus strand of NC_081793.1, from coordinate 13,948,586 downwards.
AGTACACGCCAAGAAGCAGCCAAAGCTCAGAGCGCACTTCACATGTAAGTGTCTATAAATCTATATCCTGACCCAAATCCATTTTTCACATTTTAGCACCCTCTCAAAGCTCGCTCTCACATCAGAATAAAACATAAAAAAGGTAATTTTGTAAGCATTTGAAATAAATAATATTGTGATTTGCTGATATAGGCAAGAAAGTTATTGTGAGCTGTAACGTTGCAGTTGTGCAAAATAAATATGCTGTGAGAAATAATGTCATGATTTCGAAAAACATAGGTGCAATTATGTGAAATAAGTAGATTGTGAGACATAACATTACAGTTTTGAGAAATAAAGACAATTAAAAAAACAGGTGCAGTTGCAAGAATTATTTATGCTGTGAAATAAAGTTGCAAGTTGGAGAAACGGGCACAGTTTTGAGAAATAGTGACATTGTGAGATCCGTAGTCACAATTGTGAGAAATTAAGTCACAATTACAAAATACAATGGCTCAACTGCAAGAAATCGCTTCATGGTGTGATACAAATTGTGTCAGTTGTGAGAAAGTTATTAGACACAATGTTGCAATTGCAATTAAATTACAATGTGAAGTTACCTATTTGAATATATTTTGTTTTAGTCTGTGGCAGAAATGGGCTTCCATACCTTGTAGATGTCTTCCTAACTGTAATCTTTGAAAATTCCTTCCAGGTGTGTTTTAGGTAACACCACAATCCTTGCCGAGTTTGTGAGTGAGGAAGAGGTTGCTCGTTATTTTGCACATTCCCAGAGTGGAGCTGGCGGAAGCGGCAGTGGAGCCGGTGGTGTGGCTGACTCCGGGCAGGCAGGCGTTACGGGGGCCGGGGGTGTGGGTACCATCAGCGCTGGGAGTGGCGAGCGAGAACGGGCTGGAGTGGGAAGTTTGACGGCAGGAGGAAGCAACAACAGCGGCGGAACCGGGCCCTCTGGATCTTCCTGGCAGAGTTTGGAAGGTACGGGCAGCTCCCCTGACCCAGCCTCTGCCCAGGGAGCAGGCCTAAGTATTTTCACCCAGTGGAGCAGCAATGGTGCTGGTGGCGGCGTGGGAAGCAACACAGGCGGCGTTGATCCTGGCAGGGCGGGGTTGTGGGGCAGCATGACTCCAGGGTACACAAGCAGCAGTCTGTGGGGGTCTCCGGCCATGGAAGATCGGCACCAGATGAGCAGCCCTGCAGCGCTGCTGCCTGGAGACCTGCTGGGAGGAGGTGCAGACTCTATCTGACTGATGCAACCACTTACAGACAAATACACATGCAGCAACACTCACACATATACATACAACAGATATATAAATATAACAGCTATCCTCCTATGTTATCACAGATGCAGGAATATAGGAACATTAATCAGAATACAGGCAATTTGTGCCCTTTGTCACTCAGATGGGCGCATAATGCATAAATATACATCCAAGTATTTAGTATACATTCGTAACACCTATGTAGACGTGATTTAAAGGTAAGCACTCAAACATCAGATGCAGGTAAACTGCTGCATTATGAAACCTAGCAAAATGCATTAATACAAAATGATACAGATGACACTGGTTACAAATCTACACACACTGTCATTTTTACCTAAGCAGTGTTTTGAGCTCCCCATAATCTGATCTTCTTCACAACATGGAGCATGGAGGAGCAGTGTGTGGTAGTAAATCAGTACTGATACACGTGTACACGCACACAAACATCCCATTTCTTCTTCTCCTTAAATGAAGACTTCAGCAAGACTTGAACAGGACATGCAAACAGTTGGACTTAAATGCTGACTCAACTGGATGAATCCTAAACCTTGAGGTCATAAAGATCACACACGCATACTGAGACGCTCTCACTCAAGCGTGCACTGTAAAGGTAAAACCAGACAAAAAAGGACAAAAATATGCATCATAAAATGTTCGTTGAATGCTCTCATTGTTAGGCTCCATTTTCATGCAGACTGAAATTACTCAAACACTGTTCTGATGTCTGACAAACTGTATCTCGTTGTCTTTTTTTTGTTTTAAATGATGGTGAAATCCAGAATTTTCGTTTTTGTTTCCCAAACGCTGACCTCGTTTTTCTTTTTCTTAATTGAGTATGTTGTCATAATGATGATCACTTGGATGTTACTTAGCTGTACAAGGTGCCCTTTCTGCCTGTGCATGCATGAGTGAAGTCCCAGGTAATGGAGGCGACGTTCTTTTGTGAGGCATCGATGAATGTGTGACAGCCAGAGATTAACAAGCGTGGTGTATTTACAAAGATCAGTGCTGGATTAGGGCAGTGAGTAAATGTATGAGTGACAGCTTATTTCAGGTGTTTGATGTCTATGTGTGCATGATACGTATGCAGGTGTGGCTGACTGTGTGTGTGTGTGTAGACGGCAAGTTCAAGAACATTGGCACTAATGAATATTTCTTAAGTTGTGGTTTTAGCAGCCTTTTTTTGTTTTATATATTGTCTGAATTGCAATAATTATAATAAAGAAAATGATTTTTTTAGAACATGCAACCAACTGAAGGCATTCATACTGAAACATGAAACATGCCAAAACTTATTGTACCAAGCTGAGCTGGATGGGTGTTATAGAAACACTTAAAAGTTACCAGTTGTTTATTTTTGTTGTCGTGTACCATTATAAATTAAGGCGGGCTTTATCACTCGTGTTCAGGTTTTTTGTTTCTGATTTTACAAAAGAAATTAATTAAAAAAGGAAAAAAAAGAAGACAATTAATAAAGGTTGAATTTCATTTTGTTGTCAATTGTGTGCATTTTCCTTTAATTCATGATTTAGGTGTGTTACTTCTGTTTAACATTCTCAGCTAGAATCCACTCTTATAATATTACAGGTTTGTAAGGGTCGTTTTTGTTTTATAACCTGTTTAAATGGATGAATTTGCTTATTAGGGCATTGTTATATAGTTAGGCCAGTCGTACTCAACCTTTTTGACTCATGGGCCCCCATTGTCCACAAAAAGGCCTCATGAATTTTCCAGTTTATTGTATTAATTTTTTTCTGAATAAGGATAAGGACTTATTTTTTACTCAATATCTACCTGATGAAATCTCTTTGAGCTTGACATAATAAAAATATATATTATTTCTAAAAATGAGTTATTTATAAATGTACATGACTTTACAGTTCTAGAATATCCATATCTAGGTTGTCCAAGACAATAAGGACACTGGTTATTCGAAGAAAAAGAAAAGGGTGTGAATTAAGATAATATAATGATTGGTCTTCATTAATTGTTGAATCTTTTTAATGATTTTAAGTCTTTTTGAGACCGATTTTAACTGTTATCAATGTTTAAGGGTTTATTTTAAATTAAATTAAATTTATGCATTTAGCAGACGCTTTTATCCAAAGCGACTTACAGTGCAGTGCATTCAGGCTATCAATTTTTACATGTCGTGTTCCCGGGGAATCGACCAGTTGAGCTACAGGAACACATTATTTTGTAATAATAACTGACTCTACATTAGCCCAGTTATTACACGGCCATCTACTAAATAAGCAAATATATAAAATATTACCTTTTTTATCTTTAAATAAGTTGAAATAAAAAAATACAAATACGTACTTAAAACAAGTATTAAAATAAGGTACTAAGTAAGGTTATCAAAATCAGTTTCTTAAACAGCAATAATTGTATATTTTTAAACATATATATTTTTAGAAATACATGAGATTTATATAAGACTGTTTCGTTGATTAAACGGAAGCGTTGTGGTTTGTGCTTGCGTGCTGTGTTTAGCATCAGTGTGCGGATGGAAGAGAGGCTGCGTGCGCACATCATGCGCGCGGCCCCTTGAAGGGATCCGGGTCCTTTCGCAAGTTTGTGAATGACATCATTTCTGTGACAAGTGCGCTGGGATACAAACAAGGGAGGCTGCTTCTCGCTAGCCCGCTAATGCAAGTAGGTCACTCCGTGTGCTGAGATATGAAATCAAGGATTTAAAAATCAGAGGAGGAAAGCAGTGGTTAGAATTACATTTGTGATGAGACGTTTACAATTACGCTTGCACTCTTCGCTGTCCAGGGTCCTGTCTCACGAGCGCAAGCCTGTCGACCAGCCTCACTTTACCACCATCCTCACGTTAGGTAAGAAAGATGTTCCTGCTTTCAGGTCATATCAGGATACGAGTCTTTAGGATTCATTCAGCTGTCCTGAATAAATGTTAATGTCAACACTACGAACAGTTCGTGAAATCTCGGGATCAACATGGTCTTGGGTGCGGCTGCTACAAAATTGACTGAAAACCGCTGAAGACATAACTTACCTCTTGTTTGAAACGCCATAAAACACTCACGACAATGGGTCATTTTGACTAGATTCCTAATTCTAACGCTTAAAGCTTGCACATTGATAATCGCGATGGTGCATAAGATTAAATATTAACCTGTTCGTTGCAAGTTCGTAGGAATTGAACAGCAACTGTGTTCGGATCACATCACATGACTCAGATGTCAGATGTTATATGCATGACTGCCAGTGCTGACTGCAGGTCCAATTTTTTATTCTTATTTTTATATCTGAAATGTGAATTATATTTGAGCTGGTGAGCTGAAGTGAGCATCCTAGTCACATCTGCTGTGTGCTGAAATGCAGATCTGAAACTGTTTGAGACTATTGCATTTGATCTAAATCATGTTAATATTTTTGTAGGACTCTAAGGCTGCTTTCAGAGAAGGAATCATGGAGTTACGTGTTGGGAGTAAATACCGTCTTGGCCGAAAGATTGGAAGTGGCTCCTTTGGTGATATTTACTTGGGTAAAAAGTATATTAATTAGACGAATTGGCTACTGATGGAGATTGCATGGAAGTGTTTTGTCCTGATGTTGTTTAAAAAACTTGCAGGTGCAAACATCACATCAGGAGAGGAGGTAGCCATTAAACTGGAGAGTGTGAAGACTAAACATCCACAGTTACATATTGAGAGCAAGTTTTATAAGATGATGCAAGGTGGAGGTGAGAACTGATTTCCTTTCGTTTTCTTTTTGATCGTACGAATGGGTTTCTAGACATGTCTCTTCAAACTTCTTTCAACCTTAGTGGGTATTCCCTCAATCAAATGGTGTGGTGCTGAAGGGGATTATAATGTCATGGTGATGGAGCTCCTGGGTCCAAGCTTGGAAGACCTGTTCAACTTCTGCTCAAGGAAATTCACACTTAAAACAGTCCTGCTGCTGGCAGACCAGATGGTAATTGCATTGAATGTATATAAACAGAATCTTAAAGAAAAAAAGTCTTATTATCGCTCATACTTAGGATGAATAATATTTTGCTACAGACATGACACTTTGTCTTACTGAGGGGAGTCTTGTGTTACATTTGTAAGTGATAAGACTTGGGGGAGAAAATGGGCAAATATTCTATACATTTATATTGAAAGAGGGACTTGAGTCGTATCTAGGGATCGGAACATCATAAAAACTTGTAAACAACCAAATAGCAACACGCTCAAAACTCCAAATATATCATAGCAATTGTATAGGAATGCCTTTGCTACTATCTTCAATGCCCTAGGGTAATAAATGCAAGTTTTTACTATATAAAAAGACAATATAAAATGTATATAGGTTTATATTAAGTTATATAGTTATTTATTATCATTTGAATAGCCTGGCTGCAGAATATTCATAAGAAAAGCAATATAAAACCTCCTCAATAAATCAGATTGTAAATATGTAGTGCTAAAACATCATTTTAACCCAGTTAAAATTAAATAAATGAAAATAGATAAAGATTTTATACATTTGAGACAATTCTTTTAAATTGGTTTTATGTTTATTCTTTCCAGATTAGCCGAATCGAGTACATCCACTCCAAGAACTTCATTCACAGAGACATTAAACCTGATAATTTCCTGATGGGGCTTGGCAAGAAGGGAAACCTGGTCTACATCATAGATTTTGGCTTGGCCAAGAAGTATCGTGACGCCCGCACACATCAGCACATCCCGTATCGTGAGAATAAGAACTTGACTGGCACTGCCCGCTATGCCTCCATTAATACTCATTTGGGCATCGGTAAGGGCACCAGAGGGCCACTGAAATGCATCCTGTTGGTAAAAATGGACTCTTTATTTTGGGTTATTCTAAATGTCCCTTCTGTTTCCACAGAGCAATCTCGACGGGATGATCTTGAGTCGCTTGGCTATGTTCTTATGTATTTCAACTTGGGTTCTCTGCCTTGGCAAGGCCTTAAAGCAGCCACTAAAAGACAAAAGTACGAGCGAATCAGTGAGAAAAAGATGTCAACCCCCATTGAGGTTCTTTGCAAGGGCTATCCATGTGAGTTGATGTGATTTGATCAGCTCGAAAATCATTTGAAATAAAATTTCTCATTTAAATCTTTTTTTTTTCACACATTATCTCCAGCCGAATTTTCAACCTACATGAACTTTTGCCGCTCTCTCCGGTTTGATGACAAACCTGACTACTCCTACTTGAGACAGCTGTTCAGGAATCTTTTCCACAGACAGGGATTTTCATACGACTATGTGTTTGACTGGAACATGCTGAAATTTGTATGTCTTTTTAAAACATTTTGCAGTATTTATTGCAGTACAGTTCAAATGTGCATTATACTACTATATATTAAATTGCTCACTTTGTGGGCTTTTCTGACTGTGTCAGGGCTCCAGCAGGACAGCAGAAGATAAAGAGAAAGAGAAAGAGCAGAAGGGAGAGGGAGAGGAGAGGGATGAGAGGACCGGAGGTGCACCGCCGGGTTCTGCGGCTCGTGCTTTGCCTTCTGGCCCCAACCTCCCGGCCCCTAACAGGGTGCGCAATGGCCCAGACCCCGCCAGCTCAACACCTGCCTCCCGTGTGCCACAGTCTGGTGAGTCGGAGGATGACCGGAGGTGTGATTGATGTCTGTTCTATTTATGAGCAGGTTATTTATGAAGTATGTGGTTTCTCTTTCTTCTGAAACCGCATTCTCCTGACCTTCTGTGCTGTTGGTTATTGAAATCAGCACTTACAACGTACCTGTTAATTTGTCTTTCAAGGAAATGCATCACCAAGAGCAGGCCGAGGAGCTGAGCGGGAAAGAAGAGTGTGTTTACGGCTGCACCGCGGTGCTCCTGCCAATGCCTCCCCTGACCTCCCTCTCCGTCACGATCAGATCCGCATCACTCCTCCACAGGTTTCCATTCACATACTGGTTCTTTGCTTCGTTCCCTGATATTTGCTTTTGTTCTGACCTTTCTTCGTCCCTCTCACACAGGTCAGCGTTCCATTCGAACACATGGGGAAATGAGCTCTGCAAGCTCTCTATCATTTACTGTTTTTAAGAGGTTAGTGATTTTTGTGTGTGGATCTTTTCGTTTATCCACAAATGCATTGAAATGCAGATCATACTCATAATGACTTCTAACATATACAATACACCTCTTCTGTGATGTGCATGTTTTAAATTTCTGAATTGTAAAATGAATCTGGATATTTCTGAGCGTTATGTTATGTCAGGGAGATATAACTGTCCTGATATCATAATAAAGAAAAAAAAGCATTATGTTTTTTTATGGCACAATCTCTTATTATTTCTTTAAAATATCAGTAAAGCAGTTATAATTTAATTATGTAAATATAAAAAGCATTAAAACAGGAAATGACATCAGAGAGATGACCCCTGCATTGTTTGTCAAGTTCAATATGTCTATCAATGTGGCATTTTATGATGGTAAGAATAGGGTTAGGCACGATTAATTCAGGTTGTAAAATGTGATATGATCCAACCCCCTAAAAGCTTTGATATTTATGACTTAATTCATGATTAAATATTAATTAACGATGCATTTTGATCAAAAGTGACAGTAAAAGACATACAGTATATAGTTACAGAAGTTTGATTTTAGATTCTGTTCTTTTGAACTTACTATTCAAATATATTTTTTAAGCATCACGGTTTCCACAAAATATTTAGAAGCACAGCTGTCTTCAACATTGATAATAATAAGATTTTTTTTTTTTTTGGAGCACCAAGACAGCAATAGAATAATTTCTGAAGGATCATATGACACTGAAGACTAGAGTAATGGTTGCTGAAAATTAAGCTTTCCCAGGAATAAATTAAATTTAAAAATATATTAAAACAGAAAAGTTATTTTAAATAACATTTCACTATATTACTGTATTTGTGATCACATAAATAGGCTTCTTTCAAAAACATCTACAAATCTCCAAAGATAGTATATGTTAGATTTTTCTTTATCTTGAACCTGCTTATTTGACTCAGCTACTATTACTGTCACGGCTTACGCTGCTGGAAGGAACACGAAGCCGAGGGATAAACGAAACAAGGATTTATTAACTCAAACATAGGCATGGTAAGTAGCAAAATAACAGGTGGCAAGAGGCAAGTGGCAAGTAACAGGTGACAAGTAGACATTTAGACGAGTAGACCCGACAGAACTGAAAGGACAAGGCTTTTATAGAAGGGATAATTGGGGAAACACAGGTGGACGGCATGACTAAATTAACAGGGACATGGAACACATGGGGAAATGACTAGACACACCTGGGAACTAATCAAAACCACACACGGAAGACAGAAACTGGGTCACAGGGGAAAAAAACACACAAAATAAGTCCAGGTGTGTGACAGTACTCCCCCCTCCCGGTAGGTGCGTCCTCGCACCGTAGAAACAAAGGGAGGCGAGGGTGGGAACTTGGGAGGAGGTTCCGGTGGAGGACAGCCTCCCAGGAGGGGGCCAGCAGACAGGGACTACAGAGGAAGGAGCCAGGGAGGAGATGACGGAGGGAGGAGCCAGGGAGGAGACAGGAAGGATGTGAAACAGGAGGTACCCAGCAGGACCCAGGCCACAGCCATAACGGCCCAAGGTGGGGCCGACGGTGGAAGGAGCCATGGAGGAGGAATGGTCACTGACTCCAGGGACTCGACCCACGGCAACGGAGCAAGTGGAGGAGGAGCCCGAGGCGGAGACGGAGAGCCAGGGTGACGGGGAGGAGCCGGAGGTCCTAGGCGGAACAGATGGCTCTGGTGACTGACGCAGCGATGTGGATCCGGAAGGCCGCGGTGAGGCCAGAGTGACCGAGGACTGAGGTGTAGCCGAGGGGATGAAGGAGCCTGACGGAGCCGGAGGGACGGAGGGATGAGGCGAAGCCGGAGGAGTGGAGTCCCGAGGCATAGGATGGACAACGCCAGACCAAGGCGGAGCCGGAGGGACGAGGGAGCCAGGCAGAGCCTGCGGACTGCCGGGCCACGGCGGAGAGGAAGGAGCTAGGAGCCATGGTGGAGCCGACGGGTCAACGGGCCGAGGTGGAGTCCAGGCCTCAGAGGCTGGAGGCGGAGGTGAGGGAGACGCCGACCAAGGCGTCGCTGGAGAATGGCGGTCCCGCTGAGCTCGCACCACAATGATGGTAGGCTGAGGGCGAGCAGAGGGGCAGCCAGGCGACAGCGGAGGAGGAGGCAGGAGTGGGTGGGAATTTTGGAGGAGCAGGCATTGGAGTAAGCTCTGGGGCTGGAGCCCTTCCTGGGCTTAACGGAGGATCAGGAGCCCGTCCTGGGCTTAACGGGGGATCAGGAGCCCGTCCTGGGCTTAACGGGGGATCAGGAGACCGTCCTCGGCTTAACGGGGGATCAGGGGCCCGTCCTGGGCTTAAAGGGGGATCAGGGGCCCGTCCTGGGCTTAACGGGGGAACAGGGGCCCGTCCTGGGCTTAACGGGGGAACAGGGGCCCGTCCTGGGCTTAACGGGGGAACAGGGGCCCGTCCTGGGCTTAACGGGGGAACAGGAGCCCGTCCTGGGCTTAACGGGGGAACAGGAGCCCGTCCTGGGCTTAACGGGGGAACAGGAGCCCGTCCTGGGCTTAACGGGGGAACAGGAGCCCGTCCTGGGCTTAACGGGGGAACAGGAGCCCGTCCTGGGCTTAACGGGGGAACAGGAGCCCGTCCTGGGCTTAACTGAGAAACTGACATAGGTGAATAGGAAACCCCCACATTTTGACCCATTTGGCGCTCCACATTATGCTCCCTCGTGGTGGGCAGTGTCGCCGGCTCTCGCACCTGGTCTGACGGGTTGCTCTCTGGCTCTCCGTCATCGGTGGGCTCGGGCTTATGCCTCGTACCGTGGGGAGATTGTAGGCTGGGCTCTGGGTCCAGAGTGGACCTGGCGAGATCCTCCATTGGGCCGACCGTGAGAGGTGACCCATTTCTCACCAGATTCCACTCTATGAAAGCGGCGAAATCCTCCCGAGGACCATCTTCGGGCGACAACGCTCTGCACCTGGAGTTCAGGCTGGCGTGATAAAAGGTGCAGAGCGCGTGGTCCGGGTAGCTGGTGGCATTAGCTATCCAGAGAAACCATCTGGTATGGTCCTCGAGAGACAGTCCCTCCTGCTCCAGCAGGAGGAGGAGGTATTCGGGGCGATAGAGGGGATCCATGACCCACTACGGAAAGAAAAAGACTGTGAAAAAACGAAAAAAAAAAACGGAGGGAAAACACGCAGTTTATAACTTTTTAGGTCGGGTCTTCTGTCACAGCTTACGCTGCTGGAAGGAACACGAAGCCGAGGGATAAACGAAACAAGGATTTATTAACTCAAACATAGGCATGGTAAGTAGCAAAATAACAAGAGGCAAGTAACAGGTGACAAGTAGACAAGTTGACATTTAGACGAGTAGACCCGACAAAACAGAACTGAAAGGACAAGGCTTTTATAGAAGGGATAATTGGGGAAACACAGGTGGATGGCATGACTAAATTAACAGGGACATGGAACACATGGGGAAATGACTAGACACACCTGGGAACTAATCAAAACCACACACGGAAGACAGAAACTGGGTCACAGGGGAAAAAACACACAAAATAAGTCCAGGTGTGTGACAATTACTGCATAATAAATAGGTTTCAGTATTTGAAGTGTACATTTTTCCCAACACTCTAATATAATTAACTTGTAACTAAATCGTTTACATTTGCTTCATTTTGCAGGAATACAACAGACAACTCCCCTAAAGCATTTATATTCATCTTTCTATGTAAAACGGGAGTGTGAGAGAGGCAAGAAGCAGAAAGAAAGGAACCACATTTTTGTAAAGGACAAAGTGCCCCCCCATCCTCACGCACTGCAGGTTGTTGCTGTTGGAATGAGACATTGAAGATCACAATCCTCAAGGCCCAAACAGTGGAAGTGGAAAAGAGAATTGTTACCTGTGGCCTGAAGAAGGTTCTGGTTGTTCTCTGTTTTGTCTGAAATGCTGAGAAAAAGAAGGACTTGCTTGTTGGACTGTAAAGTAAAAATGTAATATTGATAGAATGTAATAAATGTAACCCTTGCACAAAAAGTGTTGTATGTTGACACCTTACTGATGTATGAGGGTTTCCTGGAACCATCTTTTCCAGGTTAAGTATTAATTACGCAAAAGGTAAGAATTTCCAAGAATGTTGTTTCCAGTCAAACCGGTGTTTGGGCTGTAGAAAACACTGAATGAATATTTCAAGATTGCACACTGAACAGATGACCTTTGAATTGTTGGAGATTATGATATGAATATGGGCTGTGGTAAACTAACCTAAAGATCATTTTGAGCATTATTAAAGGCCTGAATTCCACTCCACAATTACACAGCTGAACAATGTGGTGCAATTTGATATGATTCCTGTATTTACATTAGCCATGCCAACCTCATTTATAAATGAACACACATATCCACAGGATAATTGTCTTTCTGAATCTTTCTGAATCTTGTGAACATATTTAGCTATTTTGAACACTAAGCATTTTTACACAACTGGTGTAATAACTCACGACTAAAGGTGTTGAATTCCAGTTTACTTCTTTGAAAGTATTATTAATGGATTATTATAATTGCGTTGGCTGTCTTATAAATCAAGAACACGTAAACACGGGGGGGAAAAGTGGTGTGTAACACTTTACATGTACGTAAACGTGAAAAGTGGGGAAACTGACACATTTTGTAAGTGAATTGTTTCACATAAAACTACATTTCAAAGTGTTATAGCATGGAATGAAAAAAAGTAAAAGAAAACATTTATACATTCTTGGATTACAATTCCCTTTTCCCAACAACTGCCTAATAGTAAGTAAATATATACAATCTTAATTACTAATACATAGTATTTTAGTTCGCAACTTACATTCGAGACTTACTGAGCAACTCAGAAATTTTGACATAAAAAAGACGTTCCATTTTATGAATAACGTATATGAGCTAATTCGGTTGGGAATACGTTTGGATTAAAAGAGTAAATACTATTTATTAAACGAAACGAACTATTTATTTTTATTTATCTGTATGACTCTATCAAACGACGTTCCATATTACATAATTCTTAATAATGCATTATTTACTGTAAATTGCGTCACTGGAGTAATGGCTTTTATTTTGAAGTTTATAAAGCTACAGCCCATTTTAGAAATAAAAGCCGCTTGTTGTTGTAGCTCACTTCACAACCGCTTTCCACTTTTATCCCCGTTAAACTAATAATCCGCGAGAGATAATATTCAACAGCGAGGGGAGTTGGGAAAGAAGAAACTGCCTTTCAACGGCAATCCACCTATGACTGTACATAAAGTCCTCTAGAAGAGTCGTGGATACACTGAAGCGCTCCAAAGACGTGGTGAAATACTACACGGGAACAAATATAAAAAAGCACGGAGCGCAGGTTTTCCTGCAGAGATCAGCGGCGCTGGGATATAAACATGGATGACGGGCAGCAGCGATGGCTTTGAAGAATTAAGGCCGAATTGCTTGTCGATTGTTTTTCTTTGTGCAAGGCGAATTGTTTTAAACCTACGTTTATGTTATTGGTAAGTTGCTCGTTTATCTATTCTGTAGATATTTTGTGTCCTTACTAATTTTAGGGAGAACTTCGACTAACGTTATTTGACCCAACTAAATTGATAATGCTTTTCCAAATAAGCTCACCGGATAACACGAAAATTGAACGCTGAATGCATTCAATATATGATTTACTGTTCACTCAACAATTAAAACTGTGTAATTTATGTTGATTCAGACCTGTATGACTCCGTTTCCTCGCCAGAGTTGACCATTATGTCTTTTCTTCAATACAAAGTTTTCTTCAATACAAAGAACATTAATGAACATTTACTAATGTGTTCCAGAGAACACACAAATAAGTAAAGAACGTCATATAGGTTTCAACAACATTAGAGAGAGTAAATATGACCAAACATTAAAGTACCTGGTTAATAAAACCATGACGTAAGCTATAAGTTGGTGTAAACTGTGAAGATGGCCACTTTTAATAAGACGAGAGATACACACTAAGATGCTGCATCAACATAATTTCCCGTTCTTCCTTTTTTGTAAATAGAAAAATTAAATCCACAATTTCTGTGAACCTAATTTTATCTTGACCCTTTTTTAAAGTTTTAGTTACAGTTAGTGCTTATTTACAATGTGACCCTTTTCTTGTCTGAAAACTGCCACGTCTTAATATTTTAGAAATTAATATTCTGGAATCGATTGTGATGAAATTTGCATGAAATGATTTTTGTAAATACATATTATTGATCTTATGGTGAATTCGTCCATGCATATGTTTCATGGAAAAAGTTGACCTCGTAATTTTTAATTAAACTCAGTCTTCCAGTGAAACCATAGACTTCTCTCTGGTGATGTTTGCCGGACTTCTACAATTGTTTAGTCTGCTTAATTCCTGACCCTTTCAATTAACCATAAGTTCGCATTCAGATTTGCCTCCATCCAATCAACAAACGATGGTTAAAACCAAGTCCCCACCATATTATTTTTTACAGTTACCCTTTTTACTTGGATGTGCATCACAATATCAAGAAAATATCTGTTTCTTCTTCCGTTCCATTGCGACTTTAATCTCTGAATGAATTTAGTTTAATTTCTTTGCTTGCCCACATTATCCCCGTCTTACTGTGAAATGATTAGTGGTAACATCATACTGTTTCACACTCATCTTTCCTTTGCTCTGGTTCATTTTCATGGCATCACATTTCTACTTTAAACACCCTTTGCTTCCCACTGATTTTAACACCCCATTCTCTATTGCCACAGCTTTTGAGACGTGACGTGCCATTGTCTGTTCATTTTGGGGAGGAAGTTGTCAAGATGGCTCCTGGTTCGCTAGCCACGCTAGCCCCTACTGGGCCCAACATCTCCTGGCTCCCAGAAGCTCCTCTGCTCACTCCAGAGCAGCCCATTTTCCTCATGACAACTACAGCCCAGGCAGTGTCAGGCATCTTCGTGTGGACGGCACTTCTACTCACCTGCCACCAGGTAAACAACAACCCCTGAACCAGCTGGCCCTGTGAATCAAAACGCAATCAGATTATTTCAAAGTGTTTATTTTTGTTGTTTTTTGCAGATCTACATGCATTTGCGTTACTACAGATCTCCCAAGGAGCAGAGGCACATAGTGCGCATCCTTTTCATCGTACCCATCTACGCCTTTGACTCCTGGCTCAGCCTTCTCTTCTTTACCAATGACCAGTACTATGTGTACTTCGACACAGTCAGGGATTGCTATGAGGGTAGGCTTTCTTTTCAGCTGTCTTCGCATATGGAGCTTTTAAAAACACAACACCTTTGCGGCCTGTTTAATAGCCGTCTCCTGCTAGAGCTGCTCTCTGGATCTGTAGTCAGCTGGGATTTCTAGAAGTAATCGTTGCATAGTAACCGTGTTTATCACACATCAGTGGAGCGGATGCACATGGATAAACCAATAAACCAGGTGCTCTTTGACACCAGACTAGTACTGTAGACCTTCAGCTGCACTACTGTCTGTCTCTGGACTCTGCAGCTGTGGCTGCTGGGTGCACGTGCTAAATATAGAGCTGAGCTCCACTGCCACACATACACTGCTCCTCAGAGCAAGGGAAGGGGACAAATGAACACCCACTGGGGATGCTGGTTTTATAGAGTGCAACTCTTTCTGGAAGTAAAAATCCTGTTCATTTTCTACAGTAGATAAATTTTTTTAGATTATAACATGGGAACATTTCATAACAGTACTTTTGGGAATTTGATCCACACTTGATAATGAAAACAACAACAAAAATTATATTTACATTAAAAAAATTGCTAATAGTAGCTGGTTAGGTTATTATTATAATTTTTTTTTTTTAAGAAATGTATTATTTTATTCAGATAGGATGTGTTAAATTTATCACAATTGACAGAAAAAGACATTTATAATGGTGGAATATAATTTAATATATATCTATTTAAAATAAATGTACACCGTAATCAAATATATTTGAATAGAAAAGTTATTTTAAATTGTAATGATTTTACCATATTACTGTTTTGACTGTATTTCTAATAAATAAGCATAAGAAACATCTTTCATAAATAGTCTCATTTCCCCAAACGTTTGAACGGTAGTGTACTTTATTACATCAAATCAAAGTTTGTAATGGTGTGTGATTCGTCTTGGTTCTGGTTGGTTCGGTTCAGAAGTTTCTGAAATCCTTATGGAGAAAATGACTGGTAAAAATGACAAGACTGCTAGAAATCTATGTAATTTTTGTGGGCGTCCTATAATCTCTGGGGTAGAAAAGCATATGGTGTACTCAAAGGATGAAGGCTTCTGGTATTGCATTTTTTTTGTGGCATGGCCAGACCATCACGAGGGAAATTTTGCCATGCACCCCTGTATTGTTTAGCAAAAGTCTTTTTTTCACCAAAGTCTGCTGTGCTTGATTGCCAAGTGCCACAGTATGAGATTAAATTATCGAGGTTTACTACCAAATGTGTTTTTTGAGAAGACTCAAAAGAAATCACCAGATTTTAAAGTTTTTGTATCATTCACGTAAAATAAAGCAATAATTTCAGTACTAATTCAATCCATCTTTTTTGCAGCATTTGTGATCTATAACTTCTTGAGCTTGTGTTATGAATACCTTGGAGGAGAGAGCGCTATCATGGCTGAGATCAGAGGAAAACCTATTGAGTGAGTGTCATATTCCAGTCATTCTTTTGTGTGAGAATTTTTCAATGCATTCCTCAAATCAATGCTCTTATTGATGTTTGATGAGACTGCAGATGTATTTGTTAAGGGCGTGTTTATAGTTGGCATGTTTCGTTCGATGAAATGCGATTGCTCTGTTAGTGTGGTTCATTTTAATAAGTGTGAATGCTGCCATTTAAACTTTGGTGCACCAACACTGAGGCTACACGACAACGTTTTCAAAACAATTCGCTTTTAAACATATCCGCACAAACGTCCAAAAATGCTCTATTACGTATGCCATGTCAGTAGTTGGCGCTGTCACCTTGTTGCCGTGTGTATATGATTTGATGTAGGTGAAGTAAATCCACACTTTGCTGAAGAAGCATTAGCAAACTCTTAAACTGCAACAACAGTACCATATACTCCACCATTGTTGTGTATGTTTGTTCGCACTTGCCTTTAAATCAACACATTCTTCACATGTCTACATGCAAAACATGTACTGTGTATGCGCATGACGTCACCGTTTTCAAAGATTCCCGTTTTGGGTGTTTACATGGAAACAGTAACAATCGTGTTTTCAAAAACTTGCACTTTGAAACCTGTTTTCACAAATACGCGTTTTCAGTCCCCAAAACACCGTTGTTGTGTAAACTAACAGCCAAAACGCATAAAAAGCTTCCCGTTTTTGGCTGAAAACATTGTCTATAAATGGCCCCTGAGACCTCCTGCCACTGTTTTGACTCCTTTACTTTAAGATACTGTGTGTACACACATGAAACAAGCGGATTTAGCCCAGCACGCAAAACATGACCGTATCCTTGTGCTTCTTGTTTATTCATCTTTAGGTCTGTGTTAAAAATGACAATTTTGAACGCTAAGCAAACCAGGACTAAATGTGTCATTTTCTTTTTGGTCCGATCCGAAAGAACGAAGAGAACTGAACTACAAGTGTAAACACACCTTAAGTTAAGGAACAGCTTCCCATATTTAGGTGAAACCGATCTTGTTTTTGTTCTGCTGCAGGTCCAGCTGTTTATATGGAACATGTTGTCTTTGGGGCAAGATCTACTCCATTGGCTTCCTTCGATTTTGCAAACAGGTTTGCTTTTAAATCACCTTGAGGAATAGTTGTTCCTATTTATGTTTTCAGATATTTTTTGAGTAATTTGTTTGTTTATTCATTTCACAGGCCACTTTACAGTTCTGTGTCGTAAAACCCCTGATGGCCATGATTACGGTCATCCTGCAGGCCTTTGGGAAATACCGTGATGGGGATTTCAAGTATGTGCTTCTCATGTGATGTCTGATCTGTGGCTATGTTTATCCTAACACTCCAGATTTAAAATTTCACAACAGAATTGTTGATTTTAGAATTATGTTTCTGATCCCACAGCGTCGCTAGTGGTTACCTGTACGTGACCATCGTCTACAACATTTCAGTCAGCCTGTCTCTCTACGCTCTTTTCCTGTTCTACTTCGCCACCCGAGACCTCCTCAGCCCCTACAGGCCAATGCTCAAGTTCTTGGTGGTCAAATCGGTCATCTTCCTCTCCTTCTGGCAAGGTAAGATCTACTGCTAAAAAATATTAAAGTCAACATGAAATCGAAATTGACCCCATTTAGATTAAAACATGGTCTTTGTTTTACTGTGCACATTTCATCAGTCTACATTATTCTAGAAACAAAAAAATCTTTATTATTTTCATCAAAACCTGCTAGAGATTGACCGATATGGGTTTTTCTATAGCCGATGCCGATGTTTAGAGGTCAGGGTCAGCCGATGGCCGATATATGCTGCCGATTTTTAGGGCCGATATCTTGATATTTTCCCCTTCATTTGCATGCTAAAATGTCACACTAATAATAAGTGGATGCACAACATTTCTACACTTATCATCATTTATTGAGCACTGACTTGAACCATCTCTCGAATCTTAATTTTGTGCACTGCACGGTATTAAAATAAAAAATGTATCCAAAGTTAACCAAACAATCAATAAACTGACCAAGTATTAAATATATAAAACAGGTAATATAATATTATATATATATATATATATATATATATATATATATATATATATATGTCAATCATTTACATAAAAGTTTTAGAGCATTTATCAAGTAGAATTTTTCAAGTTTGCTGGAACATAAATGTAAACTTAATATACATTTAAATAAATAAAATTTTAGAAATAAAAATCAATTAAACTGAAAAATATAAAAAATTAAATATAAAAAATAAATAACAGTAGTGCTGCAAACACACTAGCAACCAGCAACATTTGTGTTTGGTATAAATGTCACAGAACATCTAAAGTGCATTCTAATTACAAACTTACATCACAGTCTGTTCATTATAAAAATAAAGTACAGTCAACCAAACATTTAAAAGGTTACACTGGTCAGTTTAAATAGACCGTCCACTCTGCTGTTATGCACGTTTTTGCTCATGTGAAGAGGATGATTTTTTCCATCTAGTTTACATAAAAAAAATAAAAAATATTATAGTTTAACGTTCAGATACATAGCGAATATGGAAACAATTGGATATGTGCAGAACGAGACGTGAGCAATAACCTCCAAATACATCTAGTCAAACCCGCGCTCGCTCGTCCTCATATGGATCGGATCATTTTTCGGATCAGCAAAACATTAAATAATTAAATTAAAATATATGAAATCAACTTAAAGTGCACATGGCATAATATCTTCTTTTTAACATAATAGTCGGACTTCCCAGTCCCATTTCCCAGTCTGCTGTGATGGTGAGCAGTTATCGTCACAGAGCTCTCCACCCTCGGGATAGTTCATCCACAACTTTATTTTCTCCTGTTCATAAAAATCGGGCACAATCTTTTCACTCTAACCTCTTTCCTTCATCATTATATCTGACAGGGAAGCCAAAATACGCGGGGCGTTCAAGCTCCTCCGTTCCTCCGCTCGCCATGCGCAACTTTTTTTCTTTTTTTTTTCATAAATCAATACGCGGGTCACGTGTGTGCCAAACCGAAGATATTGATCCGAACGGATCACGGATCAATGATGATCCGTTGCCAGAGGCGGCCTTACCTATGTTTCACCCGTTTCAATTGAAACGGGCCCCGCCCTCCAAGGGGGCCCCCAACAGAACAGGAAAATCCCATTCATTTTCTCCCTAGGATATTGATTTTCAGACATAATGTCTAAAGTGGTCTCCAACACGTCGCTCGCGAGAGTAGCTCGTGACCTGATTGGAGGTAGCTCGAGGGCCGTTCAATATCGCGTCTTTTGCACGCTCAAGTTCATTATTTCAAATAATTGAAGCGACGCACTCATTTTTTTCCAGGCGCAACAAGTCAACATGAAGGATGGGGGTGCACCCAAACTACGGGTGTTTTTTCTAAATAAATCTTTTAGCAGAGCTACAGCAAAGCGTTTTTCGGTGGTGGAAATCCATTAGCTATTAAAACTTCTCTGTCGTTGTGGAGAGCGCATGGTGCATAGCAACGACAGACGCCACGGGAACCGAATTTTACTATTAATAATAAAAGATAAGCTAATAATGTGCATTGTAAATGTCAGTATTTTGTCTGTAGCGAGCGGAGAGAGGAGTTTCTCTCGCTTGAAGCTAATAAAAACACACCTGAGGTCAACAATGCTCCAGGAGCGGCTGTCAGCTCTCGCTCAGATTTCAATTGAGCACGAGGTGACAAAATCGCTGGACAAAGATGAACTTATCAGGGCATTCTCAGCACTCAAACACAGAAGGGGGGATTTCTAAAAAGGGTTCAGGTGAAATCTAACGTTACGCCCGCCGCCCGATGAGCTGTCCATGGTGCTGAAATAACGCGAAAACATCGTTATTTATTTATTTATGAAGTTCGGTTCAGTGTCAGTTAGACACTTTTTCTTCTTTGCTTTTGTTATACGTATTACGGAGCCCAGGAAGTCACCTGTGTGAGTAAAAAAAAAAAACAATCCGTGGCGATGGTTTTGCAAACCGTGCGCACAGTTTATAAACCGTAGGCCTACTCACGAATTCTCAAACTGTTCCCTCGGTTTAACAAATCGTGCCCACGGATTAATAAACCGTACCCACGAGTTTCTAACCCGCGCTCTCAGATTTGTAAACAGTGCCTGCAGTTTCTGAAATCTGTACCCACGAATTCATAAACCGTGCCCACGCTTTCGCAATCCGTTCCCACGGGTTTGTAAAATGTACTCACGGATTTGTGGCTCACTCATTTTAGAAGAACACCAGGAGACCGTTGTCAACGAATCTTATTGTACATTGTTTTATTGTGTATTAAGTGGAATATCAAATTGTCTTAACTGCGTCTAACGGGTATGGGTGAATATACAATTTAATATGAATGGCGTGCATCAAAATATTTTGTTTATTTGTGATAATCTTAACACTTTAGTATTATTTTCTAACCAGTATTATGACTGATATTTGACGAATTGTTTTTTTCCTTTTTTGTAAGTTTTGGACAAAAGCGTCTTCTAAATATGTAAAATGTAATAATAATAATAATAATTATTATTATTATTATTTGTGTTTAACTATAAATGAGTTCACTTAGTACTACAGTAATATGTTTGTCATAAAATATTTTATCAATGCTTTATTTTTATAGGCTATAACCTAACCTTTTACAGTTTTGGATAAAATAGGCCTACATTTTTTTTGCATAATTTTTGCTTAAAGCGTTCATAAATTATTTTATGATAAACATATAGCTGTCTTAAGTTAACTCATTTATAGTTATAAACTCTAATAATAATAAAAATAATAATTATCATTATTATTATTATTACATTTTATAGGCTACATTAGAAGACGCTTTTGTTATTTTTGTTATTTAGTATTTTAAAATACTAAAGTGTTAAGATTATCACAAATAAGCAAAATATTTTGATGCACGCCATTCATATTAAATTGTATATTCACCCATACCCGTTAGACGCAGTTAAGACAATTTGATGTATTCCACTTAATACACAATAAAACAATATACAATAAGATTAGTTAACAACGGTCTCCTGGTGTTCTTCTAAAATGAGTGAGCCACAAATCCGTGAGTACATTTTACAAACCCGTGGGAACAGATTGCGAAAGCGTGGGCACGGTTTATGAATTCGTGAGTACAGATTTCAGAAACTGCAGGCACTGTTTACAAATCTGAGAGCGTGGGTTAGAAACTCGTGGGTACGGTTTATTAATCCGTGGGCACGATTTGTTAAACCGAGGGAACAGTTTGAGAATTCGTGAGTACGGTTTAGGGCGCACGGATTGCCAAAAACGTCGTCACAGATTTTTTAAAAATTATTTTTACTTACACGGGTGACTTCCCGGGCTCCGTAATACCGCAAGTTAAGAGGATGTTTGAGCTGTTTTTTTTTTTTTTTAAGTCAGCCCAGACAGCTGAAAATATAGCTACTGGGCAAATCAAATAAGCAGTGATGTTGCCCTGCGTGAAAGGGCGAGGCTTATTCCAACGTAAAATGCTGTATTGCATATAGTTTGTATAAAGCTGCCTTTTAATGAAGCTGAAAGTGCGAGTAATAAAATAATATGATGCAAACCAACAGGAATCCTTGCTTTTTCTGCTCTATTATGTTTACATTTTATGTGGGCAGGGCCCCATATTAGTTATTGAAACGGGCCCCCAGATGCTTAAGGCCGCCCCTGTCCGTTGCACCACTACTATAGTGTCATTTGAAAACATAGCAGTTGCGTTTTAAAATACAACTACGAGCACCACGAAACCATTTAAAGAGGCGCATTCAGCGTTCTCCTTGATGGGAAACAGTCAACAAAGTGAAATGATCTCCAACGTATGGCGCGCTCTCTTCATTTTATCAAATGATCATAATCACAGCTATTCATTTTACAGTCCTGCTACTAGCACTTTATTCATACTAAAACCTCTTTAATTCGGGTGAGAAAGCTTTTTTTCCAAGTGGCTTTTGCACACAATAATAATACCGCTGCAGAGTCATTTTGCAGCATTAAGGTTATTAATTGATCGTTAATTTAAACGACGATCGATCATGGAAATTATCGAATATTGACATTCCTAAATACAAATGAGTTGGATGGAAACCTGGTTATTGTCTGCATCAAACCATGCTTCCGAACAAATGTGATTCACGGTTCTGGGCAGCTCCAGGACAGCTGTCTCTCCGAGCGTGGTGCTGTCTGTGAGCGGGGTGGAGTAACGTAGCCCTCAATCACGCTGCAGTGTTTGTGAGAGCTGTCAAATTCTCCACCCCATTTACAGAATGAAATTCTCTGACTACCTTTATCTCTCAGGACTGTTGTTGAATCTTCCAAAAGTTTTGGCTTGGGGTCCTTCACATACGCAGCAGCACTTTCCACTGCAACAATAACACGGGGCTGCCCGCCGACGTGCCTGACTTTAAATCAGCGCTACTAAACACTGATATCGGCCGATGCCGATATATTAAAAAATGACAAGTATCGGCCCGATATATCGGCCGACCGATATATCGGCTGACCGATATATCGGTCGACCTCTAACCTGCTCCACCCCTTAAATAACTTTTCTTCTTCAGTGGATGTCAATAGGTGTTTATGTTGCCCAATTATTGTGTTTGGCTTCTGTATGTGATGTCAGTTCTTCATGGATAAAACCAAGCCCTACTTTTTTCTTCTTGTTGAATATTCTGTGAACGCATTGTGTAAAGTGAATGCAGTTTCATGTTGACTTTTTAACTATTTAAAGCTATTGGTAAACTGATCTTGCTGGTCTTCCAGGCATGCTGCTGGCCATCTTGGAGAAATTTGGTGCGATTCCTCAGATCAGCTCTCCTGAGGTTTCTGTCGGTGAGGGAACCGTTGCAGCTGGATACCAGAACTTCATCATTTGCATCGAGATGTTCTTTGCCGCCTTGGCCCTGCGACATGCGTTTACCTACAAGGTCTACATTGACAAAAGACTGGATTCCCTTGGTGAGCTTTAGACCTTTGTTTCTTTGTTCATGAACAAATGCATATGTTTTGTTTCTCCTATATATTTATTACAATGTTAAAAAAGTAGTTTACACTACAGTTAAAAAGTTTGGGGTCTGTAAGATTTTTTTAAGTTTTTGAAAGAAGGCTGCATTTATTTGATAAACATTTGTGTAAAGAGTAATAATAGTAAAAACAGTATTATTATAAAATATTATTAAAATAAAAAAAAATATATATTTTTTTATTATATTTTAAAATGCAATTTATTCCTATGATGGCAAAAATCAATATTCAGCAGCCATTACTCCAGTCTTTAGTGTCACATGATCATTTGTTGAAAACAGTTTTGCTGCTTAAAGGGATACTCCACCCCAAAATTAAAATGTTGTCATCGAACCCATAAAAGCTTCGTTCGTCTTCGGAACAAAATTAAAGATATTTTAAATGAAAACCTGGAGGCTTGTGACTGTCCCATAGACTGCCAAGTAAGTCACACTGTCAAGGTCCAGAAAAGTATGAAAGACATCATCAGAATAGTCCTCCTGCCATCAGTGGTTCAACCGTAACATTATGAAGCGTCGACAATACTTTTGTATGCAAAAGTTGTTTTATTCGTGTAAAAAGTATTGTTGTCGCTTCATAATGTTACGGTTGAACCACTGATGGCAGGAGGACTATTCTGATGATGTCTTTCATACTTTTCTGGACCTTGACAGTGTGACTTACTTGGCAGTCTATGGGACAGTCACAAGCGTCCAGGTTTTCATTTAAAGTATCTTTAATTGTGTTCCGAAGACGAATGAAGCTTACGGGTTTGGAACGACATTGGGGTAAGTGATTGATTAATGAAAAAATTATAATTTTGGGGTGGAGTATCCCTTTAAAATTTTTGTGGAACTCATTTTTTCAAGACCTTTTGATAAATAGAAAGTTTTTTTGGAATATAATTTTTATTTATTATAAATGATTTAATATTACTTGATTAATTTAATCCATCCTTGCTGAATAAAAGTATGTATTTCAAAAGTAAAAAACTTACAGACCCCTTGCTTTTAGTTTTTTACCCTAATCGGGAAATGGCTTATTAAAATTACAAGAACAGTCATTCTCTCTTAACATTTTGTCACAGTCACAATGGCTGACTCTCTCTTTTCTTCTTCTGCTTTTCTTCTGTAAATTAATTCCTCAATCCATTCATTGTTATCTGTTCTTTCAATGCATTTGATTTATTTATCTTTGCACATCTTGCTTTCAAATTCTCTTCATTTTATTTACTCATCCCATGCAACACATCGCCCCTTCCACCCCTTTCCATCTTTTCTTTATTTCTCCTTTTAATGCTGCGCTTTAAAGACCCTGTTCCTACATACGGACAGTACGGTAGGCTACAGTTCCTGATTCTTAACCACATCTCATTTCTGTTTGATAGTGTAGGGACAGAGAACTCTTAAAGGGATAGTACACCCCAAAAATGCGAAGTTGATCTTGTTTTTCCTCTCTGCCACCATCCATCTCTAATTAACTTCTTTGTCCTTCTCAAGGCCACTGTTCCCCTATGAAGAGCATCTCCAGCAGCTTGAAGGAGACCATGAACCCTGGAGATATGGTTCAGGATGCCATCCACAATTTCTCGCCAGCCTACCAACAATACACCCAACAGTCCACCCTGGAGCAGGGGGTCACCGCGCCACCCATATCCCGCAATCACAGCTGCATGAGCGCCCGGGACAATGAGAAAACCCTGCTGCTTAGCTCCGATGATGAGTTTTAACTCGCTCACCTGTCGACCTGAGCAGAGGTACTCCGTAAGGCACCGTTTACTGCTGTAGTAGAAGAATGATGAGGTTATGTTAACATAGGAACAGGTTATTAAAGGACCATCTTAAGCAAGTAGTTGCGTTCAAGTGCAGTAGAATATGAAATTAAGCCGCTTATACTTGCTTAGTTGTTGAAACAGTCTTTAAAGAGCAATCTTGATGTGCTTTTATCTGATTATGTTGAATGAGTTGAATACATTCGTCTGTACGTTTAGCCAAATTTTGAAAACCCACATGTTCTGACACTTCAGCATTTGACATAATGTATTTTTGTCTACGCTTGTAGTTTTATATAGGGGGTGTTTGGACATCCCAGCATATTTATAAAGAGCGGCGTATTGGAGGGCCCGCATTCGGTGGGAATGTTTCCGTTTTTGATTTACAGTTTCCAGTACACCTTTCCTTCCATTTCAAAAGTGTTTATAGCTTCCCCAGAGATTTAAAGGGCGGGTACTGCAGTGAATGAAAGAGCGCACTGACGTTAGAGAGAATACCAGCTGTTCAAATACACCATTGTTGTTTTGACGGATGAATCGAGGGACGGGGAGAGGTGGATGGTTCACGATAAGATTACAGATTAAGGCAGTCTTGATTATAAAGCTGGAACATAACTTGCCTGGTGAAGATTAGCACAGACTTTCAGAAAAGTGTGACCACCCTGCCTGGACCACTGCAGAAATCTAGGTTTGCTGAGCGGTTGAAAAGAGAGATTTAGGCTATGCTTCTTAGTGTATGCTAGACTTTCACTGAGAAAGAACCGTGAAGTACCATCAGTTTATCCCTATTCTGTTGTCTGTCTGATGGTAATGCGAAATTTGTATAGTTTGAAGAGACAATTCACCCAAAATTAACAGTTTTGTCATTATTTACACACCTTCATGTCACTCTAAAACTTAAGTTTCTTCTGTGAAACACTGTTTCTTTTCATACTATGAAAGTCAGTTAGGGTCCAAATCAGCATTGAATCTTTCATAAAAAAAACCCCACAAAGGCACATTTCAAAATATCTTCTTTTCTTTCGCACTGAAAGTAAATCGTACAGGTATGAACAACCTTGTAGGTGAATAAATGATGACAAAATTGTCTGTTTTTGGTGAACTGTCTTTTTAGTAGCTATTGTTTCTAGATATCCCACTAGAGGGAGGCATATTTCAGTTCACACCCTTTATCTTTATGGGACACGCCTGTTATCATTGATCCTTTGAGAGCCACACCAAAGTTTCTCCCTTTCTTCAGAAGCTTCCGCCATTTGCGCTTTACCTCCTCAGATAGCACTAGGCCCTGGAAGACCAACCTTGAAGCTTGCTGTTGATTAGATAGCATCTTTGGAGTTGCTTATTAACTGTCCTACACTTTTATTGGTACAATTAAGGCCAGTATAAACAATGCGGCTGGAACCAAGTACGAGTATGTATAGGTACCTGCTTCTAGTTATTATGTTAGTGTTTTGCAGTCTATTCTTTATAAGGGGGAGGATTTATTTTAATAATAATATAGACGTTATTGTAACTTGCACTAAGCAGTTTTGTATATTTAGGAGAAGTCTGAATATCCTAGAACATTTCTGTATGTTAATATTCAGACAGTGGTTTAAAGTAACATAGGAAGCACTGTTACATTTAAAATATACATATTTTGCGAAAACATATTTTGAAGTTACACTAAGACATTCTTTGTACTATCATGTTATTTTAAACAGAGCATTATGTATTACTATGTCAAAGATTTTGCATCTATTTTTTCCCCCCTTGATGCTCTGGCCTAGGAAACAATAAAGAAAGTTTTGTCTGTAAGCATTTGTGAGATTTGTTTTTACTCAGTGAATACACATTTTTGTATATACAATATATACAACATTTATTTCAATTAAATGATATAAAATAGACAATGAATTTACCATAGAAAAATACAGATAATAAATACAAACATCAGTTGTTGTTGGGTTTATTTATTTTTTTTGTTTAGCTCTGCCCTCTTATAAAACGTTCTGCACATTGTTCAGGGATATGATCAGCAGAGATTTCCATTACCTGATCATACAGTGTCACCCTGTTTACTGGAGTAAACCAGGCTTGTAGTCAGCAAGTCATCCTGACGACCACGGGTTAATGTGATGTACATGTGACATTATTTTTGTCTTTCACTTTCCTTCCGTCACTTTCTTATCCTCCTTTTTTCTCCCTCCCATATGAGCTGCAAGTGCTCACTTCTCCTTCTGGCTGCTCTCTTCCCCTTTGTCCTCTATTTTCACATCTTCCTCAGATTCCCCTTCCACTCTCTTTTCCTTCTAATGGAATTTTTTTAATATTCCAGCTGTCCAAAATACTCCGTTTTACTACGTTTTAATCATAAATAGCAAATAATATGTATATATATGGTCTTGGTTTTAAATACAAAAATACCACTACAAACAAGTCGCTCTAATATTAGTACAAATATGACCCTCACAAGTACTGAATCATTTACGGGTAATAAGGCTGTATACCTTACCATTACTAAACTGCTAACTCATTACAACAAGTAAACATTACAAAAAATACACAACTCAAACAATGACCCCAAACTAGTCGATCAGATATTTAGACCAATCACAGCTCAAATTACCTTCAAACATCATATTTCGAACACAAATAAAATAGCTTCTATGTCTGTTGTTGAACATTTGTCTTTTATACAAACATTAAAATATATAAATGGCATGTATCAATAGATCTGCACGTTCTCTAGTCCCGCGATTCATTAATACCATGGACATAATCCAGCAAAACTAACCAGCTTCAGAAATGTTGAAGACAAGTTGTTACGACAATTATTTTTTTAAACACGTATCACCATCCAGAAAGCACAGTAATGGGCATAAATAGCGTTAAAGCTATCATTAGCAATAGCTTTGTGCAGACTTATACACTTGTCATGATATTAGAGGCCACAACAACAGTACTGAGATTATTCTTGGACATTTACAAGACTGTATATACAGTCTCTGTGTGTTTATATATTTAAGTGAATCTGTAATTCCCAACTGGTACTTGTTTTTCTTCCTGTATATGTGAGTATACATGGTCTGTCTGTGTGATCATACTGTGTACCTATGTTTGTCTGTGCATCCATGTGAGCGTGGTGCCCTAGGATGCTCCTTGCTCTCTGGGGGTGTGCACCTGCTTCGGTGACTTCACTATGGTAATGACGGAGGCTGTGTTCAGGCGGGGTGTGGTGGCCAGCAGACTGCCTCCTCCGGACTCCAAACCTCTGGCGAAGCGCTGCAGGGCCGCGAGACGAGCACCCAGCCCTTCCAGCTCCCGCCTCATACCTGCGTTCTCGGCCCCCAGCCGCTCCACCTCCCGCTGCAGCTCCTTCTTCTGCTGCTCCAGGGCTTCACGCTGGGACACACGCTTTACCCGACAGCTCGCCGCGTAGCCGCGGTTTTTCAATGTGCGCCGCCTCTGCTTCAACTTCTGCACTTCCTCGCGTGACAAACCCCGTAAGTGCATGTTGAGCTCGCGCACAGACAGCGACATGAGCTCACTGTCGGACAGCACTGGGACGTTCTCCCCGCATTCCCTCTTCACCTGAAATAACGGGACATTAATTGCACTGTAAAACTATTCTTGGTTAATATGTTAGATTTACTGTAAAAAAAAAAAATGCAACTATTTTTGCCAGAAAATTCAGAGTATTGTAAAAACACCTGTATAGTTTTCAGCATACAACCATATTTTTTATTAAGTGTTATAATGTTAATATACAAAAATATTCTTTCTACCTAAATGTGCTGAGATTCACTATAAATAATAGAAATGGTAAAATAGAAAGCCAAATGATGAAGCAGAGTTAACCAAAAGTAGCCGTTCTATAAAACATAACCAATACTCCTTATATATACGGTTCACAGGGCTATACACAGACAAAATGCCATCAGAGTAACACACAACACTAAAATAATACAACTCCTACTAAATAACAGAAAACACCCTGATGTACATTACTGATAACAAAAATGAGAAGAAAAGAATTAAATATAACCATGTGATGTTGATGTCACAAAGTGACTTCTTGGAATGTCCTATTTTATCTTAATTATGTGGCAATCACTGATTAATATAATGTTCTCTATTACAGATCAGTGGTGAAAATTCATAGTTTTTGCCAGCAAATATACAGTATTTTACAGTAAAATTACATAAAATGATGGTACACCATTCACAGTTGCTCATTATATATGGTAAGGTAACTTACAGACAGTTAATCAATGAACAGGTTTTATTTTTAGCATTTTTACAGTATATTTTGTACAAATATATATACACAAATACATACATATATATATATGTATATATATATATATATATATACACACACATATACATATATATATATATATATATATATATATATATATATATATGTATATGTGTGTATATATATATATACACATATACATAAATATATATATATATATATATGTATATGTGTGTATATATATATATACACATATACATAAATATATATATATATATATATATATATATATATATATATATATGTGTGTATATATATATATACACATATACATAAATATATATATATATATATATATATATATATATATATATATGTGTGTATATATATATATACACATATACATAAATATATATATATATATATATATATATATATATATATATATATATATATATATATACACAGTGTGACAAAATTCACAAAAGTGTATTCAGTAAGATGATCTTTACCTTCAGGGCTTTACTAGCTCTGCTGTCTGAAGTCATTGTCTGGATTTATGTATCTCTGAAACCTGTAAATGTCAAATAAATTGATTAAGTGAAAATGTACATGGAATAAAGTCACAATATTGTGAATGTAGTCAAATCTTAAAACCATTGTTAGGTTTGACACAGCAGAACGATTAAATTCACATGTGCTGCAAAATCCTTGAGTGCCTTGCTCTTATAAAACATAATACAAATATCACAGACTCAAGTGTGTAATTAAATTGTTTTAATAAGTGACATCTTCCACCAGAAGGCATAGAACCCTGATATAATAACAGAGAATGATGTTAGACAAACAGAAATAACAATCTGCTATGAGAGATGCTTTGCTTTCAGTCTTATCGGCACAGATTTGCGCAACTTCTTTATTTCTGAAAAATATGATAATAGGATTACAGAATCAAGTTCTATATGAAGCATACATCTGTTCAATTTAATGGATTCATTTCTTTCCAATGAATTACTTTTAACTTGAATATGTAGAATACACATTTTTAAGATACCTGCATCAACCATTAAAAACTATTGGTTGACCACAATGAACAGGTGTGTTGTGTCATAGCTGGTAAAGGAAGGTGGGTTTTAAAGCAGAACAAGGAAGAAAGACAGGAACTAAAAGATTATAAATATATAATGTGGTTTGAGCGGTCAGCCTGCGCACACTCAATCTTGAAGACCATTTAAAGACAATAAACCTCCAGTTCTTATTTCTTATTTCATCTTTCTAAATCTAGGCTTCTCGGATCCAAAGAGTAGCAGTTTTTTGTTCTTGACTGAACCATGACTGGTCAAGGTCCAGATGCAGAAGTGTACGCTGCTGTCCATGAGCTTCCCGTCATGCGTGTTAAATGCGCCTATCATCCGCGAGCCGCTGCCTTAAATAAATCCACAGAGTCACAGTGATTCAGCACAAGTCCTCCATTCCTGACTTCACAGAAGCTCTTTCCTTTCCCTTCGCATTTCGTGTTTTACAGCATTTACAAAAGTCCCAGTTACTCAATTACAACAGATATTATCACTTACACATACAACTAATATAAAACTCCGATTTAGTAAACAACACCAACAACAACACAAGTTTTCCCTGAAACGTCTTGAGGTTAACATGCGCCATAAGTATTGCGTCAACTTACAAAGCGACAATTTAATACAAATCTTTCAAATATGTAATTATATATAACAAAGTATTATAACAAACACAAGAATCCGTTTATTACATGAGATACTTGTCCAAATCTAACTTATCTAGCTGTCTAACTTAGTCGTTTCTCATCGAAATCAACATACGTTTACACGTTTTGAGTAGTTCTGAACATAATACATACAGTTATGTTAATACAAATATATATTTGAACTGTCTGAATCGACTGCATTTGAGCAGCTAACGTTATTTCCTTATTACGCGTTAGCTTGTTGCTATACATAACATCGTGATAAAAACACGCTGTTCGCCCTCATTAAGACTAATACTATTAGACATGTGTAAAATATGACTAAATGATTTTAATAGAGAAATCTAAACCATAACAGTATCAGTAAATGGATATTACGTTAAAACAAACACGGAGTGCATGTACGTTACGTTATGTTACAGCAGGTTTGCTAACACCCCTCCGTTTCCTTAGTGTAAACAAATGTCGAAAAAAATAGAAATCTTGCCTGGTATTGATTTATGTTCTTTGCTGATTTCACACGAAGCTGAATATGAATTAGTCCACAATTCTCACCGCTGGATCGGTGTTTCGACTGACATACGGTATCGCAGCACGGCCCGTGTTAAACGCCTTCTTCCCGGAATCAGTCCACCATCAGCGGCTAGATCCTTTCATTCATAAAAAACACACACACGATGACTTAAGGCTTTAAGAATGAGGGCGGGACCTTAGCACACACGAAAATATCAGTCAACAACATTTTTTTTAATTAACCCATTTAATCCCACAGACATTTTTAGTTGAGTTTAAAAAGAGTAGGTGATGTCATTTACACATAGTTATCAACTAAATGAAAGTGTAGACTGACGTGAACATCTTTAAATGGTGTAAGCAGCCTACATGTACACAGCCGTTTATTTCCAATGAATAAAAACTATCATCCATAACGAGTATAAATGTATCCAAGGACCAGAATGAATGTCTAATAATAGCCTCAATCTTTTATTTTACGTTTTTAGCATGCTATTCGTTTTGAAGTGGGGTGGATCAGGGTAGGCTAATGTAGGACCTTTTGCAATTTTGTAAAATGTATTTTCATATGAAGCCGAAACGATTTCCTCCCTATATTAACCAGTCCTTTTCTGTTTGTCTGCATGGAGTCCTTTCTTTCCGTCGCCCAGTTTCCTCGCCTTCCGAGTTTCTCGTCTTCCGAGTTCCTGTTCCCGTTCCTGTTCCTTCCCTGTTTGTTTATTTATTGAATGGATTTATGGTTTTGACCCCGGCTTGATGATTTCTCTTTGGATTACCCATTAAAACCCATACTGCCATTGGATCTCTCGTCTCCTGCATTTCACTGGGTCTCCGATCGTAACAGAAGGACTAAATCAATGTCGAGATCCAGCGGTGTGGGACTTCATACCCGTTCCCCAGCCAGTATGGTGGAACGAAGGGCACGCTACGTCAAATTGACCACCCTCCGCCAAGAGGGGATTGAGGTGGGTGCTATGGCACAAATGTTCTGGACCCTAGCTGAGGGTATGGGATATAATGATGCGGCCCACTTTCAACACCGGGCTGGATGACCCAGTTCCTTGAAATGAAATGGAGCAGTTGGACGCTTATAATTTCTGGGAGTTTGTATTCTATTTACGTCATCGGTCTCCGTGGAATACCCCAGCCACACCTGTCTCTCCCGGTGGGATGGCCGATTCTAGACCGGGGTCTACAAACAGGAGGACCGCCAGCCCAGCACCACTGCACAAGAGGGCCGCCAGCCCAGCCCCACAGCACAAGGTGGCCGCCGGCCCAGCGCCACAGCACAAGATGGCCGCCGGCCCAGCGCCACTGCCCAAGATGGCCGCCGGCCCAGAGTCATGGCACAAGATGGCTGCTTGTCCAGCGCCTCTGCACAGGATGACAGCCACAGTTGACCCTCCAGAGTTGAGTCAGGCTCTCGTTGACCCTCCAGAGTTGAGTCAGGCTCTCGTTGATCCTCCAGAGTCGAGTCAGGTTCCCGTTGACCCTCCAGAGTCGAGTAAGGTTCCCGTTGACCCTCCAGAGTCGAGTCAGGTTCCCGTTGACCCTCCAGAGTCGAGACAGGTTCCCGTTGACCCTCCAGAGTCGAGTCAGGTTCCCGTTGACCTTCCAGAGTCGAGTCAGGTTCCCGTTGACCTTCCAGAGTCAGGGCTAGTCACCGTTGACCCTCCAGAGTTAGGGCCAGTCACCGTTGACCTTTCAGAGTCAGGGCCAATCACCGTTGACCTTCCAGAGTCAGGGCCAGTCACCGTTGACCTTCCAGAGTCAGGGCCAGTCACTGTTGACCTTCCAGAGTCAGGGCCAGTCACCGTTGACACTCCAGAGTCAAGTCAAGTCACCGGTGATCTTCATGAGCTAAGTCGAGTCACCGGTGTTCTTCATGGGCAAAGGCAAGTCACCATTGATCTTAATGAGCAGAGTCAGGTCACCAATGATCTCCATGAGCAGAGTCAAGTCACCATTGATATTCATGGCCAAAGGCAAGTCACCATTGATCTTCATGAGCAGAGTCAGGTCACCAATTATCTTTATGAGCAGAGTCAAGTCACTAATGATCTTCATGAGTAGTGTCAAGTCATCATTGATCTTCCTGAATCCAGTCTAAACTCTGCGAAACTACCAGAGTCTCTCCATGTGTCTGCGGAACTACCAGAGCCTCTCCAAGTCTCTGCGGAACTACCAGAGCCTCTCCATGCCTCTGCGGAACTAACAAAGCCTCTCCTCGCCTCTGCGGAACTACCAGAGCCTCTCCACGCCTCTGCTGAACTACCAGAGCCTCTCCACGCCTCTGCTGAACTACCAGAGCCTCTCAACGTCTCTGCTGAACTACCAGAGTCTCTCCTCGTCTCGGCTGAACTACCAGAGCCTGTCCTCGTCTCTGCGGAACTTCTAGGGTCTCGTCACATCTCAGCCGAACTCTCTGAGCGCTCGACTGATCCTGTCGTGGCCACGGAGGCCACCCTTAACTTGCTCATGTTCTCTGTTTCAGACTTGCCTAACCAGACCGGCTCTCCTGTCCCGCTGTGGTGGTCTTCTGCGCCACCCGGGTGGCCCTCTGCCTCGACCGCATGGATATGGTGGTCTTCTGTGCCACCCTGGTGGGCTTCTGTCTCGACCACACGTATGTGGTGGTCTTCTGCGCCGCCCTGGTGGGCTTCTGTCTCGACCGCACCGATGGGGTGGTCTTCGGCGCTGCCCTGGTGGGCTTCTGTCTCGACCGCACGGATGTGGTGGTCTCCTGCGCCGCCCAGGTGGGCTTCTGTCTCGACCGCACGGATATGGTGGTCTTCTGCGCCGCTCTGGTGGGCTTCTGTCTCGACTGCAGGGCTCCAATTCCAACTTGCTCCTCTCTGGATTCCTGCCCTGGCGGTTCGGCCCTGGCGACTGAACGTTATGTCCTTCCTGGACTTGTGTTTAGTTGTTGTTTTGTTTTTGTTTTTGCACCTCTTCTCTCTGTTTCAATCTATGGACCTGGCCCTCCGTCCTTCCCCCTGAACCTCCGCCGGTCCACCTCCCTCATGGGCTCCTTGTTTTTGTTTTTCTTTCTGTTTCCATCTATGGACCTGGCCCTCCGTCCCTCCCCCTGATCCTCCGCCGGTCCACCTCCCTCCTGGGCTCCTTGTCTTTGTTTTTCTCTCTGTTTCCCTCTATGGACCTGGCCCTCCGTCCCTCCCCCTGATCCTCCGCCGGTCCACCTCCCTCCTGGGCTCCTTGTCTTTGTTTTTCTCTCTGTTTCCCTCTATGGACCTGGCCCTCCGTCCCTCCCCCTGATCCTCCACCGGTCCACCTCCCTCCTGGTCTCTGTGTTCCTTGGTCTCTTCTTGGGTTCGGGTGGAGCATCTGGTAGCTGCTCCGTGGAGGAGGGGGTAATGTCACGCTGTCTGGTCTCTGTTTCCCTGAGTCTCCACTAGTGGTCTCACTTCCCCATAGGCACCTCACCGTAGGCACTACAATTCCCACAAAGCCTTCCCTTCATCACAGTAATTGCACTCCTGTTAATTGCACTCAGGTGTCTTCACTTGTTAGTCATTATCCTCCCTATATTAACCAGTCCTTTTCTGTTTGTCTGCATGGAGTCCTTTCTTTCTGTCACCCAGTTTCCTCGCCTTCCGAGTTCCTCGTCTTCCGAGTTCCTGTTCCCGTTCCTGTTCCTGTTCCCGTTCCTGTTTGTTTATTTGTTGGATGGATTTATGGTTTTGACCCCGGCTTGTTGATTTCTCTTTGGATTACCCATTAAAACCCATACTGCGATTGGATCTCTCGTCTCCTTCGTTTCACTGGGTCTCCGATCGTAACAGATATTAAACTGATTTCAAACTTCTATACTCTGCACATGGTTGGTAAGAATATGGAACGTTTTTTCAAAACCATGATTATTGTAATGATAAAACATTTCATAACAAATATAAGCAGTCATTGCCAGTTGTGGACTCGTTGGTTCAGGATCCCATTGTCTTCTAGTCTCTACATTTACAATTTGGATCTTATAACAAAAAATATTGCTGCATTATAAGCCCACAAAATTAACAAAAATGCATGCATTTAATTTTCTTTATGCACATTTTATCAATTGAATAACATAGTATATTTGACTGTCCCACATTAGTCAAAACATGCTGTCCCACTTTTGAAACATCCTTTAAATATAGAAAAGATTCTTAACACATCTTAATATTATTGCAACATTTGCTGTACAAATGCATCAGAAATATAATTTGATTAAAATGTAGAACTTTTTTTTTTGTATTGTTTATAACGGATTTATATCATTAAATGTGTCTATGTCACTGACCTTTGAGTGAACTTCACAAGGCACTTCCTCATTGCTGATTTTCATGACCACATTTGTGCAATGCTTATTTTAAAGTAACTAGTAAGTATTTATTCAATAATTAAATTGAATAACTCTTACTTTAAATGAAATACAGTATAATCAAAAAGAAATCCCCCCCCCCACAAAATTTGATAGTAGTTTAACTACAAATACTTTGTTTAACTACAAATACTTTCCCATCAGTTAAAACTGTGACCAGAAATAAATAAATAAATAAAACTCACGCTTTCACTACCTTGAAAACTTGTAAATGACATGCTTATTGTATTCATGAAAAAAAGTATTATGCAATTAATAAAAATAATAAAATAAATAAACGGCTGATTGGTCTGAACTCCCGCGGTTGCCGTATATCCTCTTTTTTTTGTATGAAGTGACGTGAATATGTACGTAATTTAAATTCCCCTTCCACTTCACATTTATAAAGCCAGAAATCTTCCACTATTTCATCGTCCACGAGCACGCGAACACCATCTGCAGTAAGACCTCCGTGTCGATAGATGTCCTAACATGTCTTTGTGCTTCCTTACAAGGAACCCGGGAAGTAAATCCGTCTCACGTGTACCCCCACTCACTGACCTCAGCTTTATGCGTGCTCGGTTGTAAGTCATTGTGAAGCTCTAAAACATCACCGAGGTCTTTTCACGATTATAATATAACGTCTATAGCCAAAAGAGACTAGTGGCATATTTAAAAATGGCCGAGATCCAGGAGCTCTCTCCAGACTCTGAACGCGGGGAGACACGACCCCCCGAAGACGAGATAGAGGGTGATGAGGAGGACGAAGAGGTACAGTTTTGCTTGGCTTTAATATATTGTGAACATATAGGAAATTGTAAGGAAACAGACTAAAGTTAGTAGCTTGTTTGGTGCGTGCACAGCCAATATGAGCTATTTAGCCGGTCAAACCTGGCCTAAAATACATAAAACGTTTTATTTATTTATTTATTTATTCATTCATTCACACACATATATATATATATATATTGTGTGTGTGTGTCATTGTATTTCAGTGAATAAAGTGACAACATTTCTTTATAACTTTGTATTTCCCAAGTGTCACTTGAATAATTATTTGTATAAGTAATTATCAGTTTATATAAATAATCCATTTTAAATAATTCTTATGAACATTTTCTTGTTCATATTAATAATTAGTAATTAATGAATTAATAATTTGCAATATTTAGTTTTTATATAAATCTTATGTCAATCTTAATATTTCATATACACAAAGTATATCATATTTTAATATTACACACTGTTAATAGAACACGTCAATTGTTGAATTGTAATAATAAGGTTTTCCTCTGAGTCCTGAGTAAGCCATTTTGACTCCTACTTTGGCTCCTATTTTCTTCCCTTCTCTCCCAGTTGGATGAAACGCTGTTGGAGAGGTTGTGGGGTCTCACAGAGATGTTTCCAGAATCACTGCGATCAGCAGCTGAAGTATCCGCACAGAGTTCACTATCTGTAGCCAAAAAACTTTACAGGTGAGGTGCTGGCAGTTTAAAACCGTACTGTCACATTAACTGTAGAAATAATCTGGATATTTAAGTATTTCTTTTCCATATTATGCTTTCTTGCAGTTTCTCCCGCTCCGCTCTATGGGTCGGTACTACTTCCTTTATGATTCTAGTTCTGCCAGTTGTATTTGAGACTGAGCGGTTACAGCTGGAACAGCAACAACTACAACAGCAGAGACAGGTAAACAGCACCTGCATGAATACGAACGACTTCCTTGCAATGACATACCTAGAGCTGTATGACTATATCTTCTATAACAGTATGGGTTATGTTATATCAAAAAATTATCAATACAAATTAAAGAGTCAAATTAAATATGAATTCATTTCTCATTTCCATTTCCTTTCCTGCTTTTAATAGATTTTGTTGGGTCCGAATGCTGGCATGTCTGGAGGAATGCCTGGAATGATGCCCCCTGCTCCTGGGAAGCTGTGATGATGTATATATTGTAACATCCTTAAGTTGTAGAAGAAGAAGGGGAAAGAGAGAGGGAGCAGGAACCGGAGAAAGGAAGATGCTGTGGTTGGTCAACATCAAGAAGTTGTTACTTTGTATAGTTTCTGTATACAATGGAGACCTTGATGGATTTTATGAACTTCCCTCTCTTTCTCTGCCTTTCTCACAGAAACATTCTGCATAGACTGTCATCCAAGCTCTGATCTTTAACTTTTTTTTTTTTTTTTTTTTTTAATTATAGCTATCTAATAACATTTCTTTCAGAAAGAGACTATAACAGCTGTTGAGGGAAATTTTGACTGTGTTGTAGGTGCATTATATTTCTAAGAGAGAGTTTATGCTGTCATTGTAACACCGGATCGACACTGATGTGCAGAGAATCTATAACAGCGGTCAAAAGATCTGTTGTATATATGAGGGTACGCAAGGCCAATATTGATTGTGAAATTTTCTTATTTTTATGAAATTTTCTTTTTTTATGGTTGTTTCTTGTTTTTTTTTTATTCCATAAATGTTAAAAACCTTTAGAAGAGGTTCTCTGCCAACAGTGTCTTTTAAGGTGATGATAGACTAGGCAGCTTTTTTGAGCAATGTTTCTTGGGCACTTTCCCATTAAGAATGGGCAACAAATGTCTATCTGGATACTCTAGATCAGTCATGTGCCTGTGTCTCAGCTGGTTGCCCATTGCTCATCAACATTGCTCACAAAGTTGCCCTGTGTATCATCACTTTTACAGGTAGAACTATTATCATGCAAAGCTTCTGCAATGTTATTCTTCAGACAAAAGCCATAGAGTGTGCAGAACCATTGTGAAATAATAATAAAAAAGGTATGTTTCAAAACATTATACTTTAGTAATAATAATGTTTACTCTACATGACAGGAATAAAAACAAGTTCTCCAGTGTCCTTGTCTTATGTCTATACTTTTATTACGTAATATATATATATTAATAATAAAAGTAATATTTTACTTGCAAATAAATGCAAATAAAAGTAATATTTTAGTTGGACACTCCAGTGAGGAGTTGATAAAAAATAGCTATTTTTTAACCTAATACTAACAGCAAAGGACAGTTAACAAGGAATAAAATAAGCCCCCAGACAAAACTATTTCCTCATAAAAATTATTATTTGCCCTTTTACAGTTTTCATAGGTGGAAATGACGTCATAAAAAGGAATAACTTCAGTTGAAAAGTCCTATATATATATAAAAATTTCCACGCAAGAAATGCAGAAATGTTTATGATTAAATCGCTGTTTATTTAGGGTATCATAGTTTACCGGTAAAAAAATTCTGTGTGTATATATATATATATATATATATATAGCCTTTACTATACGCACACACAATTTTTTATAAGATTTTCATGTTTTGGGATGTTTTCTCAGTATAAAGGGGTTAAAACAGTTTTAGACAGATCTAAAAGTATATAGTTTTAAAACAATTCTGGGACGTTTTCCGTATCTTTCACATGGGGTTATGAAAAAAATATTTTTTGTACAATTACAGGTCGGTTTTTAGATAAAACTGAGAAAAACTAAACCACCTAAATATATTTTTATTGCAGTTTAAAAATCAACTACAATCATTAAAAATCTTAAACTTATTTGTGACATTCAGGACACAGCAGTCTCAACTAATGTATGAGAGCGCGGGACAGATTCGCGCTGAAGTGCCAATCAGCGCGAGATCACTGGTTTCGGTGGATTCTGTCAGCTTTCTCTGAGGGATAAACGTGAGGTAAAAATTTAGTTTGTATTATTATTATTTTTTTTTAATCAAAATTGTTTTACACCTTTACGAGGATAATGACACTAACGATTAATGTGACAGTTACAACAGGAGTTAAGTTATTTTGAAGAAGATACTCACAGACTATTTAACGATTATCTGGCCTTCAAAACAATGTGTGTTTTCTTTTTTATTGTAACCTCTTTTTTGTAAACATATACACAGTATGAAAGCTTTAGAGGACCAGGCTTTGGAGGACGAGTCGGGGTCATAGACTGTAAAAAAAAACTATATAATTAAAATAAAAGTTACCAAGAAGATGAGGTGATTCACATTCATTTCTGAAACATGTTAGTGAGGTCTTGTGTTTATACAGGATGTTAAGTTACCTGTTTCAAAATGCATTTAAGGAAAATACGAAACTTTAAAATTAGAATTTCTTTGTTTCTTTTTTGTTTACGTTTTGTGTAACATGATAAAAAAATTCCCCCAAGGAATCCTTTTTTCAAGACATTGAGCTCCTACAGAAGCATGGAATTGTAAGTGATAATGTTATTAAAGTTATGATAATGTCATCGTTATGATAATGTCATCATTATGGTGGCTCTGATTCGTATCCCTCTATCTTCAATACGTGGCTGACATCAAGAAACTAAAGTCTGTAGGCATTTGTACAGTGAAAGGCATCCAGATGACCACACGCCGTGCTCTCTGTAATGTAAAGGGACTGTCTGAGGCTTAAGTCGACAAAATAAAGGAAGCTGCTGGAAAATTTCTGGTAATTTAATGGGGCTTCCTGGAATTTATATAACACATTTATTTGATGAAGGAGATTGCATTTATGTAGTGTGCATATTGTCTTCTTGCATGCAGATATGTGGATTTCAGACAGCATCTGAATACAGTATAAAAAGGAAGCAAGTGTTCCACATCACAACAGGCAGTTTGGAGTTTGAATAAGAAATAACAACCTGTTTATAGCCATAAAACACAAAGCTTCACAGATGATGTGGAGGATACAAAACTAGATATTGTGGCCACGATTTAACTAAAAGAAGGGAAGGAATTAATGAAACATGACCAAACAGTAAGTTGTAGGAACAAATTCTTAATTCGTTGGCCACAAAATCCATATTTCCTACATCGTGTATGGAGCGTGTACTAAAGAAGGGTTTAACATTTTTTTCTGTTAAAAGTCACATCACAGCAGAAATGATTTATTCACATTTTGTTCACCAGACTCCTCGGAGGTGGTGTGGAGAGTATGGCTATTACTGAGGTTTTTGGTGGTAGGGTGCTTTTATGATTATGATTACATTTTCTGTTCATTGGTTCCGCCAAAATTACATGTTTATATAAATCGTTTCCCTTGCTTCATTTAGAATTCAGAACTGGAAAGACTCAACGCTCTCATACACTGTGTGGTAAGAGCAAAAATGGATTATGTGGAAATGTTAAAAGTGGAATTTAAGTCTAATTTTTAGACCATTAACGTCACTGCATTTCTATTGTTCTTAAGTAACTGCTCAGCTTCCTGGTGAATATGGGTACACAGGAGGAAAGATAATCTTCATAGATTCTGAAAACACCTTGTATCATTTCTGCATTTGCTTGCTTTGTCACATTCATTTAACTAATCCTATTCAATGTGGAAAAGCCATATTGAACTTTTTTCTCCTTAATAATCGTGAACACCAGTCGGCCTGAGAGGCTGAAGGACATTGCTGACAGATTCCACGTGGATCATGAAGCTGTACTGGATAATGTGCTATATGCACGTGCATATACAAGTAAGAAAATTTCTCTCAGAACTTTTTTCTCAAAGTTTTGAAATGTTGTTTCACTTTGGAGTTTGACAGGCCAGCCAATGATTTCCCAAATAGTGTTTTTCATTCATAGGTGAGCACCAGAAGGAACTGTTAGACTTTGTTACAGCTAAGTTCCACGAAGAAGGAGGTGTCTTCAAGCTTCTGGTAAAATAGACCAAAGACACCTTCTAAGGTCTGATTTTTAGGAAGTGATTTTACTTAATCTTGTGGCCATCAACAATTAATTTTCCATAGATAATAGACTCAATCATGGCTCTGTTCCGAGTGGACTTCTCTGGAAGAGGCGAGCTGGCTGAGAGACAGCAGAAGCTTGCACAGATGCTCTCCAGGCTGCAGGAGATCTCTGAAGGTCTGCAAAATCATCTTCCATTATTCCATTATATATATATATATCTATATCTTTATGAGATATAAAGACTACTCGTATAATAGACCTGACAATAAAACTGATGGTAGTCAAGTAAGCTCTTGATTTTGACATGTTAACTTTATTTTCTGACTTTTATTTAATTAGTAGTATATAATTTGTTGGATATAGAGTACAACGTTGTAGTGTTTGTTACCAATCAGATGACTGCAGATCCAGGTGCTGGAATGACGCAAGTAGGAACACAATACAAAATGGAAAGAGAATGTTGTTGTTTCTTTAAACTGATTAATATGATTTTAGATTTCAAGCAGATCCCAAAAAGCCCATTGGAGGACACATACTAGCACATGCCTCCACCACACGTATCAGCCTGAGGAAAGGACGTGCTGAATTGAGAATTGCCAAAATATTTGATAGGTAATTTCAATATTTTCTTAATATTTATAATTATTCCCATTACTCAATATCAAGTAATGCATTAACTTCCAATGAGCGATGCAAAATACAACTGTTCATTGTTAGTTCATGGTCCATTGAATAATATTAACAACTTTTAATTTTAATATTGTATTAGTAAATGTTAAGTAAGATAAATAAATGCTTTAAGGTATTTTTATCATTACATTAAGTTCATGTTAACTAATGCCAGCAAATGCAACCTATTGTAAAGTGTTACAACTCAACTAAGGGGAACACATACAATGAACAATTGATACAGACATTAAAACTGATAAAGTATGATTATCTTTTTATTGAAATGTTTTCATCATTAAAACTTCTGCTTTTCTACAGCCCAGACATGCCAGAAAATGAGGCTACTTTTGCCATCACAGCTGGAGGAATAACAGATGCCAAAGACTGAAATCTGCACTGAATGCATACTACTTAGCATGTTACAAGTTCCCCATTACCTCAATGCCTCAGTTTATTCATGATCAGGCACGTGCACACATAGACATGAAAGGGGGCTTGAGCACCTTCCCTTTTTATTCCTGGAGAGAAAGTGCACTTTTTTCTGGGATGCTTTTTTTTTTATTTTTGAAAAATAATATATATTTCTGTTTGCACACAGCTATCCTGTCAAACAAATATATTTATTGAAATATAGTATCTAAATATCAGATCAGGAGTTCTGAAGCGCTCCCTCTCCCGATTGTATTGCTTCCGCTAAAGAAAATAGTCCGCTCCGTCTCTACGGTTAGAATCCTGTGAGTCCATAGCAACGCTCTGTTTTTCATGGCAACAGTCTGTTATACTCCGCACAGCAGTCTGTTGGTTATAACAGACCGCATTCTACATTGGAATTCAACCAAGCCATGTAATAAAATAAGTTAATAAA
This sequence comes from Carassius carassius, assembly GCF_963082965.1. Taxonomy (NCBI): domain Eukaryota; kingdom Metazoa; phylum Chordata; class Actinopteri; order Cypriniformes; family Cyprinidae; genus Carassius; species Carassius carassius. The sequence goes on along the minus strand of NC_081793.1, from coordinate 13,905,777 downwards.
ATAAGCATATATCACCACCAGGTGATATGCTTTAGTTATTTTGTTTATCCTATTTACCTGCATTTCCCTGTCAATTAGATGCAAATGTGCGCATTTTAACTAGTTGACGCCTAATTTGCATACAGAACGTCCCCAGTTATTGACTTACATCAAGAGTGTTTCCCCCTGAAATTTAGAAATCTAAATTGGTGAATTTAGAAGAAATCTACAGATGCAAACAGAAGGAGGATACACTCTAAAAAATGTAGTAAATCTGAGTAACTGCATCTGGTACATTAATAAATAAAACTGAGTAGAAATAAGTTAACATTAAACTTTAAAAATAACAATATTTATAAATTAACTATTTAAGTAATTTAACTTTTTTTATTTCCTCGAAACCTTTATAAAATAGTATTCCATACCACCACAAATACATACATGACATTGGCTTTTATTGAATTTTTACTCAATTATTTTGGTAAGTTTAATTTTAAAGTGTTATGTATTCTGATAACACCAAAATAATTACAACGATGTAATGCCTTGTGCAAAAATAAACAAATTATTAGTAAAACACGCCCCTCTGTTTGATGCAGTTATTTAGGTTATTCTAAATATGAAGAGTTCAGATGAAAAATCCTCTAAGTGCCATCTGAAATTTCCTTCAATAATGATCATTTTTATCAAGCTTGTATGTTTATGTTCACTTATTTCACATTACTGGCAATGAAAATTACCTATTGTCATTTAAGCAGGGGCGCCCACAAGGGCCACCCATAAACAAGGGCCACCCATAAACTCTGGCCACCCCTGTGGCCACCCCTAGGATTATTTGCAGTGGGTACTATTAATTTAAATGCAGAATGTAAATTCACAATAGTTTAAGAAGTGAAAAAAAAGTGCAGCAGCTGCTGCAGCCACAGTTTTGCGTCTCTGAGCAACATTAAAGTGTTTCGTTCCTGAATGAATCAACCGTTTAAATGATTCGGTTCAATCGCAATGACTCACTTATTAACAGTGACTCGCTGCCACCTATTGGCGGTTTTAATTTCACATTTTATGGAACCTTTTCATTTTTTAAATAATTTCAAACATCAGTTTTCAATGTTTTATCTTTAAAATATCAAAACATTATTTATTCATTTGTAACTGCAGGTTAAAGTATTCCATATTCCACGGAACTACATTAAACAGTGTGTAAAAACATCTGAATAGCACTTCAGATGCAGCTTCTGTTTTATCTGCATTGCAAAGATCAATTTTGTTGATACTGATTGCATTTGCTTGGTAACAGCCCAAATGAAAGTATTTGACCTAAAATATGGTGCACACTTTTAGAAACAATGTTGTAAAGGTAAAAAAAAAAAAAAAAATCAGGTGTCAGCACAATTAAAAATAAGATATCAGCACAATAACACTCAGCAAAATAGTGTAATTATCGTTATCGATAAAATCCTAGAACTCACAGATATAACTTTTTGTCTATATTGCAAACCCTTAATTTTTTTTTCTTTATTTTAATTTGCCACCCCAAAATTTACTGTGGCCTCATTTGGCCACCCCTGTTAACATTTTCTGGGGGCGCCACTGCATTTAAGTTAAATTACTGAACTTAAATACGAGCTTGAAAAAAAGCTCATAAGAAAATTTCAGATGGCACTTAGAGGCTTTTGCACCTGAACTCTTCATATATACTTGAAACTAGTAGCATAGAAAATGTTTTCAAAACATGCACATTGTGGAATGGTTTCCTTTGCTGCTCTATAAACTTAGTGAATACTAAGGAGACCATGGTTTCTGTGAACTGATTATTTTGTAGACATCTTTTGAAAATGAAACAATTGCGTGAGTTTGAGGAAGATAAAATTAATTAACTTTTTAAATGATTTTTTTTTAAAAGGAAGTCAGAGTTGCGTTAATATATATATATATATATATATATATATATATATATATATATATATATATATATATTTATTTCACTTGAGCCCCTGCCCCTCAAAATGTCTGTGCACGTCCCTGTTCATGATGTTCAGATTGAACCAGTTGTATCTATTTCTTTACGTTACATCTGTTACCGATCTGTCTATACATTGTATTTATACATTACACAGCTGTTTATGTATTGTGAAAATTTTGGTACAGAATTATTTATTTATATATAATTAAAAACGGTTGAATAAAAACATAATTTCAAATATTTACTTTTAATATTATATTTGCATTTCTGAACGCTGTACTTTACCATAACATTACAATAATGGCCTTAATTTGAAAAGCTGTTGATGTGGCTATAATCACACGGTCGCTGCTTTCACAGTCCACGTTTCTGCACTGCGCGCACGCACAGTTCCAGGATCAGCTAACGTTAACTAACTGCGCGTCCATGGTGTCGTAGGAAGACTAGACGCCTCATGCTCCATTTCAGCATTTCCCAATCCACCAGTTTACCTGAAATAGATACTGAATTAACAGTAGATTTGGTTTTGGTCAAACCTGGCTCGTGGGTTATAGCGCAACCCGCCAGAAACGTCAGCTATTCGAGTTAAAGCCAGTATGGACTCGAGAGACACAGCCCCTGATTCGTGGGAACAGGAGGACGATGTCGAGGCCACGGCTGACACCGAGCTTCAGTCCGCCTTCACCGGGCTCAACGTGGACGCTCCGGAATTCGTACCATCCTTTCTTTCCCGAGGTTCACCGGGAGACGCCACGTCTGATGGTAAACTGTCAACGTTAATATACGGACTTACAGCATTAATGAGGTCTGCCCATAAAAGGGCTTTTAGCTGGAAATGTTTATAGCAGGCTAGCCGGAGAGACGTTGGCGGTTAGTTGAGCGCTGTATTTACCACAGTCGAGTGAATATTTTTTTTTGCACATAGCCAGTTGTACATTACCACTTCTTAAAATGTTGATTTAGACAACTTCAATACACATTGCTGCTCTGTCATGAACTAATACCCGGCTAGCCTTGCGTGTCCGACTTCACTCTAGGATATTTCCTGTTTCTCCCCTTCATTGATTCTATTAGTTAATACAGGATAGTAATAGTTTCCTTATTAAAATGTTTTACACGGAAATTAACAAGGAAATTTTTTTGGCATCATTAAAATGATGTGTATTTACACGAGCCAGCTGTTTTAATCTAAACCCGCCCCCTCACGGGTGCTGTGCTGGGAATGTCACATGACACTGACTATCGTCAGTGTTGCCAGATCTCGCGAGACAAATAATCAACCAGGCCTATGAAAACCAGGGGGGCAGGGTTTCATATTTTTTTGAAGCAGCCCCGGACGCCGCCATTGGCTAGCGGACCCCCACCTGCTGTTAGCATTCCATTGACTCCCATTCATTTTAGCGTCACTTTGACAGCGAATAACTTTACATCTGAGGCGTTAAAAGACTCCATTTGTCCATTAATTACTTCCAAAGAAACACGAAAATGTATAAAAGGCTCCATTACCTTGTATTTTACGTTATTGTCCAGTAGAAGCAGTTTTTTGTAAAAAAATAGGCTAACGATTGCATCATAACCAGCGACTCTCTGTCGCACAGTAGAGAAATTACCGTATGGACAGGAGGAGAAGCTCGCAGGCAATCTTTTACTGTCTATGAGGCTATCGGGGGGACGTGGAGGCATGAAGTCAAGGGAGATAATTAATCAGATTACGTACCAAAATTTGCTCCTGTTTACGCTCGCCTTCTCTGGAAGATTCGGTGGGTGATTCGGATTTCTCTTGGCACAGTGATTAGAAGACTTACAGGTTGTTCACGTGACATCTACGTCATGAAGCTCAGTTTGAGTCTGCGCACTATGACCGACCCCCAGGAAGTGTGTGCTTTTAATTGACTTCACTTGTCTCCGTTGAATCCAATGGGGTCGCTGTGTCCATTTCTTTTACTGTCTATGGTGAAAACAAGCCCAAAACAAGCGACTTTTTCTATGCCCCCCCATCCCTAGGTTCTGGGAAGAGAAAAATAAATAAACTGGATGTAAATTGACAATCTGTACCCACAGTTTAAAATCCGTCCCCACGAATTGTAAAACCGTGCACACAGATTGTCAATTTACATCTATGTGGACAGTTTACAAAACTGCACACACGGTAGTTTATTTATTTTTCTCCTATTTTGGCAACACTGGCTGTCGTGCAATTGTTAATACTACAGTCGTGGCCAAAAGTTTTGAGAATTACATAAATATTACTTTTCAAAAAGTTTGCTGCTAAACTGCTTTTAGATCTTTGTTTCAGTTGTTTCTGTGATGTACTGAAATATAATTACAAGCACTTCATACGTTTCAAAGGCTTTTATCGATAATTTCATGACATTTATGCAAAGAGTTAGTATTTGCAGTGTTGGCCCTTCTTTTTCAGGACGTCTGCAATTCGACTGGGCATGCTCTCAATCAACTTCTGGTCCAAATCCTGACTGATAGCAACCCATTCTTTCATAATCACTTCTTGGAGTTTGTCAGAATTAGTGGGTTTTTGTTTGTCCACCCGCCTCTTGAGGATTGACCACAAGTTCTCAATGGGAATAAGATCTGGGGAGTTTCCAGGCCATGGACCCAAAATTTCAACATTCTGGTCCCCGAGCCACTTAGTTATCACTTTTGCCTTATGGCACGGTGCTCCATCGTGCTGGAAAATGCATTGTTCTTCACCAAACTGTTGTTGGATTGTTGGAAGAAGTTGCTGTTGGAGGGTGTTTTGGTACCATTCTTTATTCATGGCTGTGTTTTTGGGCAGAATTGTGAGTGAGCCCAATCCCTTGGATGAGAAGCAACCCCACACATGAATGGTGTCAGGATGCTTTACTGTTGGCATGACACAGGACTGACGGTAGCGCTCACCTTTTCTTCTCCGGACAAGCCTTTTTCCAGATGCCCCAAACAATCGGAAAGGGGCTTCATCGGAGAATATGACTTTGCCCCAGTCCTCAGCAGACCATTCACTATACTTTCTGCAGAAGATCAATCTGTCCCTGATGTTGTTTTTGGAGAGAAGTGGCTTCTTTGCTGCCCTTCTTGACACCAGGCCATCTTCCAGAAGTCTTCGCCTCACTGTGCGTGCAGATGCGCTCACACCTGCCTGCTGCCATTCCTGAGCAAGCTCTGCACTGGTGGCACTCCGATCCCGCAGCTGAATCCTCTTTAGGAAATGATCCTGGCGCTTGCTGGACTTTCTTGGACGCTCTGAAGCCTTCTTTACAAGAAATGAACCTCTTTCCTTGAAGTTCTTGATGATCCTTTGAATTGTTGATTTAGGTGCAATCTTAGTAGCCACAATATCCTTGCCTGTGAAGCCATTTTTATGCAATGCAATGATGGCTGCACACGTTTCTTTGCAGGTCACCATGGTTAACAATGGAAGAACAATGATTTCAAGCATCACCCTCCTTTTAACATGTCAAGTCTGCCATTCTAACCCAATCAGTCTGACATAATGATCTCCAGCCTTGTGCTCGTCAACATTCTCACCTGAGTTAACAAGACGATTACTGAAATGATCTCAGCAGGTCCTTTAATGACAACAATGAAATGCAGTGGAAAGGTTTTTTTGGGATTAAGTTAATTTTCATGGCAAAGAAGGACAATGCAATTCATCTGATCACTCTTCATAACATTCTGGAGTATATGCAAATTGCTATTATAAAAACTTAAGCAGCAACTTTTCCAATTTCCAATATTTATGTAATTCTCAAAACGTTTGGCCACGACTGTACTATTAATAACAGACAGATGACCTGCTGACGATTGTCTGTTTCAGGTTATATAGATTATTCTGTAAATTACAGGGGGTAAAGTTACAGGGGTAAAATCATTTTCTGTTTGTACATTGAAATTATATCTATTTTACTTTTGTCTCACCAGTCATTTAAACAACCCAATAAAGTTAAGTTAAGATTTATTGCATTATAATCTAATGTTATTCAGTCATCACCCCCCTGTGTCTCTGTCCGCAGGCACCGATGCAGTGGCCAGCATGGAGATCTCAGAACCAGTGGGTATGTTCAAGCCAGACTGTGCTTCTCCGCTTGGGTTTTGTGTTCTGATATAGTGTTGCACTGCCTCTTATGCTACTTCATCAGCCACACATACGGCAACTTGGGCTTGTTACATCAGCACGCATGTGCTCATATTACAGGCCTTATTTATCTCTGTACTTACAACTCCAACCACAGCTACTGACCAAGAGAAGCAGATGACAATGTTTCCATGAATGGAGTAGTGCTTACTCATTTAACCCTGTTTCCAGCTGTACACATTATGTAAAGCATAGATTTTCATACAACTGCAGTGTCTTGGGAATCAGTTGTTACCTTGCTTGTTCTCTGAAGTGTATAGTATACGGTACAATATTTGTAATGGCATATAAATCAGTGCTTTGAAATTCCTTTCCTGTTCTCTTCAAATTTTTTTATTTCGTAGTGGTTCCTTACCTTTTTGACTCCAAGGCCCAACTTTATCCAAGATAATTCCCTCATATCTAAGCTGATATTTATTTCTGGTACTTTAGATGTAATGAATTAAAATAAATACAAATTCATTTTTGCATCTTACAAATAACATTTTAATTGAGATTATTTGAATATTTTAAATACTTTTTATTTACGTTTTTCGAGGCCACCTAGTGGACCCCGGCCCACTGGTTGAGAACTACTAGCTTATAGTTCACCCAGAAATTAAAATTCGGCCATCTTTTACTCACCTTCATGCTGTTTCACACCCATATGATTCATTTTCTTCTTCAGAACCTGAAAAGGAGACACACTGTGCTGGTCGTTCTTTTACATGCAAAGGCGAATAAAGCTGTCACGCTTCGAAAAAAGGATGCAAAAGCACCACACATGTATCCCACAATAAGTAGTCAATACAACTTCAGTTAATTAATTGTTGATTCACAAATTGGTTTAAATGTGAATTAATAAACAGTTTTAGATTTGTCTTAGTTTTAGCATTTTTGTGGGCTCTTTCTGCATTTTCCAGGAGCAGGTCAGTGTTTTAGTAAAAATTAGCCTTGAATCCTGCATCCATTAAATACAAACGTGTTCATGTGACTGTCTCTACAGCTGCAGTGGAGAATGGAGAGACGGATGACAGTGCAGTGGAGACGTGGGAGCAGAAGGGAGAGCCGGATGAGGAGGAAACAGGAGGTGGATCCCCGACGGACACAGGATTTTGTGGGGATGAGGCACAGGACGAAATGATGGAGGAGGATGAGGAGATGCCGACTCCCAAGCTGCCTCCCCCTCCACCGGACGCCCCTAAGAAAGAACACGTGAATGTAGTATTCATTGGACATGTGGGTATGTGTTGTATTGGAATACACAGTTTTAGATTTTCTTTGTAAAAACGTCTGCTTATCTAGCAAGCATTATATCCAGAATTATTTAATTGATTGAGTTTATTGTCTGATTTGTTTTTCTTTCGTACAGATGCAGGCAAGTCTACAATTGGTGGACAGATTATGTGAGTCAACCATGGTCTTGACTGACCTAACGTCCTGTTATACATTATGATATATGCTATAACAGATGCATATTTAATTGTTTTTCATTAAGGTATCTAACTGGTATGGTGGACAAACGAACGCTGGAGAAATATGAACGGGAGGCAAAAGAGAAGAATAGAGAGACCTGGTAAACAGACATTGTTATTAACGTCTTTTCATACAATGCTGACTATGAAAAGTATGGTCTCTCATTAAGTTTCTTATGCTCACCAAGATCAAAAATACAGTAATATTGTAAAATATTATTAAATTCTAAGATAACTATTGTAATACAATTTGAATTGATTCCTTTGGCAAAGCTGAGTTTTCAGCAGCAATTACTCCAGTCCTCAGTGTCACAGCTCAAAAGAACAGCAGTTATTTGAATTAGATATTTTTTGTAATACTATAAATGTCTGATTAACATGACGTCTGGTTAAAATGCTTTGTCTAAGATAAGAAAACCTTATGGCATAGCCATTCTTAGATGTCTATCTGAGCACATCAAATATTCATGTCTTTTTGACTGAAATGTTTGCTCTCATGATGCAGACTGGGTTGAAATGACATCTCTTACTTCTGTTTGTCCCTGCAGGTATCTTTCCTGGGCTCTAGACACAAACCAAGAGGAAAGGGACAAGGGGAAAACAGTAGAAGTTGGAAGAGCTTACTTTGAAACTGAGAAAAAGCACTTTACTATTCTTGATGCCCCAGGCCATAAAAGCTTTGTACCCAACATGATTGGAGGGGCATCCCAAGCTGACTTGGCAGTGCTGGTGAGTTCCTCTTGAAACAGCAGGACTGTAATGCTGTTCTTTTGAACTTCCTATTTATTAAACAATCCTCAAGGAATCTTCTGAAAATTCAGCTTTGCCATTACAGGAATAAATTACATAAAAAAAAAAAAATATATATATATATATTTATGTGTGTGTGTGTGTGTGTGTGTGTGTTAGACCCTGTACAATTATTTTTACTGTATATTTGATCAGATAAATGCTGCCAACTATTTTTTAAACCCCCCAAACTTTTGAATGGTAGTGTAGATATATATTAAAATAAATCAATCTGCAGGTCTTGACTTTATTTTGTCTGGATTTATTGACAAGACATTCAAGAAAACATTGCTTTCCTTCAGGTCATCTCTGCCAGAAAAGGCGAGTTTGAGACCGGTTTTGAAAAGGGGGGTCAGACAAGGGAGCACGCCATGCTGGCCAAAACAGCTGGAGTCAAACATTTGATAGTCCTCATCAACAAAATGGACGATCCCACTGTGAACTGGAGTTTGGATAGGTGAATAAAATAGATTTCAGACATTTTTATCCCTGTATCTTGTCCTTCTTTTACCAATTAGCGCACATTTCCTCACAGATACGAGGAATGTAAAGAGAAGTTAGTGCCATTTCTGAAGAAGGTGGGCTTTAATCCGAAGAAAGACATTCACTTCATGCCCTGCTCTGGAATGACTGGAGCCAACCTGAAAGAATCTTCTGAGCTGTGCCCTTGGTACACGTAAGTATAGTATGTCCTTTTTCAGGCTACCGTGTATATATGAAGGTTAAATCAGAGTGACAGCTGGCAATTTACATTGACTCTGAACTCATATAGGGGGTTACCGTTCATTCCACATCTGGACAGCCTGCCAATCTTCAGCAGATCAAGTGATGGTCCCATCCGATTGTCTATTGTGGATAAATACAAGGTAAATGAAAGCTGGGATTGCTATCTTGACATTTGATGTCAGGTTTGATGACTTTACAGATGCTAGAACAGTTAAACGCAATCTCACTAAGTACATAAGCATACCGTATTTTCCGGACTATAAGTTGCACATTTTTTCATAGTCAGGTGCAAATTATTTATCAAAATTAATTTGACTTGAACCAAGATAAATGAACCAAGAGAAAACATTACCGTCTACAGCTGCGAGATGGCGCTCTATGCTGCTCAGTGCTCCTGTAGCCTACACTGAAAAACTAGAGCGCCCTCTCGCGGCTGTAGACGGTAATGTTTTCTTTTGGTTCTTGGTTCTAAATAAATGTGACTTATAGTCCAGTGCGACTTATATATGTTTTTTTCCTCATCATGACATATTTTTTTACTGATGCGACTTATACTTAGGTGTGACTTATAGTCCGAAAAATACGGTAAGTTGCGTAAGCAACGTGCTCCTCAAAACCACATCTGTTGCTCTGAAATAATATGCTGAGTGTCTATCAAGAGTGTCTTACTGCTCCAAATACTGCTGTTGTCTCAATTTCTGCTGAGGATTTCCAATTATTTTAATGTCACAGCATGACGGAGTGTTCTGGCAGGAAACTTATCTAGTATAATGGAAGAAGGAAATTGTTTTCTCAGCTGTTCTCTTCCCTTTCAGACTAAATGTGTGAGGTATTATGATACCAATAAGCTAAACTAGGTCCAGTGTTCAGCACATGTAATGAGATCAAGTTATTTAAAGCTTAAGTTTAGTTGCCTTGTTAGAGCTGGTTGAACCTTCGTACTTATTCCTAAAAATTGTACGCTTTATTTTTTACAAATGAAATCATAGGAATTCATACAAATTCAGAATGTGAAATAGTTACATTCTCTCATGAGATATTTAATTCCATGTTATGATTAGAATTTAAATTCTATACTATTTGTCTAAATGAAAAAAATCAATAAAGTTGAAATGCTAAAAGTGAATTTAGGCATCACAGCAGTAAAATGTATAGTATAAAATAAAAAAGGATATATATTTTTTTTTTATGGTTTTAAGTGCGTGTTGAATGATGGCAAAGGTGCATGCGTAATTAATATAACCTAATACTGATCAATATAAAAAAAACCTCTAACATCGGCAGATAGAGTCTGTAATGTTCCCTAAAAATCTTTTGTGTAGGACATGGGCACCGTGGTGCTTGGAAAACTGGAATCTGGAAGCATCATGAAAGCACAACAGCTTATTATGATGCCAAATAGGGTAAGACTACTGTACTGTTTGTTGTAATCACAACCATGAATCTTAGCCATTTTCTGGAATTTTCACATTCAGTGTCTGAAACGTTGTTTGTTCTGATTTCCCAGCACACGGTGGAAGTGTTGAGCCTTCTCTCAGATGATGTGGAAACGGATTACGCCGGACCTGGTGAAAACCTGAAGCTCCGGCTCAAAGGCATCGAGGAGGAAGAGATTCTCCCAGGCTTTATCCTATGCAATGCTGAGAACCTCTGCCACTCAGGGCGCACTTTTGATGCCCAGGTAAGGATTTCAACACTGGGAGAATATTGTGTTTAGTTATTTAAGTTAGTAATTTTTTAAGCATGACTTAAAGGCTTTTTTCTGTGTTTTTGTTCACAGATTGTCATTATTGAACACAAATCCATAATATGCCCAGGTTACAATGCAGTACTACACATCCATACATGCATAGAAGAAGTGCAGATAACAGTAGGTTTTTTTGTGTGCACTCCTAAACAATTCAGACATAAAAGGTGTAAACTCAGAGCTCTGTGGTTTGGTAGCCTAAAATATTTAACTGTTATGTTCCTAAAAAACCTCCACAATTAGGCGTTAATCTGTCTGGTGGACAAGAAGACAGGAGACAAGAGCAAGACTCGCCCACGCTTTGTCAAACAAGACCAAGTATGCATCGCCCGTCTTAGGGCCGCAGGAACTATCTGCTTAGAGACTTTTAAAGACTTCCCTCAGTTGGGACGTTTCACCTTAAGAGATGAGGGTAAGATATTAAGTAAATCTAATATGATAATTCAAACATCACATTTCTAGCAGTTTACAGATCAAATACATTTAATGACATAATATCTAAAGATGTTTTATGTAATTTTTTGTAGGTAAGACAATCGCAATTGGCAAGGTGCTGAAGTTGGTACCTGAGAAGGACTAAATGCAGATTGAAGGACTTCCCTGGTGCACTCTGGGATTGAGGAGGACGCAGTGATGTGTGCCTGCCAGATATCCTCCAAACTGCTCCATCTTCCCACTGTGGATCAGTCTAAGAAAATTACTTTGGAAAAAGGACATTATCAAAGTGACCGTATCAATTTTAGGAAGAAAATTAATATAGAAAGACAAGCTCAGTGTTACAGCTTTCTCATATTGAGAGCTCAGCTATGCCACTCATGTAGCCCAATTGTTAAAGCCAGTTTCTCTCCACTGGTACATAATCTTAAAATGGATGCAATTTTCTTGTAAGGTATTGACTTTTTAATTTTATGTTAAAAAAATGAGAGCAGGAGTCTTGATGTAATCTCTTTGAAAGGTTAATGCCATTACTGTGGGCCCCATTCAAACATAACACTCAGATCATTTTCTCTTATAAGAATGCAGGGTCTCTGATTGCATATTACTTTACAGCAGCATCATCTGGGCTTCGTTATGGCATTAAAGGGGTCCATACAGGGTCTAAGCTTGCCAGTACCCTTACTCTTTACCTGGCAAGTCCAGCAAGAGTCACAATCGTCAAGATCAGGTCATAGAATGACACTTATGTAGAGATGTAATAATGCACAAGTTTGACATGACAAACTTGTCATATCAGCTGGTGTAAATTCTGTACCCTCCTGTTGGGGATGTAAACATAAATCTTCCAAAAAATAAAACACTAAAATGACTTCAAATGAAAATTTTTGTGTTCAATGCCCTGGACCTTGCAGTGCTTTTTAGTAATTCTAGTTGGAAAACCAAATGGGCATGATTAAGGCAGAGAATAATGCAACACCGTATTATTAATAATGTTACATTTATTAAGTTGCGTACACTTACTTTTAGACCATTTTGAATTGTATGTATTGGTATATTTATAAACATATTTCATGATTTAAGTGGGAGTGCACGAGCCATGCTGTTTTATGTATGCACAATGCTCCATAGACCAGCTTTTTATTAAAGAAATGTATGAACCGCATACAAACAACGTTTGTGTGTATGTATCTCATAAAACATTAATTCAAGTTTATTTGTATAGCGCTTTTTACAATACAAATCGTTACAAAGTTTTATTAACCACGAGTTAAGACTACAAATTAAACTATAATTGTTAGCATTGCTTTCATGCACTTATTCTTATTAACGTACTGTTTACTGTAATTACCTGTTTTTATACAGTCTATGATAATTGCCCAATAATGTTGGAGATCCTACACAGACAAGGCTGACAGTCACCTCGCTTACATAATGTTTCAGATTACACATATGATGGGCTATCGTGTAAAGCTAAATAGACCGTTTGAAATACTGACGTTTACTGAGTTTTCTCGTTTTTTACGCTACTAATCGAAGCCGGATTATTATTTCAAAATAAAAGTGCTTGTGACGTTTAACGTTACTTCGGAAATACGCATGCGCATTTATGCTGTCTCGCTACACGTGGAACATGGAGTCCCCACGAGATAAATTAGATCTCGATCGCTCTCAGGTAAACCAGAAATATTTGATAGGTTAACCCTTACATGGTTGTTAAGTTTGATTAATTTTGTTTGTATGTTTACGTTTGGGTGTCTAGTAACAAAACAGGCCGCGTGTTTGCTAACTGCGGTAACCAAGCACCCAAGTCACGAAGTAGTTAAGATATAAAACATATATGTTATCTTTGCTTTTATTATTTGTTTTGTGCATGTGCCAGAATCACTTGTATTAGTCATGATTTTGGTTGCTGTCTTTGTAAAATGTTCCATGGCTGATTGTGAGAGCTACTACTGTTTAAAATACATTAGTTAATAACATGTATTTCAGGTAAAGAAAGCTGTACATGCATTACTGGCATATATAAAGAGCAGCTCCTCGTCCCAAAAGCTCTTAGAGAACGATGGTCAGGCCATCTCTCTACTGTTAACTCTATGGACAATCCCTAAAAAGGAGCAAAAAATTCGCATGTAAGTGTTTCAATGAGAAACCAATCTAGAGTCATTGATTTAGAGAAACATAAGTTCATTAAATATGTTATTGCTCTTACCAAGTTTGTTTTGCCCCACAGTCCTTTACCCCATGGGCTGAGGACAGAATCCGGAGACGTGTGTCTCTTCACCAGAGATGAACCCAAAATGACCTCCGAACAGACAGTGAGATTCTACAAGAAGTTGCTCAAAGTGAGAGGGATCCAAAATGCCATAGAGGTAATTCATCTGTCTATTTGTTATAAGTTTAGTAGAGTTACACGCACTTCAGCAAACCCTTTCCTTCTGTCTCCGTGCTGGTCATGGGTTAAAAAGGGCAAGAGTAATTTGGCGTGTATCCAGACGAGTCTCCTTTTCTATTAGAGCTTGTCTCTACAAACTTTGAAACAGTCATGACTTCCCAAGCAGGTCCATTTTTATGTGATAGTAGGTATTATGAAATACTGTGTCATCTTTTGTTTACAACACATTTTCTCTTGGTAGGTGATTCCTTTCAACATGTTGAAAACTGAGTATAAGCCGTTTGAAGCCAAAAGAAAACTGCTGGGCAACTTTGATTTGTTTCTGTCAGACGCACGCATCCACCGCAGGTTACCCTCCCACATTGGGAAGCATTTCTATGAAAGGAAGAAGTAAGTTGTTTCTAACTGTAAGTACAAGCGCGCGCACACACACACACAAACATTTTAGTGCAGAATAGAGAGACATTTCTTGTTATTTTTGTAGTGAATTACTCCAAATAATAAGACTGGTATGAACGCACACGTTAATTCATTTATGTTAAAGGTATAGTTCACCCAAAAATGAAAATTACCCCATGATTTACTCCCCCCTCAAGGCTAGGTATATGACTTTCTTCTTTCAGATTAATGCAATCAGAGTTGTATTAAAAATGTCCTCGCTCTTCCGAACCTTATAATGCCAATGAATGGGTGATATTCAATAGTCCAATAAAGTTCATCCATCCATCATAAAAAGTGTCAAACACAGCTCTGGAAGATGCATAAAAGCCTCCTGAAGCGAATCGATGAGTTTTTGTGAAAAAAATATCCATATGTAAAACTTGCTCAAACTCACTAGCATATTTTCACCGGAGCTTATGCTACGCCTACATATGAATCTGATTGCATTCGTCTGAAAGAAGAAAGTAATATACACCCAGGATGCCTTGAGGGCGAGTTAATCATGGGGTGATTTTCATTTTTGGATGAACTATCTCTCTAAATGAGTAATAATGAACAGTATGCATTTATAAAAAAAAAAAAGCATCAAGATATAAAAATAATTGCACTCATCTGGAGCTTTAAAAAGTAGTACATGTAAACACAAATAATATAAAACTAGAGTTCATACATATAAAAACTGTCCATGTTAAGCCCATCACTTTTTTTTATTTCTAAAAGGAAAAACAATTGATAAAAATGTGGTCACATCTACTGTTCCTCAGGGTTTAAATTCTGAGTATTTGAGATCGCTTCACTATTGACGATAGACAAATTGCCTGTGAAATTTTGGCAATCGATCACATCTTTAGCCTTGTAGAAAATGTGCTTTGAGACTGATCACTGAAAGTGTTTAGTAGATTATTAGTGAAGATTTTCAGTATCTATCCAGGTTGTCAGTCAATGTGTTTGCCATTGATTAAAGTTCTTTCTCTGTCTCAGGGTTCCTCTGTCGGTGGATCTGGAGAGTAAGCATCTAGCCAGAGACATGGAGCGCCTCATTCATGGCACCACACTCACGGTCTCAAATAAAGGCTCTTGTTGGTATGAACTTTTTTTTGTGTGTGTTACAGTAGGTAGAAGCACTACAGCAAACCATTTCTTGCTCCATCACAGTTAGAAATGGGTTAAAACCGTGCGATAGTAGCTCATAGTGTATCCAGACGGGTCTCCTCATCTGTTGGAACTTGTCCCTACAAACTATGATACATTTTTTTTTATTTTTTTATTTTTATGTTTGACCTAACAGTGTGGTTTATCACTACAGCATGGTACGTGTAGCACATTCAGACATGACAGCAGATGAGATGGTTGAGAATGTGATGACGGCTCTTTCCACCATCTCTGCAAAGTTATCAACGGTAAGTACGAGTTTTGTGTTTGTAACCAGCCCTCTTTCTTTTGTGCACTGTCATTTGCTATTCATTATTTGCCTATTCTTGTGTTTTTAACAGGATCATGTTTTTTTTTCTGTTCCTCAAGTTTTGACCTACAACCTCTAATCTATGATTCCCTCTCAGTCAGGAAAAAACATAAAAATCATTCATTTGAAGAGTCAGACTTCAGTTGCGCTGCCCATCTACACCTCTGACCTGAGTCACCTCGCATTGGTGGAGGAGGCCCGCAAGGAAGCCCGTTTAAACAAGGTGAAGTTGCTTAACAAATGCAAAACAGATATTTGGCCAAAAATAGTTTTTGTAAAATGAGAAGTCATTCGTTTTTACCCTTTAATTTTTAGGGAGCACAAAAGAGGAAGAGAGCAAACAAGAATACAGAAGTGTCAGAGCTGATAACAAAAGAAACCGGGGAAGAGGAAGAGGAGGAGATACCTCAGCTGGTGCCTTTCGAGACACCAACCAAAAAGCCAAAACGGGAGGTGAGTGTCTCCCAAGGGATTTAATAAAGCCAGTATTTACACTGCATTGATGTGGTAATGTCATAATGGTGTAATTTTTTTCTTTTTTGTTTTGGCAGATCATATCTAAAAAAGGACTGAAAAAAGCACCCAAGCCTGCTGCTGGCAAAGGACTAAAGAAAACCATAAAAGACACAAAACTGACCAAGAAAATACCAAAGGTCACAGCATGTGATCTGAAAAGAAAAGCTAAAAACAAATAAAACAAAATTGTAAATGCTATTAATTATATGGCAGCCTCATGAACTGTAAGTTGGAAAGTAATAAAAACTTGAAAGCTTATAGTGGTGGTCCTGAATTGTAATCTCGCCAACTTTGGGGATCTGTAGAACCAATTCCATAGCACCATCATAGGTTCAGAAATTGAATAGTACACCAGGTTAGTCACATGGAAAATTGTAAATTTGTAAATATTACCGGTGTTGATGTATGTTTGTTCTCACATGTAGTGTGTTTTTGATGGTCATTTATCCTCACAATAGTGATGCTGATAATGTTTTCTGATAAAAGCATTACTTTACTGCTCAACATCTAAGTTAATTCACTACAGTGTACTTTGAACCTCATCTGTACAGGTGTACTTTAAGCACTGTAGTCTTTAGGACCGACAAGGCTGCAGTATGATACAATTCAATAAAAAATGGATTCTAATATACCATTGTGGATATGGAGAAAAGGTATCCAGGAGTTGGTCGTTGTAAATGTGCGTTTTGGTTTGCTGTTTTTCATGACATTTTGTCCTCCTGGTTGGTGTGTTCTGGGACATCTTTTTCCATGACTTTTTTAATTTATGCTGGAGCGGTGATCATTTTCCTGAGTCTCATCTGGTGGGTGTTTTGGTACGCTGGTAACATTGAAGTTCCTCCTGAAGAGCTGGAAGATGACATTGCTCAGTACCAACGCATTAAAGGAATTTCAGGTGTTATGTGTAAGGTCTCCAGCAGTCTCCAACGGGCTGAGGAATTCCTTCAGGAGAAATGGAAGAATTAACCCTCAGGCTGAAGGCTGTCCGGCAAACCACACAGCTAGAGCAGATCAACCGGTTAGCATTGCCATGAGCTCCTATTTGAATACACAACCACCTGAGACAACCAAACACCTGAAACAAGATCCTTCGGTGACATAACATACAGGTAACTCAAATAATACACTATAAACCAGTATGAAATTAATACAGAGTTCAATCTTCCATGTTATTATCTATAAGCATTATTTTTTTTTTATTTCAATAATCTTGCAATGTGAGGGCTTGTTAATCATTTATAGCATTCTGGTCATTAGGAGGACTCCTATTGGACAAGATGGAGAATCAAAGACTTATCTTTTTTACCACACACACCAAACTTTTCTCGACATTCAATGTCTGGCTCTGATTTGCATCTTTATTCCCACAGTGCTCTGTGGGTATACCCTCCTCTTCACATCTGCATCCATGCTGCCTAGAAATGACTTGCCTTTAGAAGTGATTTATAGATCTTTAAGATCATCAGCTACTTTTTTCTATAATTGATTATATATATATATATATATATATATAAACATTTGTAAAATATTGTTGAACTTTTAATCATATTAAACTATGTTTGTATTAATATAATATGATAACATTGTTATTTAATAAACTAGTCTAATATGTTGCGCCACTATATCTAATAAGCAGTACTTACTCTCACATGTTTAACAGCATCAGGAAAATATTATTTGTGTTATGTACACAAACTTTTGCAATTTGCAGTTTTAGAGCATATTTATTAGTCTGTTATTGTTTTATTTGAAAGTTCTCTATTGAAAGATGAAACGATTATCGTGTTGTAATATTAACTGTAAAAGACTTGCTGTGGGGAAACCTTGTTAACTAAGAGTAAGTTCACTATATATGGGAAAAACAGTAATATACATTTAATGTAAGTTTACGGTAAAATACTGTTTTTAAGTAAAAAAAGAACAAGTCATCTTATAATTTACAGTGAAAAAGTGCAAACTTACATTTCTAACTTTATATTTGATGGTATTTCATTTAAATAATTTTGCTGCATAGTAGTTTTTGTTATCAATTATTTATATTAGGGCTTTACTTTAAAATGTATTTTGTTTAATTCATGTTTATTGCATTATTCAAGTGTTTGTTACAATGATGGTGTTTTTTATTTGTACAAATTCTACATATTTGTATTTACCTCAGCTTGAGCAAAGGCTACTTGTGATTAACCTTGATTCTTATTATGATGGCTGTCAGTATGTTAAAGATACAAAACAGATTTTAGTAATGTCTGGACTTTACTGGATTAAATTTACATTTTTAAAAATAAATTACAGTTTTAAACTAAAATGTATGGGTTGTTTAGTAAACAAGATGACATTTTATGGAATTATTCCTGAAGCTTCCAGTTTTCGTCTGTAAAAAGTACAGGTTTTTATAATTGTTTTTACAGTGTAGTTACAGTAGCAGTTAAACAAAAATGGAAATTTTGTTGAAGAATCGTTTTTGTCATGAGACAATGTCACTAAAATTTAAACTGATGCCAGTGCGAATGACTAAAGGGACATCCCCTCCTTAAGACATATTTACATACTGGGCATAATAAAATGTTGACTGCTGAGTAAGTTCATTGATGCCTAGCACCTCAGTGGAAGATGCTTCTCTTAATATTGCTGCTTTACATTATTATTTATGCTGAGGGAAAATGTGCAAAGAATTATTATTACGATGGACTTCTTGAAGAGTGTCAGCCTTGCTCCATTAGATGCAACTCCCCCCCAAATATTTGCAAAAGATTTTGCACCTCAAGTAAGTGTTTTTATATCTGATTAAAAACTTTCACTTTCATACAAAACTAAGACTATGCTATTTGTATAAGCACAATGATTGAACTAAATGTAATAGTTATAATAAGTCAACATATTTCTTGCAAGATCAGTAAGTTGCTTAGAATAGAAAAATAATTAAATGTTTACTGCCCTGAAGAAGCTACATAACAATATTCATAATTCAACGTGTAATAGAATAGTTGTCAATATATACATATATTCTACAAGACAAATTACCTTGATTTATACAAATGATCATGTTGTATATTAAAAGCCAAGAAGATGTAAACTTAAGAATTTTTTTTATAAAAAGTTATTTTGTCTTGTGAAATGTATGTTTAATATAAATGCATAAAATAGCTGTTCAATAGGTTCCTTAGGGCAGTACAAAATAAAATACCAAATGCAATTATTATTTAAACTCTTGAAAATTCTACAAAAGGTATGATCAATTATGAGTAGAACTGTATCATGTATCATGAAATCCACAATGTCGTTTGATTTCAGTCTCTTATTCAGTGCCTCATTGTGTCCTTTTCAGTCCCAGAAAACGAAGTTGAAAAGAATCAAAATATTCGTTTAATTTTGATTGTGGTTTTTGTGTTCCTGGGAGCTTTCACAGCACTGACCATTATTCTGCGAGTTATACGCAGAAAAACCTGTAAGCCCATCATGAACAAAGGTACACTGGTGAAAGACTTTTGTTATATCAAGAACATGTAACTTTTGTCCAAATCATAGTACATTGGTTCAAATGTTCATTTATTTTTAGTTTACAGTACTTGATTTTATGTATGACATTATTGCAACATGTAATATATTATTTAATTGTATATGTTTTGTATGTCTAACTATGCTTATTTTAGTAATCAGTGTTTTTTATAGTGACTGATTGTGTGGGAAACAAATTCTGATAGAGTCAATGTCACTCAGTGATAGGTCAAGATCAAAAGACATCTGACAGTGAGAGAGGCTCGAATGTAACAGAGCAATCTGAAGATATGGATGAAGCTACAACTTATTTGCCAGATGGATTGAACCGACATCACTACAACTCCAACCTGCCTCTTCCCTCCACTGAGGAAGGCACCACAATCCTGGTTACCACGAAGACAGTGCAAGCTTACCACTGTACACCTGTCACATAGGGAGGAGATCACTGGAACTTTTATAACAGCAGCAGACTCCGAAAACACTGCACATCATCTGGTTTACGGTGATAAGGAACATCATCTCACCTCTGTCCAGACTGGGTAAAACTGTCATGACTACTGCATGGATGCACTAATAATGGACACAGGCCTTGAACTTGAACACAAGGATGGTTGTGATGATTTGACTGTCAGAAGTGAACATCTCTGTTTTCTTTAGATGTAAGAATTATGTGCGATATTAGAATTTAAAAAAATGTTTCACCATATACTTACACTTTTTTACTCAATGCAAAACCAGTACAAATCTATGTTGTATCATTGTTAAATTAAAAAGTGTTACTTTAATAATGAAGTCTTACTATTTGTAAATATACTTAAAGAAATAAAAAAATGCATGACATTTATGTAATAAATACTTAAAAGGATAGTTCACCCATTTTTTAATCTGCCATCATTTCCCCCCCTAATTGTTTTCCAAACAATGTATGAAATGTTATCCTTCCAAAATGATCTGTTAGGCACATGTTAGGCACAATGATAGTCTCAGTGATAATTTACTATTATTAGTTATCACTGTATGAGAAAAAAAAAAACGTGCAGGTGATGGACATTTCCTTTTGTGTTTCACTGAAGAAATAAAGTCATACAGGTTTGGAACGACACTAGGGTGAATAAACGATGACGGAGTTTTCATGTTTGTGTGAACTGTCCCTTTAAATCATACTTTCAGAATCCATTGACGTAAATTTGACTTCAAAATATTTATATGTCTATTTTTTTATTTTTTATTATTAGGCTATGTAGCTTTGACCCACGTGACAATATTGCTGTCACGTGACAGCAGGGCAGCGTCATGTGACTGACCCGAGCGCTGTACAGTGGTATTAGCGAGCTCTCGTTAGCACAACGATACAGTTTAACTCGATAGAAACAATTCACTCATGCTAAATTCTTAGGGTACTTCATAAAACATATGAGTATTCATAGTTGTGATGCATTAAACGGCTTTAAAAAGTGCTAGTGTTGTCTAAGCTAGGCCTCGCTTGTACTGTAACGTTTAACAGCTCTGCAAATGAAACTATGGAGAACGATTCCAAATGTAAACAGTGTTGTTAAACATCTTTGGGGATTAATCTGATACGTTTGTGGACCTACACAACCGCGATTTATGTCGCTTGTTAAACCGTTTGATCTGGAATTTCAGAATGAACGGTGAGTTGTTAATGCGAGATGATGGATTTATGCTGCTATGTTGTTTATTTGTAACGCTACATGCCGCTCGTTTAATTGTTATCGATATATTGTTTTTGAGGCAGCCGGAGGTTTCAAAACATTCAGTCTGTGTCACTGTGGCGTGAATATGCAGATCCTAGAACGTCATACATATTTGTGACAAGAGCATTTAAAATGGAATAAAATAGAGGAAAATTTACCTTTAAATTTGATACATTTGAATCTGTCTGCCTACATATCTCCATGTGTACAGTATCTGCGACAACTTCCTAATTTCTTTATCTGTTGTTTTGAAATGTCATGTCAAATGTGTGTCAAATGGGCTTCATTCAGGACGAAAATCACAGTGCATGAAATGAATAATGACAGTTATTTATGGCAGAAGATTGTCTGCATATATATATATAAAAAGGTACACACGCATACACAAATATATATATATATAATTGTGTATTTATGGAGAAGGTATAGGAAACTGACAGTGCCTACCACTATTAAGAAATGCTTGTGCTTCTCTATTCAGTCAATCTTTTACCAAATTGTTAATTATTGTTATTCATTTTATGATCTGTGATTTTCATGTGTTTATTGTAACTGTGATTATGCTGTTAATATCAGTGATTTCTCAGGACACTGTACCTTACAGGCATGCAGCAAAATGACCTGAAAAGACAAAACCTGTTAGAGAGACTTCTTGATGCAGTAAAACAGGTAATGTAACACTGAGCTGTTACAATGACTTTCTGATAACTTATTTGCTAACATAAAAAAACATTTCCTCTTTGACAGAGGTGTAAAGAGTACCTGAAAATTATACTTGAGTAAACGTACAGGTACCTTACAGTGAAAATTAAAGTCACCAATTTCAAAACAACTTAAGAAAAGGTTTTAGAGTGTATGATTTTAACAGTATTTTACTTGTACTTAATCTAGAGGCTCAAAGATGCACTAGTCAAAGAGACATGAACGTGAAAAGCAAGAAAGAGTCGATTTTTGAGAAGAGCAATCAGAAATCAGAGCAATTATTCATCTGTTTATTCATATAAAAGATGAATAAAAGAATAAGTAGTTTTTTTTTTTTTTTTGCTTAATTGGCTTATTGTACATTTACAAAAATAACAGGATAAGAATGCGGAAGAATAGTGAAAAAATAATGTTAAGTAAAATTAAAAAATCAAAGACGTCTTGAACTGGATGAGGTTTCGGCCTCATTGTCATTGCTGAGGAACTCACATTTACATAATGTAGCCTTGTTGACAAATTTGGGTGTGTAAGGGCAAAACACACAAAATATAGTACAATCAGAGCCCTACAGTTGGCGATATCACTTCTTTTGTAGCAGAAATAAACTGCTGCAGAAAACACTAGGTGCCATGCAAAATGTAATGTGTCATTGCAGCACTCATTACAAATGTAGTAGAGTAAAGAGTACAGATACTTTGTAGAAAATGTAGTGAAGTAGAGAGTAAAAGTTGCTAATATCTTTTATACTAAGTTAAACGACAGAATATAAAAAATATACTCAAGTACAGTAATTAATTACATTTACTCAAATGCTTTACACCTCTGCTCTTTGACAATGCTGGCTTAGAAAAAGGAAAGAAGTGGTTTATAGGTTTTTCAATTCTGGATGATGACATCTAGGGCTAGATATAGATAGCATTCACAAATCATTTAAAGCAGAAGTGAATTAGCCAGTTAGCCAGTTAATCAGCCAATATCCATAGAAAGAACGACAAATTCTGACTTTGATATTTTTGATTTGATCTCTCTCTCTCTCTTTTTTTTAGTATGGATAAAATATCAGGATCCCTTTTATGAACAAACACTCCAGTGCAACATTAATTCCCTTTTGCGCCGTTCCATTTTATTTGGAGTGCAGAAAACTGTTAATGTTTCTCCCATTTACCAGCTGTTTTATTTAGTAAGCGAGTTGGTAGATCTGGTTATTAAATATTAATATATATCCAGGTTCCTGTGAAAGTGCAGCAGGGGTATATAATGCATATACAACTTTTAAAGAAAATGATGACATTTCCAACGGTTTGAATAATTGGAATTTTGAAATAAAATAATGTTAGTTAAGGGCTGAACATTCTTTTTCTTATCGATTATTTTTCTTCTCAGTGCCAAATTCGCTTTGGTGGAAGGAAGGAGATTGCCTCAGATTCTGATAGCAGGTGCCATAAAAATGTTACCTATTTATTTTATGAACTTGAAAATGGTTTAATAAGACATTGCCAAATGTGTGCGCTTTAAATCATTTGCAATTGTTTCCTGTTTTGCTGTCTCAGAGTCATATGCCTATGTGCCCAGTTTGAAGCAGTACTTCAACATGGCTTGAGGAAAAGTCGCGGTTTAGCCCTCACAGCAGCTGCCATTAAACATGCTGCTGGATTTACTAGTAAAACTGAAGCAGGTACTGTAACAGATTCCATCAAATAATGGACATATACACCTTACTTTCTATCATTTTTTTTCTTTCATTTTTTAGCAAGCTGTGTTAATCGATTTTCTAAAAGAACATGCTCACTCTCTGAACTCTTTGCCCTACTTAATGAGTTTGTCTTAGTTGGTACCCCTGAGAGACATTGCCGGAGAGATTTCCCTAGTAACAAAGAGCACATGTGGTGTTCTGGGTTGTCCATAGAGGAAACAGATGCTCATAAATGCTCATACAGGGAAAACCAGGTGCTGATACTGTTTATGAAACCAGATGGTTATGCAACAACCCTTGTAAAAATGGCAAAAAAGAGAAACAAGGTTTTTCTGAGGTTAGTCTTTGCACCTGCTGTGGTTTTGACTGTTTAAAATTAACAGCAGAACTAAGAGTGATACTATGAATCAATGCTGAGTACTTTTAGCTTTTGAAGAGTAGAAAGTTGATTGCCACTCATAAAGTAGTGGGGTTTTTGAGTGATGTTCATTAAGCTTGAGTTTCTGTTGTGAATAATGTACGTAGTTGATGAACTCTGCTCGAAACTCAAGTCCTCAACAAACATACTTGAAGAAATTCATAGCTGAAAGAGTTCACACGTAACTGTTGTGCCAAGTTTTATCTTGCAGATGTTTTTTGTCAAATTACGAAACATCAACACAAGCTGTCTGCATTAAACAAAAATTTAAAAAGTGATTTTATATTAATGCTGTCAAACGATTAATCGCGACTAATCGCATCCAAAAAAAAAGTTTTTGTTTACATAATATATGCATGTATGCTTTTTATATTTATTAGGTATGTATAAATGCACACACATGCATGTATATATTTCAGAAAAATATGTTGTTTATATATTAAATATATTTATTTATAATATAAATTTTATGAATATAAATAAATACATGTAAATATTTTCAAAATATATACTGTCTGTGTGTGTATTTTTATATATATATATATATATATATATATATATACACATAATAAATATACACATAACACGTACATATATTATGCAAACAAAAACTTTGTATGCGATTAATCTTTTGACAGCACTATTTTATATACATAGAATTCATAATAAATCCAAGTAAATTTTCTATACTTTAAATATATATAAAAGAAAAAGTGATTATAGTAAATTGTTTTATATTTTACATGATTGAAAAACTTGTTGGTGACAAATGAGTGTACCTAGTGGTTTGAAGGATAGTGGCATAGATTTAAAATTACTATTATTTAGTTTTTGGGGGCTGCATTGTTATCCTGAGTGTTGTAATTTCATCTAATGATTCTTGTTCTAAATATGCTTGACCTTTTTTTTTTAGTATATGTGACCCTGGACAACAAAACCAATCTTAAGTGTCAATTTTTCAAAATTGAGATTTATAGATCATCTGAAAGCTGAATAAATAAGCTTTCCATTGATGTATGGTTTGTTAGGATAGAACAATATTTGGCAAAATCTGGAATAGGGATGGGACGATAACCGGTTTTATCGATAACCGTGATAAAATGTGCTGAAGGTTAGTAATATCGTTTAAAAATGTATTATCATTAAAACCGTGTTTGATTATCGCGGTTTTAATAACTCGCTATTAAATCATGTCCAGCCAGCAACAGTCTGACGCAAGCGCAGCGCACAATGTTTTTTTGTTTTTTTTCGAGAAGGAATGGCGAAAGTCAGTGACTTTTCTATGCTTCTACACTTTTCATTGTAAGGAAGGAAATGCCACAGAATTTAATCTTTCTTTAAATTAAGTGCATAGAGTTGCTTGTTTTATTAGTTGTTTGTTGATTATTAAATATAAAACTTGCTGAAATGTTTTCAGTGTGAGCATCAACTATTTTTGAACACTTTCATCTCGTTTCAACAAAACCGTGATAATATTGATAATCGTGATAATTTTAGTCACTATAATCGTGATATTAAATTTTCATACCGTCCCATCCCTAATCTGGAATCTGAGGATGCAAAAAAAAAATCAGAATACTGAGAAAATCACCTTTAAAGTTTCAAAATTTGATTTGTTTTATAAAAAATAAATTATTACTTTTATTATATTAAGGATGCATTGAATTGATAAAAAATGACAGTAAATCCATTTATAATGTTGCAAAAGATGTCTGTTTTAAATAAATGCTGTTTATTTTCTGTTTTCAACATTGATAATAATAAAAAATGTTTCTTGCTTATTGGAAAGATTTCTTAAGGATCATGTGACTGGAGTAATCGCTGCTGAAAATTCAGCTTTGCCAACAGAGGAGTAAATAATATTTAAAAATGTATGAAATAGAAAACATTTATTTAAAATTGTAATAATATTCACAGTATTAAAGGGATAGTTCACCCAAAAATCTAAATTATGTCATTAATAACTCACCCTTATGTCGTTCCAAACCCGTAAGACCTCCGTTTATCTTTGGAAAACAGTTTAAGATATTTTAGATTTAGTCCGAGAGCCCTCAGTCCCTCCATTGAAACTGTGTGTACGGTATACTGTCCATGTCCAGAAAGGTAAGAAAAACATCATCAAAGTAGTCCATGTGATATCAGAGGGTCAGTTAGAATTTTTTGAAGCATCGAAAATACATTTTGGTCCAAAAATAGCAAAACTACGACTTTATTCAGCATTGTCTTCTCTTCCGTGTCTGTTGTGAGAGAGAGTTCAAAACAAAGCAGTTTGTGATATCCGGTTCGCGAACGAATCATTCGATGTAACTGGATCTTTTTGAACCAGTTCACCAAATCGAACTGAATCGTTTAAAATGGTTCGCGTCTCCAATACGCATTAATCCACAAATGACTTAAGCTGTTAACTTTTTTAATGTGGCTGACACTCCCTATCAAACAAACCAATATCCGGAGTAATTCATTTACTCAAACAGTACACTGACTGAACTGCTGTGAAGAGAGAACTGAAGATGAACGCCGATCCGAGCCAGATAACGAACAACAGATTGACTCGTTCACAAGTCAAAAACAGTTTCTGTCAGACGTGTCCATTCGAGAATCGAGGAGGTGATGATACTGCACATGTGTGACTCAGCGTCACTGACACACAGAGTGTCTGAAACGAACTGATTCTTTTGGTGATTGATTCTGAACTGATTCTGTGCTAATGTTATGAGCCCAGGTAAACTGAAGGCTTGAATGAAGGGCAATCATCGCCAATGATGCCATTACGTCGAGCGCAAAGGAACCAGTGAACCGTTTTCTTCAACCGGTTTATTGAATTGAACTGTCCGAAAGAACTACTGGTGATGATCCGAAAACCGATGCAACCGGTTCTTGACTCGTGAACGAGTCAATGTTTTGTTCGTTATCTGGCTCGGATCGGCGTTCATCTTCAGTTCTCTCTTCACAGCAGTTCAGTCAGTGTACTGTTTGAGTAAATGAATTACTCCGGGATATTGGTTTGTTTGAACTCAGAGGGAGTGTCAGCCACATTAAAAAAGTTAACAGCTTAAGTCATTTGTGGATTAATGCGTATTGCAGACGCGAACCGTTTAAAACGATTCAGTTCGATTTGGTGAACTGGTTCAAAAAGATCCGGTTACATCGAATGATTCGTTCGCGAACCGGTTATGACAAACTGCTTTGTTTTGAACTCTCTCTCACAACAGACACGGAAGAGAAGACAATGCTGAATAAAGTCGTAGTTTTGCTATTTTTGGACCAAAATGTATTTTCGATGCTTCAAAAAATTCTAACTGACTCTCTGATGTCACATGGACTACTTTGATGATGTTTTTCTTACCTTTCTGGACATGGACACTATACCGTACACACAGTTTCAATGGAGGGACTGAGAGCTCTCGGACTAAATCTAAAATATCTTAGTATGTTAATAACATGAGTTATTAATTACATAATTTTGATTTTTGGGTGAATTATCCCTTTAACATTTTTTCCACTGTATTTTTGATCATATAAATGCCTTGGTGAGCAGAAGAATGTATTTTTGTGAAAGTGGTTACATCTGAACCCACAACCTTTTGATTCTCAGCCCAGATCTTTAACCATGAGGCTTAACCACCCTGTATCCTGTAATACCTAAATGTAACAGAGCCCAGACAAGTATCACCTCCTGAGCCCTAAGTGAGCCGTTTGATAAAGTTTTACATACAGATAGCTGACCAAGTAAAATGCAACATTGTTTTGGTCCAAACTCGGGCAGAAACCAGCAACAAAAACAAAAAAATTTCAAAAGGGATGTAAATACAGAACTAAAAACTTTCATTTCAAATAATCTTATATAACTTCTGTAATATTTTCTGTCTGTCTGTATTCTCTATTATGAGGAACTGAGAACATTAACATGGCGGTTCATACAGACATCTATTGTGTGTTTCAGAGCTGACGTTCTGGTTCTATGTGAAGGAGCACCTCAACCATCATGAGTTACAGCGCTTCTACTCTCTGCGGAATATCACATCTGAGCAGGGCCGGGGACGGGCATGGCTTCGTTGTGCCCTGAACGAACACTCGCTAGAGCGCTATCTTCACATGCTTTTGGCAGACCATATCCGCCTTAGGTACAGACACCCATAATTCACTGTTGGGGATGTCTTCTTTTACCTTCCTTTTTGTTTTCATATCAGTAAAACTCTTTTTAGCTTATTCTTTTTTTTTTTTTTTTTTTTTTTTTTTTTTTGAACATTATGTTTATTGGGTTTTTCCAAGTTAAACGCAAAGTACAACAAAGTACAGAATAATCAAAGCAAATCTTTCAACCCCGCACATACTACCCTAAACATGCCCCAAACCTCAACCCATAGTGCCACAAATAAACCATGAATAAAATGAAACAAGAAAGTATAAAAAATTAGGTTCTAAGCATTCTGTCCTGTTAAACCCAAGTAAGAAATGAAGCTACCCCAGTATTTGACAAACAAATCTTGACGCTTTTTCAAACGAAATGCAATTTTTTCCAAAGGCATGTAAGATGACACTTCTTTAATCCACATGGAAGTAGAAGGTGAATTAGAATCCTTCCATCTCAAAGTTATACATTTTATGGCTGCTAGTAGAGCTAGTCTGACAAATCTCATATTAATTCTTTGTTGATCAAGTAGTGTAGTATCCCCTAAGAGGGTAAGTCTAGGCTCTCTAGGCACATTAGTACCTACAACTATAGCAATAATCTCTAAGACCCCTTTCCAATATTCTTCCAAGTCAGGGCAAGACCACAGCATATGTAGAAGAGTCCCTCTATCTGCTTTACATCTAGGACAGATCTCTGAGTAGGAGCTTTTAAAAGAGTGCAATCTAACTGGAGTATAGTAAACTCTATGTATCACATTAAATTGGATGAGCTTATGACGACTATTGATAGAAAAAGTCTGAGCTTTCTCACATATTGCTTTCCATTCGTCATCTGTGAATGAGCACTCCAAGTCTTTTTCCCACTTAGATTTTACGTCACGAATGCTACCCGCCATCAGTTGTAACAACTTGGCATAGATAAAAGAGATGAGACCCTTATGACCTTTTTTCTCAGCCAAGATAGCCTCAAGAGGTGAAAGAGGGAGCTTAGATAAACGACCACCTTGTTGGGTCTGAATGTAGTGTCTAATTTGCAGGTATTTAAAGAAAAATTTAGAGGGAAGGGTAAATTTCTGTTGTAATTGCTCAAACGACATGAGTGTATCCTCCTCATAAAATTTGTCAAAGGTTTGGATGCCTTGATCATACCACTGTTTGGCTATGCCATCTTTGAGGACAGGGGGTAGAAAGGGATTGTAATAAAAAGCAGTGGATCTGAAAATAGTCTGCTTGCATTTCATCTTTTTCATGAGGTCTGCAACAATTTTAGAAGTACCAACAATTAGTGGGTTAGAGGTCAATTTCTTCAAATAGTTTATAGAGACAAAAGGTATTGCAGCAAGGGTTATACCCTGCACTTGGGCCTCTTCTAATTGTCGCCAAGCAGGAGGGGAAATACATTTTGTTTGCCAGATCCAAACAATGCGCAGCTGAGCTGCACAATAATATAAATAAAAGTCAGGCAATTTGAGTCCACCATTCTGAAAAGGCATAAACAGTGAATTTAATTTTACCCGAGGAACTTTCCCTTTCCATAAGAACCTAGAAATACCTCTATGGAGATCCTTAAAAAAAGACTTTGGTAACACAGAGGGGAGTGCCTGAAACAAATATAAAAATTTTGGCAACACAGTCATTTTAATAGAATTTATCCGACCAATTAATGAAATAGGAAGAGATTTCCATCTATCTAATTCTCTTTCTACACTTCTAAGCAGGGGAGCATAGTTCAAATTATATAACTGAGACAAATCTCTAGGTATTTGTATTCCCAAATATAGAAATTTATCTCTGTTCCAGACAAAAGGGAAATTTTTAAGGGACAATTGCGAAGCGGCTCTATTAAGAGGCATAGAGACACTTTTATTCACATTTATTTTATAACCAGATATAATCCCGTACTCTTGTAATAGAGTTGACAAGGCTGGTATGGAAGAATCTACATTTGTCAAATACAACATAATATCGTCCGCATATAAAGAGATTACATGTTTAGATTGAAGGGTTGTAAAACCACTGATATTGTCATGCGAGCGAATTGCAATAGCTAAAGGCTCTATTGCAAGAGAAAATAAAAGGGGAGATAGTGGGCAGCCCTGCCTTGTACCCCGCTCCAAAGAAAACTGTGCCGAGATCTCGTTATTGGTCTGAATGACTGCTGTTGGATGGTTGTAAAGCATTTTGACCATATTAAGAAATTTAGAACCAAAGTTCATCTTTTGAAGGACTGTAAACAAGTAGGGCCACTCAACACGGTCAAAGGCCTTTTCGGCATCTAAAGATATAGCAATAACAGGAGAATCAACTTGAGAAGCAGAAAAAATTACATTCAAAAGTCTCCGAACATTGTCAAAGAGACATCGATTTTGAATAAATCCTGTTTGATCCATGTGTACCAATTGTGAGATAACTTTTTCCAATCTTAAAGCAATAATTTTGGCAAAAATCTTGTAGTCTGAGTTAAGTAATGAAATCGGCCTATAGGAGCCACATAAACGAGGGTCTTTACCAGGCTTAAGTAAAAGAGTTATCATAGCCTGTTCAAGAGTGTCAGGTAAACGCTGAGTCTCTATAGCCTGCAAATACATATCATTTAGTGGTTTGATTAATTTAGGTAGAAAAGCCTTAATAAAATCCATGGAGAAACCATCCATACCAGGTGATTTGCCAACAGCTAAGCAAGATATCGCTTCTTGTATTTCAATTTCCGTTATGTCCTTCTCCAGACAGTCCCTGCATTCCTCGGTAAGTGAAGGTATATCAAGGCTATCTAGGAAAGAGTGTATGTTCGCCATATCTGTATGCTGTGAGGTATATAACAGCTTATAAAACTGCATAAATTCCTGATTAATAAGATTAGGGTCTCTGATGATAGTGTTATCTACTTGACGAATTGCATTTATAGACCTCACTGCATCGTCTTTCCTTATTTGCCAGGCCAATAATCTGCCAATTTTGTCCCCATGCTCGTAATATCGTTGTTTGGTTCTGAGGAGGATACACTCTGCTTCCTTAGTGGACAGCATATCATACTCAAGCTGCAATGAATTTAGTCTATGTAGAATACTTTCATCTCCACATATAGAATAGTCCTGTTCCAGCTTTTTAATATCTTTAGAAAGTTCATTCAGTTGACTTTGATATTTTTTCTTTTTTCCGGATGAGTATGCTATGATTATTCCCCTCAGATAAGCTTTAAGTGATTCCCAAATCATACCTGAAGCGGCAGAACCAGCATTGAAATTCAAGAAATTTTCTATATTGTTATTTAGAAGGTCTATAAAATCAAGGTCGTTAAGGAGATAATTACTGAACCGCCATCTTCTAATGTGTGATTTAGTAGTAGGGGTATAAATTGTAAGAACTAAAGGGGAATGGTCAGACAAAGTTCGTGGAAGGTATTCACATGATTCAACTAAGTGTTCTTGTCTTTTATGTAAAAGAAAAAGGTCAATTCTAGAGAGACTCTTATGGGGTCGAGAATAAAAAGAAAAATCATTTTGCTTATTATGCAAAGCTCTCCAAATATCTAACAGTTCTAGTTCAGCCATTATATGTTTCACAACTCTTGCTGATGGAGTTAAGACAAAACCTTTGTTAGGTGATCTGTCTGCTGAATCTAAAACCAAATTAAAATCACCTCCAATGATTGTACAGGGCAAAAACAGTTTAAAATGAAAATTATGAAAAAACTGAGGGTCATCTTGATTGGGGGCATATACATTTGCTATTGTAACATTCTCAGAAGCAATATATCCTTTAAGAATAATATATCTTCCATAATTATCTTTAACCATGCTTTCAAAAACAAAAGGCACTCTGCGATTGATCATAATAGCAACCCCTCTTGAATGAGAGCTATATGATGAAAAAAATATTTGTCCAGACCACTGACGTAATAACTTACAGTGATCTTCTTCAGTCAAATGCGTCTCTTGTAGGAGAGCAATGTCTATCTTATTTTTTCTTAAGAACAACATAATTTTTTTCCTCTTTAAATTATTATTAATCCCATTAACATTCCAGGACAGATATTTATACTTATCTCTATCAGTTATCAGTCAAATTGAAAAGAAAACACACAAAAAAGAAGAAAAAAAAAAAAAAAAGTGGCACAAACCCCCCTTCCAGCCTCCCACCCACCCACATACATAACACTTTCCCCGTAAACAACACATTCGCGTAACGTTGCATACAGAACGTGCACAACTTCAAGCTAAGGCATCCCAACTTTAACCAGGAAATAATTAGCGCAGATAACGCCATCTACCGAACATTACAGGTAAAACTTTGCAAACAAATCACCAAAGTTGCCATAGGCATAAAGGCACTTGTGACTCAATATCAAAACAATCTCGGACTAACATTACTTGGTATTTATTAGGTTTCAGTAGCGACCATTCGGTAGCTACTCAGAGTCCTTCGTAAATGCAGTCACTATTCATAATGTAGCCTACCTACAGTCTCACTCCGAACCTGCTGGCAACAAATGTTTTGGATGGTGGGCTTTTAAGTAAGCCTCCGCGGCATCTTTTGAACCGAAGGATCGTGCACCCTCAGGAAGAACCACTCTCAGAGTAGCTGGGTACTGCATACTGTAGGAGATGTTGTGGTCCCGGAGCCGCCCTCGAACAGAAGCAAACGCCTGTTTCTTCTTGTAGAGAATTGTTGACATATCTCGGAAGATCATTATTTTTGAGTTTCCATATGTCAGGTCTTTTTTCTCCCGTGCAACATTCAATATCGTGACTGTGTCTCTAAAACGAAGGAGTCTAATTACAATGGCTCGCGGTCTTTCGTGTTCCGACGGCCGGCGCTGAAGGGTACGATGGGCTCGTTCAATTTCAAAGGGCCGTTCTTGATCCATACCAATGATTTTAGGGAGCCATTCCTCCACAAATGACACTGCATCTCTCCCCTCAACTCCTTCAGGAAAGCCAACAAGGCGCAAATTGTTACGTCTGGAGCGATTTTCAAGATCATCGACCTTATCTTTCAAAGTGAGTATTTCGTACTCCACGTGCTTTTTACCCTCAGCAATGTCCTCACGCACATTAACAATGGCTTCTTCAAATCCATCTTGACGCGATTCCAACTCGCTCAGCTTTAGTCTCGTTTCCTGAAGGTCACTGTGTACTTTGTCAACAGAGTCGCGGATTTCACACATACGTCCGTCGATCATTACTTGAAGCTTCGCAAGCCCTTTCTCCAGTTCTGTCTGGAACCATTGAGGCGGGGATGTCGGGCTAGCCCCTAAGGCTAACGCCGAGGAATCTTCGGTAGCTGTTTCCTTCTTATTCTCGAATATTTTCTTAGGAGGCATCCTCAAAAGTTGCCCAAATATGTCAGTCCAGTTCGGAAAAAGAAAAATACAAGTAAATCCGCGCTTTGCTCAAAATAGTGCAATAAAAAAAGATTTTGTGTGGGAGCGATGCTTCTCGCGTCTTACTCTATGGCGGCCATAACCGGAAGCCCCCTTTTTAGCTTATTCAAAGTTGTTTAATGGTTCTTTGGTAAATTCTTTAATCTGCCCCATATTTAGTGCCTTCTATGAAGACTGGGCTTTTGTCCTGGATGAGGAGAGAGCCAGTATGCTGCCCACCATGGCTGCAGGTAATATTTAAATGAGTTATTTAAATGAGTTATATGCTGTCTAGGAGTTATATGTAGTTTGACGTCCTTTCTTGTGCAAGTCTAAATTCAGTTCACGTGTCAACAGGGCTCAATTCCATACTGTTTGCCATCAACATTGACAACACGGACCTAAATGGCCAGGCCCGCGGAGGGTCGTCTGTGTCTGACCTGCTTAAGGAGTCCACACAGGGCATGAGCAGTTTGTGGAAAGAGTCTACTCAAGGTGTCAGCACTCTTTTGCGGGAAATCGGTACTGCCACTGCAGTGGTTCCTGGTTTTATCCCTCGCTCGGATGCTCCATCAGACCCGCTGCCTGTCCTGCCCCGCAGCACTTCTGCAGGTACTTGAGTCACATACCATAACAGAATTCCACATGCACTGTCAGAAATATGTGCAGACCTTGTACTTTTAGTGGTACAACAACTTGTGCCCTGAAGGGACAACTATGTACCTTATATACGCCTGAAAGGTGCCCTATTATACTTACAGCAAAATTTTTTCATTTTCTGCTGAGGGGTAAAAATAAGTTATAGCTTAAATACCTGAGTGGCGGTATACTGTTTCTGAACCCCATAACACTGCTGACAGCGTTGTCAAGATGAATATGTAAATATGTGCTGTACGCTTTCCTCTCAATAACAAATAAACGCAAATGACAACAGTGAGAAAAGAGCAGTTAAGAAAGCATCTGATCATGATGATGTGGATATGTTTGCATGAGCTCTGTAATTTGGCAATCAGTCATATCACGTCATGTTTATTAATTAGCACTTTATGCAATAGATTGCTTTTTGATTTTCCATCGGGGCCTTTTAGTATGACTTAACCTTTTAGGTATAAATAAGAAACAATACAAAGATGTCCCTTTAACAGCACTGTCCCACTGACAGGTCACTGTAAACCTAAAAGTATAATTTTTGCAAATGTTTTTCTATGTTTAATCTAGAGAATGTGTT
The DNA here is from genome assembly GCF_963082965.1 of Carassius carassius. Classification (NCBI taxonomy): domain Eukaryota; kingdom Metazoa; phylum Chordata; class Actinopteri; order Cypriniformes; family Cyprinidae; genus Carassius; species Carassius carassius. The sequence goes on along the minus strand of NC_081793.1, from coordinate 13,870,988 downwards.
TCATTTCTTATTGGGGCATTTTTTTCTCCTTTTTTACTGATAGATATTGGTGTAGTATTGCTATTGATAATTGAGATTCAATGGGGATTATTTAGTTTTGCATTTGCATTTTAGATTCTGGTTTAAGAAAAGAGCGCAGACGTAAAAAGAAGATCACGAACATCATCTCTTTTGACGATGACTTGGACGTTGGCGTGGAAGATGAGGACGAGGCTGGTGAGGACTTTGTGAGGAGTCTCAGGAAGAGTACAGCAGGTCATGTGAGTTCTGAAGAGGCTCTGGAACCTCCGGACTCCACCTATTCCATTCATAATGGCCTGACTGAGCCTGGGATCGTGAGCTGGGCTGAAACTCCCCCGCAGAACGGAGTGCTGCCTGATACCAAGAGAATTGACAATGAGGAGGAGGAAGAGGATGATATTTACGGAAAGAGCAGGCCAGAGCCCTCAGAAGAAGATCATGGGAATGTGGAGCCGTGAGTTTACTTGAAGTCTTGCTTTATTTGTTGCAGTAATCAACACCAGGATGTAGTGAGACTTGAATTGAAGTGACTTAAATTAATTAAATTAAATTAATTATAAATAGCTATAATAACAAACCATTCATTTTGCAATTAATTCAATGAGTCCTTGTTACACTTAACATGTATACTAATGTTAAAAAAATGTAGAGTCAGTATGATTTTTATTTATTTATTTTTTTAAGAAGTTTATATTGATCAAAAGTGACAGGGAAAAGTGTTCTTTTGAACTTTCTATTCATTAGAGGATTCTAAATAGAAATGTATCGCGGTTTCCCTTTCTGTTCTCCACTGTTTTCACCATGTCAGCATTTCTGAAGGATCACGTGACTCTGAAAAACTAAAGTAATTGGATCCTGAAAACTCAGCTTTGTCATCACAGGAATAATGATTCTGAATTGCTTTTAAACTGAACAGTTGTTTTAAATAGTCATTGTATTTTAGTAGTATTTCTAAATGCTGAAATACTGAAATACAATACTGATTTTTTATAACTGTATTTTTTTATTAAATAATTGCAGTCTTGGTGAGCTTAAGATACTTCTGTCAAAGATACAAAACAAAGTCTTATGTACCTCAAACTGATATTGAATGACATTGTATTAATTCTATTAGTAACTTGTGCATAATTACAAGCAACTAACATACCAAACCCTGTAGTATGTACATGTTGTTAATTAATGTTACTTAGAACTTACTTGTGGATTTACACTGTAACAAAAACACATTAATGTTACCTTAAGTGTGACCATAACATTCTGCTCTGCATAGGCTGGTTGTGGGGAGCTTCTCCAGTGTTTCCACATGGAGTCCAAGGCAAATCATCACTGACAATGACAATGACAATAAAAACTCACACATTCTCATACCTCTGGCCCCCAGTGAGCCCTACACACAACAAGGTCAGACCCACAGCCTGTCAGAAACTGTCTGCATTCAGGGACATCTTATTTTTTCATGGTCTTGTCCACATAGATGGGGCATTCATTTTTATGTCTCTACTGATTTTCCCTATTTCAGAAATTAGCTTAAAATAAAGTACTACTTTATTAAGTGTGTTATGTGTAACTACAGTCCTGGCATGAAGAAATGTGCTATTTTTGTTCTTACAGCTGGTCATTCAGTTGAGAATGTTGAATTTCATGGACAGAAGGAGAGCTCAAGCCCACCAACTGACAGTGAAAAACAAAGCCAACTCCAGTTTAGGTATCCGATACAAAAGAACACATTTTTATAGGATTTCAGTTAGTAAAATATCTTTTTTAAAGACTGATGGTTATTGTTTGGTGTCTCAGCATGGAGCCCGAAGTGCAGATTGTGCCTGTGACCAGTGTTCTGCCGACCCCTGGCCTTCCAGAATCCATGACTGTTGGTGAGTTGATAGGCTCTTTAATTGTCCAGAGATCTTCTTTTGGTCTTTTAAATTTTATTTTTGAAGGTTACGCTTTTAAAGGAACTACTTCCATACCAATTTAAAGGGATAGTTCATCCAAAAATGGTAATTCTGTAATTTATGATGTTTCAAAATGAATTATTTTTGCACAATTTGAAAACTTGCAAGTTCACACAGCTCTAAAAGCCAAGTTCTAAAAAGTGTTTAAAAGTTAAATCTCAGTAAAATGTGTTTTTATGTGGAAATAATTATTTGAATTATCAGCAAAAATGCAATTGATCAAAAGTGACAGTAAATACTTTTACGTTGTAACAAAATATCTCTTGTACTCAAATGGTACTATTAATATTATTAATTTTTCAGATAAAAATGTTATCATTCTTCGAAAACCATAGAACTGGACAGTAACAGGAAGTCATGGCCTAATGGTTAGAGAGTCGGATTCGCAATCGAAAGGTTGTGAGTTCGAGTCTCGGGCCAGCAGGAGTTGTGGGTGGGGGGAGTGCATGTACAGTGTTCTCTCCACCCTCAATACCACGACTTAGGTGCTCTTGAGCAAGGCATCGAACCCCCAACAGCTCCCCGGGCGCTGCAGCATAAAATGGCTGCCCACTGCTCCGGGTGTGTGTTCACAGTGTGTGTGTGTGTGTGTTCACTGCTCTGTGTGTATGCACTTTGGATGGGTTAAATGCAGAGCACGAATTCTGAGTATGGGTCACCATACTTGGCTGAATGTCATGTCACTTTCAACTAGGAGATAAAATAAAATTGAGATCTTACATCTTACTTCTCTCTAAAAATTTTCTTTCTTTCCATGTTTTCCACCAGAGGTCATTAATCACACTGTTTTTCATGAGACATAGCTATCTCAAATCATAGGCAAGACCTGTTTAGAACCCTCAATTTGATTTCTTCATGCATATATGCTAAATAAAATCTCCTCCTCTGATGAGGTGTATAGCAGATCATCTGAATTTATTGGCTTTCTCTAACTATAAAATTAGAAACAGAAAACTCCATAGTAAACCGTTATGACAGACCTTTTAGAGAGTCAATTCTTAGTATCATCTTCTGCTGGATTTCAGGTCATATTGGTCTATTAGGAAATGAATAAACTGATACTGCTGCAAAGGAAGCTTTTAATTTGTATACAGAGTGTCAAGTCTTTCTCTCAGAGATACTTTGAACTTCTACATATTAACAAAGTCATGCACCAACAGCAAATATATAAACTATATAACCATGCAACCAATCAGCAATTTAGAAATTAAATATCTTTTCCTCTCACATCTGTTGATTTGCAGGTTGTATTGTAATCTCAAAACTCACAATTTGCAAACATGGGCTGTCCTTTCCTTTACCCATGTATACAATTAGACTATTAATTTCCCTTTTTTCTTTCTGCCTTGGGTTGCAAGCTTTAATTGTACAAGAATACTCTGACTTAGTTCAGTAAAGTGACTTACCACACATTCCCGTGCTGAAATATGAAGTAATGTCTTCATTTTAGTCATCACTTGACTAAATGTCTAATAATCACCTAAACCACTTTACTGAAGTAAAAATCCCCTAGATCTGATATCAGTATTAAAACTTAAAGGGATAGTTCACCCAATAATCAAAATTATGTCATTAATAACTCACCCTCATGTCGTTCCAAACCCGGTTTGCGGTTTGCGACGGTTTGCGTCTCCAATACGCATTAATCCACAAATGACTTAAGCTGTTAACTTTTTTAATGTGGCTGACACTCCCTCTGAGTTCAAACAAACCAATATCCCGGAGTAATTCATTTACTCAAACAGTACACTGACTGAACTGCTGTGAAGAGAGAACTGAAGATGAACACCGAGCCGAGCCAGATAACGAACAAAAGACTGACTAGTTCACGAGTCAAGAACCGGTTGCATCAGTTTTCGGATCACCAGTACTTCTTTCTGACAGTTCGATTCAATAAACCGGTTGAAGAAAACGGTTCACAGGTTCTTTTGTGCTCGATGTAATGGCGTCATTGGCGATGATTGCAAGCCTTTGGTTTACCTGGGCTCATAACATTAGCACAGAATCAGTTCAGAATCAATCACCAAAAGAATCAGTTCGGTTCAGACGCTCTGTGTGTCGGTCTGCTTCACACTGAATCACACATGCGCAGTATCATCAGCTCCTCTGTTCTCGAATCGGACGCGTCTGACAGAAACGGTTCTTGACTCGTGAACGAGTCAGTCTTTTGTTCGTTATCTGGCTCGGCTTGGTGTTCATCTTCAGTTCTCTCTTCACAGCAGTTCAGTCAGTGTACTGTTTGAGTAAATGAATTACTCCGGGATATTGATTTGTTTTAACTCAGAGGGAGCTTAAGTCATTTGTGGATTAATGCGTATTGCAGACGCGAACCGTTTAAAACGATTCAGTTCGATTTGGTGAACTGGTTCAAAAAGATTTTGATTCGATTTCTCAAATGCAATTTTCCATCATTGCGCAAGTAAAATTTTCAAACACTTGATTGGAGATCTTCGCAAAATTATGGATCCATGGCCAAAATACAAATGATTGTCATCTCGTACCCCCGGTTTGGAAATCTCGTCATCTCGTACCCCTAGTTTGGAAATCTAGGCCCGTATTCACAAAACATCTTAAGGCTAAAAGTAGCTCCTAACTTGCCAAGTTAGGAGAAAATTAGGAGAAAATCTTAAAAATAGTGTCAGTCCTAAATTTAGGAATCCTAAATTCTTCCTCTAAGAGTATTTGACAAAGCATTTTAGCACTAAAATTAGCTCCTTAATCTGTGAAACGTTAGGAGTAGTGAAGAGGACTTCTAAGTCACTAAGACCAAATCTGACATATCCTAAAATGGCTAGCGATCTACCTTGCAATATAAACATAAAAAAAGAAAAAACAGTTGACGGTGAAACAGTTAACGGCTTGTCTATTTGGTACTATATTACATTGGGCAGGACATCCATATGCTCACCTAACATTCATTGACCTCAAATATGGCTTATCATCTGAGATATGTATGTAGTAGCAACTTTACATGGCAGCTCAATCTAATGTTAGCCTAGAAAAAAGTGTGCATGTTTGTGCGGAGTGTGGAAGCTGAACAGTAGCGCGCTTGGGCTACTGCGTGACAGATGGAGGCACCGCTGCGATCATTTGCTCTTAACCCTTGTGGGTTGTTGGGGACGTTTTCGTCCACTAGGGGGTAAAGTTGAGTCTTATTTTGGCCGCAGCTTTCTCGTGTTTGAGCTAATGGAATGATTTTTGGGTGACAAATCTTATTTTGACCCATATTTTGGGAAAATGCTTTGAAATTTTTCAAAAACTCAACGGTACACTGTGGGCAAATTCACTACCCTTTCGGGATGTTCGTGGATGAAAACATCCACAAAATTAAACTGCTGTAAAAATGTATCAGATAAATATTTTTTTCAATTTTTTTTTGCATAACTCTATTAATCAACCTCAGTCCTGATCAAAACTACCAATTTTTTTTTAAAAAATCCAAGATTTTAACTTTTTAATTACCAAGTTCATAAATGATGTCAATGATTTGGGAAAAAAACACACAAAATTACATATTTTCAATATAAAAAGTGATTGTGGACTGGATTTTTTTAAACCTTTTATCACAGTCTTGGGCATGTCAAAGATTAGTAACAAGATTGGCTTTGATGCATTTTTAGTTTTTGTGCAGCATTAGATTTAATTTTTTTCTCCCTAATTTGTTGTTGGTGGCTGTTTTTGCCCCATTGACTTCCATTATAACGACATTATTTGATTGGAAAGCCATGACACCATATAATCATGCATTCTTGATTGTTTGTGGTTTTCCCTTTTGGGAAGAGGTAAAAAAAAATATATTTTTACAGTTGATCACTAGGTGGGACCATTAACCCTTTAAATAGGCCTGTGAAAAAAAAGGCTTGGTTCCTGGCTTGTATATGGAGTATAACAGCAAATTATAGTGTTTGTGTGTGTGTGAGATTCTTGATTGTTGGTTGTTTTCCCTGTTGGGAAGAGGTAACATTAGTTATTTTTTACAGTTGATCACTAGGTGGGACCATTAACCCTTTAGATAGGCCTGTGCAAAAAAAGGCTTAGTTTCTGGCTTGTATGGAGTTATATGGAGTATAATAGCAAATTATAGTGTGTGTGATAGAGAGAGAGAGAGAAAGAGAGGGTGTGAGAGAGACCTTTGTGCACTTACCTTGATGTACTGTATCTGAAAAAATCAAAATATGCACCTCATGCTCTCAGAACTACATGGGAGTAAACAATAAAAAAAAAGTGTGTTTATGCACCTGCTGCCTTTTGATGGTGAAAAGTACAGATGGCCTATATGTGAAATGCCCCTCTTTTCTTGATGGTAAAGCCAGTTTAAAACCTTAAAATCCTGTAAAAAAAATCTACTTCGCATCAAATTTATGAACATAATGTATTATGAACCAAAATGCAATACCAATTTCAAATAAGCTGCAGCTCGCTGGAGGGGTAACGCTACATAATCATTTCTAAAACTTTGGTACAAGTCAAGCCCTTTCTCGTGTTGCTTGCTGCTCTTCTCACCATTAAATATCCAGCACGATGGCATGCAAGTGTTTAAATCCATGTACTTTGCTTTTGTTTAGTCTATTCGCTTGTTAAGTCTGACGTCACGTAGCAGTGCTTCCATGTCCAAACGCTCTATCAGTTACCACGAGAAAACAACAAAAGGTGCTAATATAAACTCACAATGTTATAGAATACTAGCAAAAAGTTATAATATTAACCTTTAACTCCATACCGAAGTACCAGATAGCCAGACAATGAAAATATTAATATAAAAAAAATATATTAAAAGGTAAAAGGTAAGTGCGCAAAGTTATCTCTCACACACACACTCTCTCTCTCTTTCTCACACACACACACATACACACTCAATATAATATGCTGTTATACTCCATATAGCTTCATATACAAGTCAGAAACTAAGCTTTTTTTTGCACAGGCCTATTTAAATGGTTAATGGTCCCACCTAGTGATCAACTGTAAAAATAACAAATGTTACCTCTTCCCAACAGGAAAAACCACCAACAATCAAGAATCTCACACACACACAAACACTATAATTTGCTGTTATACTCCATATAACTCCATATACAAGCCAGAAACTAAGCCTTTTTTTGCACAGGCCTATCTAAAGGGTTAATGGTCCCACCTAGTGATCAACTGTAAAAATAACACATTTTACCTCTTCCCAAAAGGGAAACCACAAACAATCAAGAATGCATGATTACATGGTGTCATGGCTTTGCAATCAAAAAATGTCATTATAATGGAAGTCAATGGGGCAAAAACAGCCACCAACAACAAATTAGGGAGAAAAAAATTAAATCTAATGCTGCACAAAAACTAAAAATGCATCAAAGCCAATGTTGCTACTAATCTTTGACATGCCCAAGACTGTTATAAAAAGTAAAAAAAAATCCAGCCACAATTACTTTTATATTGAAAATAAGTCATTTTGTGTGTTTTTTCCCCCCAAATCAGTGACATCATTTATGAACTTGGCAATTAAAGAGTTAAAATCTTGGATTTTTTTAAAACATTTGGTAGTTTTATCAGGACTGAGGTTGGTTAACAGATTTATGCAAAAAAAATAGAAAAAAATATGAATCTGATACATTTTTACAGCAGTTTAATTGAGTGGATGTTTTCATCCCGAACAACTCGAAAGGGTAGTGAATTTGAACAATCCACAAGGGTTAAAATACTTCATCATTTTTGGTCATACAGATAAGAGTAATGCATCTTTTGTATCTGTAAAGACTCTACATTTATTTGTGTGCACTCAGAAAAATAACAAAATCTTGTGCTTTTGTAAAATAATTAAAGCAAGCATGATGCATTTTCTGTCGTCTTGGACTCTGTGAACTTGAGTGTGTCACTTCTAAACTCTGTTGTTACTTGCCTTATTACAGACCTGAAAAATATATCTACAGAGAGTGTAACTTTTAAATGAACCAGTTCAAACAGAAAACAAATATTCTCACATTATGTAATCTGTATGAAACGTGCATACAGGTCCTGTGGAGATGAGTCACTGTCACAGACTTAATTTCGTAAACCGAAAACAGAAAGCACTAGTGTAACAATAAATTACGATGTTACAATAAATTACAACATTAATGCAGTGAACTTGCTATTTTTCCCTAACAAATTAACATTACTGTGAGATGTCTGTTATATGTCCTTGACTTGGTCACCCAGTCTCGTTCACATTCAACACAATGCAAAAGCTCTATTTTAGTTAACATAAACCACAATCATTGAATCTCTGCAATGGATCATCTTTTCATGCTGTCTCCCAGGGATCTGGGATATAAATTCTTCAGATACACAGTATATTTAAACATGCAGTTAATCTCTTAATATTTATAATACGATAATTCTGGCATCCATTTTATTAATCTGTTTCAAAAATAGTCAAATAGTCAAAGTTCAAAAATCTCAGGATAATAAATATTGATCTATAGATCTTATTAAATTCTTCTAACATTTCTCAATCTTTAGTTTCAGTCATGTTTCTAGTTTATAACCTTGAATAACAGTTTTTTCCCCCAACTCAAATTTCAAGCCTACACAGCTTCTAAGTATGAATCATTATTCCACCAACAGGGAACCCATGATGATTAATCAAGCCACTGTGGCATTCCTGTCATTCATTTATAGCCATATACCTTACATTTGCATTAGAAGATATACAGGATTATCATGTTTGTTATTTCTTTGCCATCCTCACCCAGCACTCTGTTTCCAGGGGCCTATTGCTCTGTCAGCCACCTCCAGACATCTCTGTGGTGGTTTCAGTCCTTTCAACAGAGCGAATGGTTGTTCTACCAATAACCTTTTTTTATTTTTTTTTATATCTTCCCAACTGAACAGGTGGTTATATTTCACACAACCTCTTTTCAGACCCTCCTTCCGAGGATCCACTAGCTGATTTAAATTTTTGTTCTAAAAATTTCTTAATGAACCTCTATACTAGTTGATCACGATTTTGGTCTTAATCAACTAGGAGCAAACACAGAACATGCTGACTTAAATTACGTTTGTTACTCCCAGAACAAACGTAATGTCTCCTACCATTTTTTCTGTTACTTAATTTTTGAGTGAACTGTTCCTTTACACTTTTTTTTTTTTTTTTGTATTTGAGCTTCATCTAAAGCATTTAGGTCTTTGAGGATTTGGGCTGTGCACAGATGGCATCATTGAGTTAATTTGACTTGGCTACAGCTTTGTTGTCTAGTGGTTTGGTGCAGATGTGAGTTTTAATCATCGAATAAATATTGGCCACATGACTTTGCCTTTGAAAACATGACTTTGAAACTGGAAATTATGATGGTGAGCTAACTCTTTAATGGTTTTGTGATGTTGAGACATGCCATGCTTGTAGGGACGGACATCATTCTGGACTTAAAGAGGTCTTTTTGATTCCCCCCGACATACTTCTTCTTTCCAGATGAGGGCACTGTTGGTTCAGTGTGAAATACTCTCATGTTATTCCTCTTTCTCTGTCTCTGTCTTTTGTCTGGACAAAACACAACTTTGAGATGGGGCTGGAGGTGACTGATCCAGTTATACTTCAGCTTTCAAAAATAAAAAGGGAGAAAAGATGAAAGCAAGAAAATGTTTCATGCTAAGTGCTCGAATCTGCTTGTGCTCTCAGACAGGAATAAAATTCAATTTCAGATCAAACATGGCTTTCTCACTATGCCTTAATAACCTATTAACTGCTATTTAATTATGGATACAACGAACATTATCTTGAAGGCTTGAAAGTGTTATTTTCCCCTTAGATTTGTTTTCATGAGCTATATAGCTTTTTGACCTGGATTATTATATATATATATGTCCATTTATGTATTTCACAGACTTTTTATTTATTCAGTGCTAAAGGAATTGGGGTTTTGTTAACACTATAGTTTGTTTAATATGCAGAAACAACGATACGTAAGCCATTTTTAAAAAGATACTCCACATAAAAATGAAAATTCTGTCATCATTTGCTAACCCTCAAGTTTTTCCGAACCTTCTTTGACAACGTGGAAGCACTGACTTTATGGCAATACATGTTTGATAGTATCATGGCATGATATATCGTGGTATAAAAATTGTAAATTTATCCTGATAATGCAGAATGTCTGGTTTTACCAGTAAATTCCAAAACAATATTTAAACTGTAATATAATTAAACTTGTTAAATATATGTAATCAGTGAAAGTCTAACATAATTCCGTATTTTCACCTAAGCAGAATCATGAAGATTTCTATTTTGGTGTTACCTTCGGGCACCAGGAACAAGTCCAAGCCTGTTCAGGTCCACCCCTAATAAAATAGCAATTTTAGCATTTTTATAAACCATAGTTTTTGTAAACGTTATCATGTTTTTTTTGTCTTTATAAATACTACTACTAATAAAAGTAATAAACCCTTCCCATTTATTTTGTTCTTTGTTTAAAGTATCATGAGAGTAACCTTTTTGTGAGATCAGTATCAAATGAGATCAGTATTTGTATTGAACCGAATGGTGTATAGTTACACCCTTACTTGTAACACATAACTGCAGGTTCAATCCCAACTAGGGGTGACCCCGCTGTGCCTTTAAGAAGACACTCAATCCCAGGTTACTCCAGAGGGAATCTCCATGCAGATAATGCACCGAAAATAGCCTTTGATGAAAAGCCTGTGCTAAATGTGAACCAATGCCAGGTGTCTCAGACTGCTGCCTGTGAACCTTGCTTTCTGGGAAGGAAGTCAAAGCTTCGCCTCCTGTACTATCCTGGTTCCTCTCAGGATTACAAACATACTTGGACCACCTCACTCTGGTGTGTTTCTCCTTCTCCAGATGAGGGTCTCTGGCTGGGAGAGGGAGTTAGCTCCTCTGCAAATATTATCTTCCAGATCTATCTCTATCTCTATCTCTATCTCTATCTCTCTCTCTCTCTCTCTCTCTCTCTCTCTCTCTCTCTCTCTCTCTCTCTCTCTCTCTCTCTCTCTCTCTCTCTCTCTCTCTCTCTCACACACACACACACACACACACACACACACACACACACACACACACACACACACACACACACACACACACACACACACACTCTCTCTCTCTCTCACACACACACACACACACACACACACACACACACACACACACACACACACACACACACTTCTGTGCTACTGTGTAGAGTAACCATGACAAGTGCATAGTGCCACACATATTTATAACCCTTTGTGGGGTGAAAACAGCCTTATCAACAGATTGATAGTTTGGTAAAATTTGTTATAAGTGGTATAACGATACACCAACGCCATGGTTTGGTTCATATTACGGTTTTGGAGCCACGATACGGTTCGATTCTGTTTGCTGTGGGGATAGGGTTCATGCCATGGCAACAGAAATGCCATGAAGAACACTAGATTTAATTTTAACTTAATAATTATAATAATAATAGCAACAATAAATGCTCTATTTTAGTTCATGTTAATTAATGCATTAACAAATGAGACTTTAAAATTGTTGTTTGGTAAAGTGTTTCCAAAAAATCTATTGCAGGGGTCTCCAAACTCAGTCCTGGAGGGCCGGTGTCCTGCAGAGTTTAGCTCCAACCCTAATTTAACACACCTGAACCAGCTAATTGAAGTTGTACTAGGCATACTAGAAACTTCCAGGCAAGTGTGCTTAGGGAAGTTGGAGCTAAACTGTGCAAAACACCGGCCCTCCAGGACAGAGTTTGGAGACCCCTGATCCTTTGCCTTAAATTTTTTTTAATAATGCCCAAATGATGCAAACAAGCCATTGGGCATTCTTTAGGCTATAAATAAAAAGTGCATTTGCCATGGATAAATAAAATGTAATAGCCGGACAATAAGGAAATTATTTTAATTAAATATATAATAGCTCAATCTGACATTGGAGAGAGCATGAGCTGTTTGAGGCTGCTGTGCACGCTTTGGCTGAGAGCGCATTAAAAACAGTTGCTGCATCCCAATTCGCAAACTATCCGTCGTTAATAGTATTCAAAATTAGAATTAGTATGTCCCAAATCATTGTATGTTTAAATAAGTATGCCAATGATTCTCGAATGGTTTACTGCTTCCGGTAGAAATTCGAAGTTTAGAACTGTGCACACTCTAATGGTTAATATTGGCCACATCACATTGTGTGGTGGACGAAGATTTGATTAGAAACTACAAACATGCATAAAAACATGGTAGATATGTGAGACTGTAGAAAAAAAGTGTAATAAATAATATTTAATCTGTTGAAAAAATATTTATTTAATTTGTCCACGTTAGATTTCATCTGCAGCAATACTGTGAACTTCATTTCTCTCCAGTATGGTAGCAAATTAAATTGAACAAAATATGGATAATGTTAACTTTGATGATGATTGACAGGGCAGTTTTAATGGTGGCAGGATGCACGTAACTAAGCAACAAAACTTATGTTAAGGATGCAGATATGACAAAGTAGTATGTCCCAAAGCTTGCTTACTATTCCAAAAGTATGTACCTTTTTCTTCACAAAAGGAGAACATACTTTTAGGGCATAGTATAAGTAGGCAAATTAGGATGCTGCAAGTGTCTCTCAGAGAATGCGCGAGTAGGGGAGAGTTGGGACGGTTGCAACACTTCTTTTACTTTATAAAAATATATAAGAAATATTATAAAAAAAGGAGCGATACCTAACTATTGATAGGGATTGTTTATTAATCCATAAAATTACAGTTATGTAATGTTATGGCAAGCTTTTACATCATCGTTGTGGTAAGGGACATGTTGGGACAGTTGTATCTTCGACACACGTTAGCTATGCCTATTAAAAAAAAAACTGATTAAAATGATATGACTTTACAATGCTTTAAACAAAAACTTAAGCATGACAAAAAATCCAGTCATTAAAAAAATGTTTTTTACCATGAAAATTATATTTTAAAGAAGGAATGGTCACATGTGGCTGATGTCTTCCAGGAAGGATGAGTGGCTAATTGAGCATGTGTAGTATGTATTTCATTACTGATTGATGAAATAAGCCATGTTGCAACCGTTCCCACTCTCGAATTTCATGATAAAGTTTAGCTTATAAAGTGACAGTAAGGCAGTTTCACTTTCCTTTTTTGTCCCACAAAGTATATGGACAAGCATTTGAAAGCAGCTGATAGGCAGTGTGTAATATCAGAGTCCCTTTAAGGAAAGTCACTCTGCGGCCATCTTTGCAACGTGTCTCGGGCAACTATTTCAGTCATGAAATTACAGCTTCTGCTCTTTGAATGGGGAAACATCACATTCTCCATAGCTCCAAACCAAACTTACAATTTCATACTTAAAATCACCAATGAAATATGACAACAACAACAAGTCTCATATGTTTTGTTTCTTCTGCTCATAGAGCTTTAAAAAGCAATTAGCTGGTGAAGTGGATTTACTTATTGTAGAGTTAACAAAAGTTATCATGTGCATTGTAGTGCGCATGTCTTAACAAATCTCAGTAGACAAGGAAGATTTTAAAATGAGCTGTTCATTCATAAATTCATAAGATCTTACCCTCAGGCTGTCGGAATACAAATCAGAAGGAACACAAACAAGTGCAGATCTATAAATGGGTGGGGCTAAATAAGGTGTATAGTAACCAGAACTTCTAATGGCAGCTGCAATGATTCAATGACTTTACCAATTAGCGATTGGCTCTTTTATTCAGAAGTCAGGATTATTCTGCCATACATCTCCCATTCATAAGAAATATGATTGCAGTTACTTTGTTTACCTACAGTCTTTGGCAGTGTGAGCAGTTGTAACTGTTTGTATGAGCATTCTGTTAGGGGCATCAAAGGCTTCAGTTTACAATGTGTTTTTTGCAGCATTAAGAACTGTAGACAATCATAGACATAGATGTTGAGTGCATTAGTCAGAATCCCCTCAAAGTTCAGCTTGAGCTCATAGAACAAATTCGGCACACTCGCTAATTGTTTCATTTTAACCAACAAAGTGTAAACATGATGTAAACGAGAGATTAATTGAGCAGTGTAAACAGCTTTTTGGATTATAATTGGAAATTTCTCAAGAGTGTGTAACTCCGTGAGATTCCACTGAACTGAAGTTATTGAGCGCTTCAGTGATTATGAAGCACATGCTCTTTGTTCACTTTTTAAAGAAAAGTTTTATCCGTTCACTATATACAAACTGCAAAATTATGGGAGTAACAACTGTATTTAAATTAATAACTAGAAATATTAACCATAGCAACAGATGACACAAAAAATGTTAATGTCTGTAAATTAATTTTTGAAGTGTAAATGAAAAGTGTAAATATGCTAATCTATTCTTTTTTTTCACTAACTTGAACACTTTATTTCTTTTTTAAGCAGTATTTACTTAGTTAAAAACTCTTTCAATTATTTTGATCATTAATTTACTACTTTAATTATGGGTCTATTTGTATGGTCTTATAAATATAATTTTTGTGTGTCTTGGTTTGGGGTTATTATTGAATTGATGGTTAGTTTTTGCGTTTGAGTTTCTTTCTCCCTCAAGGGTGGAAGTTACATTTTGTTGAGAGATGTAATTTGTCATTTTCAGGAGTTGCTTTTAGCCTCCGGTTGGTTTCTTTAATTTACTTACTCATTTGGGACAATATTTTGCACGCCTACCACTGAATGTTTTTTTTTGTGTGTGTTCTAATTTCTATCCCTTTTCCAACAACTAATTTCCTGCATTTCACTTGGCCAGATTTACTACAGTAACCAGACTCCTTAAAACAAATGTTGTCCTATTGTTGTTACCATTTTCTGGAATTAGTTTTTGAAAGGGACATTGCTCATAAGTGAAGCTGTTTCAGATTACTTCTACGGCTGCCAAATTGATCTCTGGTGGTCTGATAAGCTTTTTCCTCTTAGAGAGATGGTAATTGAGCTATTTCACTGTTCAAAAATACCAATGTTTTCGTTCTTCAAAAATAACAGCCTTTTTTAACTTTCTTTTGCTGGAAGTACTTTAAGCTTGTTAAATGTGGATCAGACCAGCCAGGTTCATATGGATGGCTCTTTCCAAGCCTGTGGTTCCTCTGAGATTCATTAAATGATAATGGACTGATAGGAGTGTTCAGACTTTGTCTTTTGGAGCCGTGTTGTTGGCTTTATCTAGGTTACCCAGTGCCAGGTCATCCAGCTTTAAGAGTGTAACAACAAAGAAACTCATTCTCTCTTTCCTTTTCGCTCACCAGTCTGTATTTACCGAGTGTTGCCGTTCTTTCCATAGTGTCTTGAAGTGCTGTAATAATGCTTCCCAGTCAGAGCTTTATGTTTCACAGTGCTAATGTGTTTTGAGGTAAAATCTACTGAGGCTCTCCTTACGGCTGTGTTATAAATGCCTTACCCTTTCACGTCACCTTCATTTGAAAGAAATTAATGTCTGGCTGGTATTTTAAGCCTCGCATAGTTCTCTTTATTAGTTCTGGGGTGCTACACAAATGAAAATGTCAGTGGTATAAAACAGTAACCCTTATTGAAAGAATGAAAAAGACAGGTGTGGAACATTAAATCCCAGTGAGATATTGAGTCTTATTGTTCAGAAGTCATGTTTTTTTTTCCTGAGTCGGGTGAGGACAAAAGCCATTGTTCATTTTGAGTAGGTTTTGATGCCCTTGTAACATAGATTTTTTTTTTCTCCTTAGCTGAACTGCGGCAAGCCATTGTGGCCATGATGAACAGGAAAGATGAACTCACTGAGCAGAACACGTACGTTTTTACTCATCATAGATTCTTCATTTATTCATGAAACATGAGCCTAACAAATTTGTATGGAAATCTGTTATTGAAAGAGTTCTTTGGAGTGATTTGAATGATTTTCAGAAATTCCTTCTGCTTGTTTTTCATAGATGTATTTTTGGCATGTCCCACCTTGGCACTGACTTTCTTAACTGTATTCAACAATTAAAATGATACAATATATTAATTGCAATATAATACAATTGATATGAACTGATATTCAGTTACTTGTATTAAAATCTGTTAGAGTGATAATTTATAAAAATAATAATAATATTCATGTATTTTATTTGTTTATTCAATTTTAATTTGTTGATATTAATATTTTATAGGATGTGTATTGTTGACAAAATGAACACTATTCTTTTAATTTTTTGTGTCAGTAAGTATATTATATACAGTATATATATATATATATATATATATATATATATATATATATAAGTATTATTTTGCCAAGATGCATTGATTTAATCAAAAGTAACAGTAATCTTTTTTTTACTATTTCAAATAAAATGCAGTTCTTTTGAACTTTCCATACATCAAAGAATCCTGAAAAAAAAGTGCCATGTTAGCATATTAGAATGATGTCTGAAGACTGGAGCAGTGGCTTTGTCATTTAAAGGAATAAATCATATTTTAATATATATTTAAAAAAACTTATTTTAAATGGTACTAATATTTTATAAGATTGCTGTTTTTCCAGTATTTTTTATCAAATAAATGCACTCTTGGTGAGCATACTTTCAGAAACCGTACCGACCCCAAATATTTGAACTGTTGTGTATTTCAGGGTTTTGAACTATATAATAGAAATAGAAAATAAAAAATAACTAGCGTCATAACTTAAATATGTAATATTGAGATTTCACTGAAAACAAAAAAACAAGACAAAACAAAACTTGAGTTTCAATGAATGTCTAACCTTTTTTGTACCCTATTTGTGAAAAGTGCCATAATGTGCAGCTGGGTTATTGTCATGTGCACTTCTAGTCATTAAAGATTAAAAAGATAAAAAAAGGGTCAGATGTGTGTGTATGTGACTAACTGTTGTTATACTGTTTGGCACAGATCTCTGCGCAGTCTCCTGGATGGAGAGATGGAGCACTCCGCTGGGCTCAGGCAGGATGTGGACAGCTTGAAGAAGAGACTGGCTGAACTAGAGGAGAGACATGCAGCCAAAGTCCAAGCTCTCATGAGGTACTCACTAGAAAGTAATCGAGCAGTCTCATATAGGCCGTCTATCAGTCTAGTCCACATTGTATTTTAAACCAAACACCACCTACTTAGATAGAAAACAGCTATCTGACCTGCATGTGAAGCACTGTAGATTTTTTTTTTAATTAAAAAAAGTAAATTGCACAACAATAAAAACAAAAAAAATCAAGCTTTCAAGACTTGAGCTTTGAGGTTGTTTTTGACTGAGGTGTCTTATGCTCCCTGAGGCTGCACTTATTTAAGCATGAATACTGTTAAAAACAACCATATTGCCAAATTGTGTTTAGATCATACTAACCGTTTTCTATTTCAGTAAAATTACATTTATAAAGTAATTTAGCTGACCCATTGACAAGCCATCCAAGATTAGCCATTTCTGCAGTGTCCCATAATCCTCCAGAAATCATTCTAATATGATTATTTGGTGCAAAACATATTAACATATTATTATCAGTGTTGAAAACAGTTGATTACTGCTAATATTCATTTTTGAAATCATGTTACTTTTTTGTCTGAATTCATTGATGAATAGAAAGTTCAAAGCTTATTTAAAAAAAAAAAAAAAAAAAAAAAAAAATATATATATATATATATATATATATATATATATATATACACACACACACACTGACCACAATCTTTTAAATAATAGTTTATATTATTTTCAGTCCTTGTGTAGTATTTATACCTTATATACCTTATTTGTTCCTTTTATTACATTTTTAAAAATGCTTTCTTCATGGTCAAATCAAATGTGCTGCTAATATTTTGTGTTGTGGTCTTTAGTAAGGCTTATAACTCTTCGTTGAAGCATTTTAAAAAGTCTATGGTGAAAATCAATGTCAGAAAAAGTCTGTCGCGGAGACTAACCAAGGAATGACAAATGTTAGCACAGTTGCAGTTATTCACTATAAGATGATCAGAAACCCTTAAGCATTTTGTGTATTAATTAACTTCAAGTTTGAGTGTCATCAAATTGATTACTACTTAAGTAAAACATGTCTTTCTGTCTCGTTGCTTCCTGTCTCAGAGTCTCAAATGTTAAGGGTCCAGTCAGTTTTTATGTCTCAAATCTAATCTGTCCCAGTCAATAGAGACTAAAAATAAGGTGCGGAAACGCTCGGTGTGGCTGTGTGCTCGGAGGAAGCACCTATGAGCCGTGCTCTTGGGCTTAGCTCCATTGATTCAGCCTGGCTCAGTGGGCAGTATTTAAGAAGCAGGAACCATACAGAAAGAGGCCAAAATGCTCTCATACTCACATTCAGGCTACAGTCAATACAAAGCTCTCCTACTCTGTCATGTCCAAGTTCAACCGGACGAGCAGAAACAGACCAAGGGCTAGTTGTGAATAATAATACTTTGCTGAACGCTGCAGAGCTGCCAGGGTTTTTGTCTTCCTGAAGTGCTGCTATGTTATTGGAAGAGACATCTTGCTTTTGTGAGCATTTCATCAGCTCTCATGTAGTGGTTTCTTAGGGGGATAATGTGGGGAGTGAATGAACAAGTTAATTTAGCTCAGTAAGAGGACAGCGGCTGAGAGCAGGAGGCAGGCTTGTCAGTATGACGCTTTGTCAAAGAGAGGATTATGGGGGAAAAACCACACTCGATATCATGCTGGTGACATCTGCATCATGCCTGGATGGTGCATCCCTCCACTTGCTCTTCATCAGCCTGTTTAGACAAACTGACACAGGGTTGGTCTTGTTTACAAGTTGATTCAGTTATGTATCTGATTCTGAAGGGTCCGCCAGTCGGCTGTTCCGTGTACTTTCCGTTCGGTTTAGCCTTGGAGAATGTTCTCTTCTGATTGGCATTGAATTGTCTTTGACCTCTGTTTTGGTTCAGTAATCGTCACATTTTGTAACACTTAAGATAATAGCAGCTGCTGCATAATGCCGGTTCTGTGTTTGACATTTTATTTACCTGTAGCCTTAGGGAGATGGAAATGGGTTCTGGGAAGGGCATCTAGACTGCTGTCATGTCAAGGCCGTACATTTGCTGTGCTGAAGGAACTTCTGTGGATTTCTGCGAAATATAATTTTGCATTCAGCATGGTTGATTTAAGCTGGTGAGGCACCACATACCTCTAGAACAGGGATTAACAAATTACTTTTTTAAGGCGGGTGTACACGGTGCGAATTGGGATGGTCGGAAGATCGTATGTCCACGCACACGTCACGAGTGGGTTTATCTGAAAATCGTACGGATGAGGTGATATACGACACGATTTTACGACCAGTCAATTTCCGAAGCAATCGCACGAAGTTTATAGGCGCGTTCGACTTGAAGAAGCGCTCCACAGAATGATCACTTGTATGACATCAAAGTACCGCGAGAGCGATAAGAGAGCACACGGATCCAATGCATTCAAATCGCTCTCGCCGTACTTTGATGTCATACAAGTGATCATTCTGTGCAGCGCTGCTTCAAGTCGAACGCGCCTAATATAACTGCTCTCCCTCTCTTATAACTGCATATAAAATATTGATACAAGCCGTGACTGTTTCCTACACATGCAGGTTCTTTTTCAGCAACAAGTATCCGGGACGTCTGGTCACCCTAGTGTGTGTGTGTGATTGTGTGTGTGTGTGTGTGTGGGGTTTATGGGGACACAAATATCTATAATGACATGGGTATTAAAACATAAACATGGTTTATGAGGACACTTCCTGTGCCCTCGTAAACCAAATGGCTTAAAAAAAATACTAAACGGTGTATAATTGAAATTTTCCGTGATGGATAGAGGTAGTGTATGGGGATAGAATCAGGGGCGTCATGCATTCATGATTTTTGAGGGGGCACATTTTGGGGGGGGGGGGGGGGGGGAGTATAAGTCATTCTTCGAAAGCACTGTATAACTGATATAGGCTTATTTTTTTTATTATTTTTTTTCCTTTTTATTCAAAACAATTCCAAACATGCTTAATATATCAGGAAATATCTCGTTTCTCAAATATGTGTAGGTAAACGCGTTTTGCACCTTTATAGATTGTTATTTGATCAATATATGGAAATGTAGTGTAATCTATTAACTACACATAAAAACCTGACTTTTTACTTAAGTGCCATATCATGCCATAAAATATTTTGCATTTAATGTAAATTTTAATAACAATATTGTAAGATACTTATTTTAACACTTTCATTTTACAGAGAGTAAAGAACATTTACATTATCAAAAAACATTTTCATTCAGTCTAGCCAGAGTTCAGGCACTCTCAAAAACTCCCATTAAAATCACTGAAGCACTTTACATTATGAAACGAATATCTTACTTACATTCGTACGCACATCTGCACTTTTTGTTGTTTCTGATGAGAGAATTCGCTAAATAATTCAGTCAGCGAGCAAGTGAACAAAACACCGCGTTTCAGTGATGACTCTTCTGGACGTCTCTGATTGGCCATTGCATCCATAAGCGCAACAGAATAGTTTCTGATTGGTTATCATGAAGCGTTGTACGAACGCGTCTGTCTCTTGCTCAGCGCCAGCCAGCGAACGCAGATTTGAATTTAGCAGCTGATGCTGTGCACTGAACGATCTAATCACACCGCTGTGATTGTATCAAATATATAAAAAATATTATTATTTTTTTTTTCTTTTCGTTTGGAAGCTGCATTTAAAATCCACTTGGCTCAGAAATCTGAGGGGGCATGTGCCCCCTCACTTTGAATGGGCACGACGCCTCTGGATAGAATATACAGTTTGTACAGTATAGAAAACCATTACGTCTATAGATCAACAAATCGGCTCGTACAACCGCACACGTCACAAATTCAAACCGATAGCTCACAAAATTTTTAGACATGTTTAAAAATGATCGGGAGGTCAGGAAGTGCTTGTAAGGCACTCTGCTCGGCTCGTAATTCCTCGCACATGATACGAATTTATCGAATTTATACGAATTAAATTGATTCGTATGAGCATACACGATTTTAAAAAATCGCATGCGAACTCGTAAAAAATTTGCACCGTGTACGCCCGCCTTTAGTAAGCATTTTACTATACAGTGACCTATTTTAATTGTTTTTTTTTCTATTATTATTTTTATGATTTAATAAAAATATTTTATATAGAACAAGATCATAAGAAACACTTTTGTTCAAATATTAATGATGCATTTATTGTAATTTAATCAGAAGGGCATATAGTGGTGGCCAAAAATATCAGCCCCTTTGGTAAATATGATAAAAGAAGGCTGTGAAAATTGATCTGCATTGTTAATCCTTTTGAAAAAAATTCACAAAAAATTATCCTTTCATTGGATAATAAGAATTTAAAACGTGGGGAGGGGGGTACACTTATGAAATAAAAGGATTTAAAATACATTATAGAAAATATTGTAAAATACATTATAGAAATGTATGATGAATTGAATGATTGAATTTTATCAATTATATTTTATTTTATTTTTTTTTGGTTTTTAAAATAATTTTTTCTCTTCTTGGTGCACGTGAGTACATGTATAGAGCACATAGCACAGTATTTTCGAATACAAAAAGAAAGACATATTTCAGGTAAGTTCAGGTAAGTTAAATGGTTTAATTAAAACTTGTTACAGGGCTTTAAAGTGATAAAACACTGACCTGGTGTATTAAGAACAGTGGTCTTTTTGTGATATGGCCTTTTTGCATTAATTCTAGAACTTTCAGACTAATGCAACTATTACTTTGAAGAGAATGATATTATTTTATGTTCAAGGTGGCACTCATTAAGTAGACCACTAAATGACCCATATGCCCTTCAGAGGGACACCAGCAGTCCCCCACTTTGTGCTATAGATCTTAGTCTTCTAGTATGAATACACTAGCTTCGCTCTGCAGGGGCAATAGAGAAGATCAATGTGGCACACCTGACTTGCCGAGTCCTCCCTATAGAGAAGCTGTCACTTATTAACTTTAATTAAATCGCCGCGGAATCGTGCACAGCTCGCCGGTGTGAAAAACGACTGAGTCCCCTCCTTTGAGAGCCTGCCAGACACCTTTGGATCTCCTTCATTCTCTCCCTCTATTGTAGGGTATGAAATGGGCAGTGATAAGCGAGTTACAAAAGGTGTCCTGGAGGAACAGGAATGGATGTTTTTCACAGTAACACAACCTGGATTGATTCTGATTGATTTTCCCAAACCACCAGTAACAAGCCTTGTAAGCAAGCTTGCATACGTGTACACACGCACACACACACACACACACACACACACACACACACACACACACACACACACACACACACACACACACACACACACACACACACATCTTGCTCCCCAGAACAGCCTTATCACACTTTGTGTAAAGCAGTTCCTGGATTTGAAAAAAAAAACAATTTGCACAGTTTTCTGTGATTTAATAGCAAATAATCATGTTAAGTGCAGTTAATCACACCTAACATTTAAAAGTGTGCAATCATAAACACATTTAAACACTGAATCCTCCAGTTGGTGTAGAATCAAAATAAGATACTGTTAAACAAATATTTTTTAAAAATCCTTTATTACCAACTGCTGTCAAGGACAATTTCACTGATATGAATACTAAAACATAAGCATTTTTTAATTTATCAGACGCAAGTGACTTGACCTATGAGGAATACAACAAGCCGATAATACTGCTAACTGTATTAATTTAATATCTTTTCAGTTTCTGGGAATAAAATCAATATTTATAGCCAATCAGCATTATATTTGGAAGTCATTTTAACATTAATAGCAGGGATGTCCTGAGGTGATCTCAAGGATCAGAATTCAGGGCTGATTAAATTATATATATATATACAACCCGAATTCCGGAAAAGTTGGGACGTTTTTTAAATTTGAATAAAATGAAAACTAAAAGACTTTCAAATCACATGAGCACATTTTATTCACAATAGAACATAGATAACATAGCAAATGTTTAAACTGAGAAAGTTTACAATTTTATGCACAAAATGAGCTCATTTCAATTTTGATTTCTGCTACAGGTCTCAAAATAGTTGGGACGGGGCATGTTTACCATGGTGTAGCATCTCCTTTTCTTTTCAAAACAGTTTGAAGACGTCTGGGCATTGAGGCTATGAGTTGCTGGAGTTTTGCTGTTGGAATTTGGTCCCATTCTTGCCTTATATAGATTTCCAGCTGCTGAAGAGTTCGTGGTCGTCTTTGACGTATTTTTCGTTTAATGATGCGCCAAATGTTCTCTATAGGTGAAAGATCTGGACTGCAGGCAGGCCAGGTTAGCACCCGGACTCTTCTACGACGAAGCCATGCTGTTGTTATAGCTGCAGTATGTGGTTTTGCATTGTCCTGCTGAAATAAACAAGGCCTTCCCTGAAATAGACGTTGTTTGGAGGGAAGCATATGTTGCTCTAAAACCTTTATATACCTTTCAGCATTCACAGAGCCTTCCAAAACATGCAAGCTGCCCATACCGTATGCACTTATGCACCCCCATACCATCAGAGATGCTGGCTTTTGAACTGAACGCTGATAACATGCTGGAAGGTCTCTCTCCTCTTTAGCCCGGAGGACACGGCGTCCGTGATTTCCAACAAGAATGTCAAATTTGGACTCGTCTGACCATAAAACACTATTCCACTTTGAAATAGTCCATTTTAAATGAGCCTTGGCCCACAGGACACGACGGCGCTTCTGAACCATGTTCACATATGGCTTCCTTTTTGCATGATAGAGCTTTAGTTGGCATCTGCTGATGGCACGGCGGATTGTGTTTACCGACAGTGGTTTCTGAAAGTATTCCTGGGCCCATTTAGTAATGTCATTGACACAATCATGCCGATGAGTGATGCAGTGTCGTCTGAGAGCCCGAAGACCACGGGCATCCAATAAAGGTCTCCGGCCTTGTCCCTTACGCACAGAGATTTCTCCAGTTTCTCTGACTCTTTTGATGATGTTATGCACTGTAGATGATGAGATTTGCAAAGTCTTTGCAATTTGACGTTGAGGAACATTGTTTTTAAAGTTTTCCACAATTTTTTTATGCAGTCTTTCACAGATTGGAGAGCCTCTGCCCATCTTTACTTCTGAGAGACTCTGCTTCTCTAAGACAAAGCTTTTATAGCTAATCATGTTACAGACCTGATATCAATTAACTTAATTAATCACTAGATGTTCTCCCAGCTGAATCTTTTCAAAACTGCTTGCTTTTTTAGCCATTTGTTGCCCCCGTGCCAACTTTTTTGAGACCTGTAGCAGGCATTAAATTTTAAATGAGCTAATTAAGTGGATAAAAGTGTACAATTTCTCAGTTTAAACATTTGCTACGTTATCTATGTTCTATTGTGAATAAAATATTGGCTCATGTGATTTGAAATTCCTTTAGTTTTCATTTTATTAAAATTTAAAAAACGTCCCAACTTTTCCGGAAATCGGGTTGTATATATATATATATATATATATATATATATATTAGGGATGCACCGGTTGACCGGCCAGAATTCGTTTTTTGGTCTTTTTTCGGCCGTTTTTTCCAAAAGTGCGCCCGCGTGCACAGACTACATTGTAATCATTCGCTGTGCCATTTGTGTGGAAGTATTTCGAAATTTGTGCCCAGGACACAGGCAGCCGTTCAGCACTGGAAGTGCAGCGCTACATGTCTGAGGCACAGATAACAGGAAGCAAACAGCCTACTGCACAAAGTAAGAGCCCCTTTCCAGCGCTCACTGAAGCTGCGTGAGCGTACTGTACCTGTCCGCGCCCTGCACAAGAGGAGACAGTGAAGGGATGTTCAGCTTAACTTCTCACATGTTGGATGAGAAAAGAAACGGACTAAACTGTGACAAAACTTTATTTTTATTTATTTATTTATTTTTGGCAAAGTAGAACTTGCATACATGTTTGAAAAGCCAGAAGTAAACGTCAGTGCTGTATAGGATGATTATTTTTATTTTACCTTAAAATTACATCGACTGAATTTGATTTTAAAATCACCTGCTGTAGCACACTGAAAAAAAGTGTTTCATTCATCCAATTAAAAAAATTTAGGGTAATGATTCACATCTATATTTTTTAACTTGAGACAATAGTTATTTATTTTTCATTGGCTCAAGTAAAAAAATATAGATGTGAATCATTACCCTAATTTTGTTTAATTGGATGAATGAAACACTTTGCATCTTTGTTTTATTCGCACCAACATTATTATATTTTAACTTTTTGGAATAATATTTATATAGCATACTTTTATTTAGTCTCACTGGTAAAGACCTTTAAAACCAAATTTAAAACCAAATTTAAAAACTAAAATACTGAATGCTGATGCTGAATGTGTGTTGATTGTGTTGTTTGGACTGTAGAACTATGCAGTTATTGCCTTTAATTTCACATGGTTACAGTTATCTTTTAATTTAAGGCCAGTTCTATGTAGTTTCAACGCAATTCAAAAACAAAAGCTAAATGCTGATGTCTGTACCATCTATGTTTGTATTGAATGAAGGCTACTTACTGTGCAGTTACTGCTGTTAATTTCAGATGGTTATGGTTATTGTTCTCAATAGCTAAAAGCCAGTTTGGCCTATTAAATACCAAATAAACATCTTGTTTATACACACTTTCCTTCTTTCTTGTTTGTTGCTTAAAGATAAAAAAAAAAAAAAACGGAAATTGGTATCGGCCAGTTTGCTCGTAAAAAAATCTGTATCGGAATCGGCCATGAAAAATCATGATCGTGCATCCCTAATATATATTTTAATGTGCACTTTAGTAACAAATTATTGACTATCTGAGATGATGTTGTCATAACACGTTGCTGTGGGTTGCATCTTGCTTCGCACTTGACTGACAGACAGACAGACAAAAGAAACCCGATCGTAACATTGCTAATAAATAGGCCTAAACTGCAAATTATCAGTCTATTTTTTTTCATTTATTTACAATTAACAATTACAGAAAATGATCAAACTTATAAAAAAAATGTAATTAAAAAATTTAATCCATTTAAGAATTTCAGTCCATTTTAATTAATTGCATGTTTAGCTTTGCCTTTATTTATTGTAAAATAACTCCACATGTTCTCTGAGAGCCTGCTCATTTTTAAATTTTATGTTTAATTAACATGTTGTTTTTAAATATAAAATAGCTTCTTGTTGAACACCACAGCCTTTATGCACATTTGATCTCTTTTATATATATATTTTTTTATTATTTTAGAGAAAATGAAGTTCTGAAGGTCCAGCTGAAGAAATATGTTGGAGCTGTCCAAATGCTGAAAAGGGAAGGCAGCCAAGGCAATGATGGTAAGGCAGTGTTCTCATACGATAGCATGTTTGATAAAATGTCGCCACTTCATAACATACAGCCATTTTCATATACTTTGGTGGTTAGTAGCATTGAAACTTTTTTAAACTTAAAACCAAATAAAACCACCTTATCAAAGTCAGACACATTAACATGAAAGATTTTGTGGAGAAAAGACTGTTAATTATAATTTGTGCAAAAAAAAAAAGAAGAAAAAAAAAGAAAACTGTTATCTGTGCAGTGTTGTGTTGGATGTGCAGAAATCCCAAGCCCCTGGAGGGCTTAGAAGGGTCCCAAAATTTTCTAATTAAAAAAAATGTAAAATATTGGATTGCACTTGTTCCTTCGCTTCTGCAGACTATTAGCATGTTTGTGATGAATGACATGACATCCCTCAGTGGGATGCTGTCATATGTTTGAACAGCCTGTGTCTATAATTTCACAGTTTTTTCTGCGATTTGGTGGGAATTTCAATTATCTCTACATCATTTCATCAACAGCTTGCATCAGATGAACATTGTAAGATTTTTCCATGCAGTAAGTTCAGTGTGGTAGCACGCTTTTATAATCAAAGTAAAAGTGTGCCCTGCAGGAGCTGAAATGCAAAGCGTTTATTAAAATTCCTTTTGGGTTGTTAGCATCTCAGCCCTCCTATAAATCCAGCTAACTGGGTGATGCACACTCATCACCAACTGGTTGCGAACCTTTATGATTGCGTTTTATATCTCTTTAATGGATTTGACAAACATGCTCATCTTCACAGATCAGTAGTTGGAGCTCTCACAGCTCGTCATTGCGTTGAGGTATTACAGTATCAGTCAGATCTGTGTGTGGAAGAGACCCACTGGAGAGTAAGCCTCAGAGAAACCATCCAAATGGATGCCTAATAAAGAGTTTTATACGGCTGGATCATGCTGTGTGTGCTGGTCTATTATGGCTCCTTGTTGGATGCACCTATAGCACTATTGATGCAAATTTCCCCATTGCTTTCTCTCTTCCTTGCTCTCTCTCTCCATGGTTGCAAGAAATAATACAAGCATAATAGAGGTGACTACATGCGAGTCTAATGCTCTTTTCGAAAACCTAGTGAGCTGTCTATGGAGGCTGCATTTTAAAGCATTGAAGATGTGCTCTCAACTTGATGTTAGGCATTGTGGTTCCTTGCCTTTAACCAAACGTTATGCAGTTTTACCCACATTTTATAATAGCATTGCATGTATCCTTCACAGAAAATGCATTCCGAGAATGCATTGTGACCAGCTCAAGTGAAAAGATGTGATGTAATTTGTTTTTACGAGTATCAATTAAAGTAGTTTGGTGTAAACAAATTATTTTTCAAATATTTCAAATACTTCCATATTTGGTTAGTCTAATCTAGCATACAGTTTTAAGTAAATAATGACTGAATTTAAATTTTCAGGTGTTTTGTTTAGATTTTTTGAAATACTTATTACTGAGCTATCTTTGCATAGTACTATCATCAAACTATTTAAGTCTACAATATTTATATGGTGCACTGCCTATGTAGAGCACTCACCTTTGAGGTTCTGTGACTGTAAGGATGTTGTCTGTGTAGGCTGTAGACAGGGATGCAGCTCACTAGATTGTAGAACAGGGCTTAAATGATTCCTCCCTCCATGTCTTCTGGGATAATGATGTGTCCGTACTATACTCTGACTTTGACGTTGAACAGCAACTGAAAATGATGGTAGGGACACATCAAACTGATATACAAGCACACAATACAAGACTTTGTCATGTCCTGTCAGACTGTGCGCACATGATATGAGCTCTTTTGAAAGTTTTGCTTTAATGATAGTGTGCTACCAATGTGATCTTAGGTGAATGCAAGCTTCTGAGATCATGATATGTTTAAAAATAATTCCTTGTGATTCTCTAAAGTTGAACTGCTATCACGTTATTGCAAGTGTTTGATTGGAGCATGCAATTAGATAAACGCCTCGCTTCACCAAAATGTGAAATTGAAGAGTCTTTTTCATTCCCACATCAAATATCCTTTTATTAGGCATTGGAAGTGAACAGGAAATCATGCAACTGAGAGAGGTTAAGTGTCTTGTCACTTGTAGAGGCTGCAAAGAGAGCAGAAACAGCTGGGGTTTCCGTTTTTTGTTTCTTTTCTTTTCTCCGGAAATGTGGATGAAAGGGAGAGTCATCAGTTCTGGGATAACCCGAGCTGAGAGAACCCTACATTTGTCTCAGATGATGGATTGTAGTTCTGCGGCTTGTTATAATAAATAAATCTTTATCTGGGTAGGGTGAAATAAGAATTTACAGGAATGGGTCACAGAGGTTGACTAGCTGTCCAACAACCAACTAGTCGATTATTGTGGTCAACAGTTTTATCTAGATTCCTTTCCCCTTTTTAATTTGTAAAAAAAGATTTTTAGCAGTGATGCTCTAATTAGTATTTTAACACTGTGCCGTTTATTTTTTATTTTATTTTTTTTAGCTGACAGTTTGCATAATTTCAGAAAAAAAGTTAAAAAAAACTGTTTCATACTTTTCCATTCTGTTAGCTTTTTTTGAACAAAAACTTTTGCAACTTTTTTTTTTTTTTTTAAGAAATCTATACTTTTATTCCGCAAGGACCGTTATCAAAGTGAGAGTAATGACATTTAATTCTAATAAATGCAGCCTTTGTTGGCGTTATAGACTTCTTTCAAAAACATTCAAACATTTTCCATCAACATTACATCAGCACAAACATTTTACCAACCTCAACCATTTGAATGTTGGTGGGCATGATTAATTCTGTCTTTTTTTCTTTCTTTCAATATTTAGATATGTAATTAACCACACTAAATTACTTTAATTTACATAATTGTTTTTAAATGTACTTTGAAAGTTGTTTCTTGTGGTTAATTTATACTGTGCTGAAAATCCTTTACCTAATTTGGTGTTCCCAGTCAAAAAGGACTAGCTTGATCATTTTTTATCTTTTTCTTTTTCAGTGTATACTACACAGTAAGTAGTTAGTTCTTCATCAACTATAGTGTACACTCTCAGACTATTCATATGCTGCCCAGGTCTATCACAGTGTGAGATTTTGGCACTAAAATTGCAATGGAATCGCTGCTTCATCAACCCTCTTTGACTTGTAATGCATTCATTACAGAGCCTCTGACAGGCTAAATGAATCTTAGCTCAGGAAATGGATCTGGGTGCTATTTAAAAACGAATAAACGTGCCGGGCTTTGCCCGTCTCCAATGTTAATGAGTCAGTGAAGGCCATTATTCACTAGTACAGCCAGAAAAGCATTAATAATTTCATGTTTCAAATTCATTACAAGGCAGATTGTATTTACTCTTCCCCGTTGGGAAGTGAAGCCGTTTTGTTGTTCGCGCCTCTGCTTTGGTAGAGAGGTGTAGATGAGTGTGCAGCCGTGTGTGGGTAATGTGGGTTATTGTGTTTACTTTGACTAATGCGGTTCCCCGTCGTGTTTGAGAGAGCTTGGTCTTTATTAATCAGAGGGGTGCGTTCACAGCAGAGTGGAGATGAGCAGCGGCGTAGGCGGGGCCAGGTGGTCTTCAGCAAGGGGGATGACGTACCTGATCACCTGTTAATGAACTGTGTTAATGAACATTTTAATCATCGCCCGCAGGTTAAACAGGGACCTCATAACTCTCGGCTCGAGTCGTGTCCGTTATTGGACAGCCGTCGTGCCTGAAGATAGAGAGGCCAGGCAGGTGTACACCAGATACCTCTGTGGGAGCCCCTGGACAGCGATGGCTTTTATTGCCTGTGGTTATTTTTCATTTGCTGTCAAGCCATCCTCCGACATCTCCACAGATGCGCCCCTGGCGACAGAGCGGGCACTCTAGTTCTTGGTTATGGTGGACCTCAAGATCTCCACTGACAGTCAGAGTGTGATGCCTGCACTAATTTGTAATTCGGGTCGTGCTGCACCACCAGAGAGAGAGAGAAACAGACAGGCGAGTAAAAAGGGCAGAGGGTGGACTACATTTGCCCATCATTACTCAAGCCGTTATCTCAGTGAGGTTCAATCTCAAATAAAAAGCACAAGGCGAGGCAGGTGAATAAAGACATCAGAATAAAAACTCTTTTGTCTGAGCTGTTTCAGCAGTAGGGTAACCGGATTTTTCAACACTAAACTTTTCTTCTGCATGATGTCAGCTTTGACAACTCTGAATTGATTAAAAACATCTATTAATAGGATATAAAACTTGAAACGAGTATTAATCACAAAATCTTCTCTGGTAAGAATAATATGTTGGATTTACTTAATATACATGCACTATTTTTGCATCACATTTTAAAAATGAAATGCATTTTTACAGTTATTTTATAATGTTTCCTGAGGTGCAGATATAGTTGGTGCTGTCAATCGATTAAAAAAAATTAACTAATTAATCACATTTTTTCCTAAAATTGCAATTAATCGTGATTAATTCCATCTAACATTAAAGTTTTTAAATATACTTTTATATTGCAATAATTTCACATTCAAATATTTAAAATTAATGTAGAAACAACAAAGTATATTTTTAATATTTGTTTAATGGCATCTTTTTTATGACAAGGTGATTTTTCTATTAAATTAATTTTTTATTTCTAATATTTAACGATTGATTATAGCTATTCAACATTACAGTATTTGAGAGCTATCAATTTTAATATTTAATAGACTTTAAAAATAACAACTTCTAATTTAAGTGAACTTCACATAAACCCATTATAATAAATGTCACTCAAATGTCGTAAGTAGGAAATATAAAGAAACTGAATAAAGTTTTCTAGATTAAATATAGATTAATCCTAAAAGCTACAAAAGTTATTGATTTCCTCTTTTTTTTTTTAGGGATGCACCATATCGGCCACCATATCGGTATCGGCCGATAAATGTTCATTCTTACTGTTAGCGTTATCGACCAAATAAGAAAATTTGCTGATAAATTAAAGAGCAGGTCATATGGGTTTTTGAAAAAAAATTTTTTTGCAGTTTGTAAGATAGGTATCATTCAATGTAAATAGTCTGCAAAGTTGTTAATCAAAAAAGGTGCATGATAAATAAAGATATTGTCTCAAAAAAGTGGATTCTGAACCTAGTTCAGATGAGTTAACAAGTCATTATATTTTAGAATCTTCTGCCTGTTACCTATATACATCAGAAGATAGCACATTTGCATAATCCCCATCCGCCTGTAAAATACGAACACTCTGACCTACCCACAAACACTTCCGCTAGGTAGTGTGTTTACATCATGTCGAGAAGACGCTGTATTTTACAATGTCTGTCAGATCTGCGTTATGTTCAGCAGCAGTATACTGGCTGAAAGGACAGGAAAATTAGTTTTACTGACATATGGCCTGACAACATTTCATCTGACCGCAGTTCACAGTTGTTTTACTGAAGCTCCTCGTCACCTGTACCTTTTCCACACTCGTTTGATATATGCGAAATATATGCGATCACTCAACATTCTTTACAATCAAGTAAATTAAAGTTTTGTCAACTTAACAATTTTAATGTTCTTGGTCTTGTCATGGACTCGTGTGCATTTTGACTCTGTATTAACTCGGACTCGAACATATTAGGAATCTGACTTATTAACGAGTCCACTCGAGTCCCAATCAAAATATTTCATGATTACGCTATTACTGTATGTTAATATTTCTTTAAATTGATATATGATTGTAGGGCCCTTTGATTTCCGCGATGCAGAAAACGCGGACGGAATTGCAGAATCCAGTCATAAAGACGGAATTTACAGTTTAACACGAAATGTCACAGGATTTGTTACATTTTGAATGATTTAATCAAAAGTAGGTCATTGCACTTACATCAAACCACGATATGGACTAGTACCTGTAAATATTAAGCTTGAAAAGTATATTTAAATATGAATCCTGCATGTTCTGCGTGTCTGTGTTAATGAATGGCGCAGAAGTGCGACTTCGTTTATTACACACACGGAAGCGAGCGTGACGCTCGCAGTCATTTCAGCTTCTGCCATCTCACTAAATGAGGACGTGAACACATGAGGAACATCTCCAAAACTGCACCAAGAGTCACTTCATGAGCATTTGACCGTTTGATTTGAGTAAAACTAGCGTCACATCACATACACAGAACTGTAAAGGTATTCACGGTATTTGCCAGAAATGTACATAGCCTACTACTACTACTACTAAAATGAAACAAAGATGATTTTTTTAAAGGAATAATCACACAACATTTCTTCCATGTTTTATTTTTATTAGTACATTTTAATAGTTTTTTTTATTTACTTTTAATAGTAAAAATGTCTGAGAGGGAATTTTTTTTCATAAAGCTATTTTAATATTACTTAATAAAAATAATATTAAGTTGTTTTATGCATTTAAATAATTAGACATGCTAAAACACAGAATTAGGTAACAATAAAACATATGGTGAAGATAAAATAAAAGATTTCATAAGGCCCTAAACATGTAATGTTTGTTAAACTTTTAATAAATTGTTGTGAAAATGAATGCGTTATGATTTTAATTAATTAGACCTGCTTTTTGATTAATACACAAGGATCTTAGAAAAATGAAAATGGAAAAAACTGAATTTGGGAAAAAATAAAACTGATTTCATAGGGCCCTATGATTAACACGTTCAATGATTGGTGATTTTCTTGTGATGTGAGATTGTTCACCACAATCTCGGGCCGACAATACCACGACTTAGGTGCCCTTGAGCAAGGCATCGAACCCCCAACTGCGCCCCGGGCGCCGCAGCATAAATGGCTGCCCACTGCTCCGGGTGTGTGTTCACAGTGTGTGTGTGTGTGTGTGTTGACTGCTCTGTGTGTGTGCACTTCGGATGGGTTAAATGCAGAGCATGAATTCTAAGTATGGGTCACCATACTTGGCTGAATGTCACTTCACTTCACTGAACTAACGTTACACTAACATCTAAGTGAAGAGGCAGCAGGACTCAGGATGTCTCATGAACTTAACACATTAACTGTTTAAAACGTCTGTTTCATCATCTATTATTCACTTTGCAATATAAGAGCCACAAAGAGTTTGTGTGCAGTAAGACTCTAAAAAAGAAACATTCTGTGACATGTGGCCTTTTTACCCTTAACTAATAATATTTTTAATATTATATATGGTGGGGAAGTCGTGGCCTAGTGGTTAGAGAGTTTGACTTCTAACCCTAGGGTTGTGGGTTCGAGTCTCTGGCCGGCAATACCACGACTGAGGTGCCCTTGAGCAAGGTACTGAACCCCCAACTGCTCCCCTGGCGCCGCAGCATAAATGGCTGCCCAATGCTCCGGGTGTGTATTCACAGTGTGTGTGTGTTCACTGCTCTGTGTGTGTGCACTTTGGATGGGTTAAATGCAGAGCACAAATTCTGAGTATGGGTCACCATACTTGGCTGTATGTCATGTCACTTTAATCAAGTAAATAAAATGTGTACATGCCATGTTATATTTTAAACACTGTTTGAGTATGGTACCAATTTAATTGTTTCCACCAAACATTTTACATACTCTTGAAGATTTCTTTAGGTCTTGTCTCAGACCCAATCTCTCTGGTATCGGTCTTGACTCGGACTCAACCCTCTTTGGACTCGGCCTTGACTCGGACTCAAATGAGCTGGTCTCGACTACAACATTGACTTAGGGTCTTTTACATAAAAAAGAGTTGAACCAGCATAAAACCAACATAAAAAAAGTTGAACCAATATAAAATGTTGATTTATTTGAAATATAAAGGTGGTGTGTCCAATCCCGCTCCTGGAGGGCCAAGATCCGGCAGAGTTTAGCTCCAAACATCTCTAACAACTACAAGCTTCACATGTTTCTAATGAGTATGAAAACCTTGATTAACTGATTCAACTGTTAAATTAGAGTTAAATTAGAGCCAAACTCTGTAGGTTTGGACATTCCTGATCTTTAACTATTGAATAAAATTGTTCTGTCTAGTGCTTACAGAAACTCTTTCAAATGTCAAACATAACAGCATTTAAGACTAGCAGCTCTTTACTCTCACTAAAAACATATAAAATAATTTTAACATTAATTCTCCTTATCCAGTCCTATGCAAAGCATGCTGGGAACAATAATCCCACTATGCAATTATAAGTTCCTACAACTTTTTTTTTTACGAAAGTCCCTCCTTCAGAAAGGTTTGAGGAGATGAAGAGTAAACGCAGGCACTGCTTGTACCTGGCCCATGCTAATGTGCCTCTCAGCGTGGTGACTTAAGCTCTTCAACATGCATGATGGTTATCGTGGTTAATTGAACCATTTCTCATTAACCTGGCAGCAAGACTGAGGAGATGATAGCTGCCGGCAAGTTTTGCACTTGATAAGCTTTTGGGAGACAGAACTTTTGTGTTTGTAGTCTTTTCATGCACAACTAATTGTAAACTAATAAGCATGAGAGTTCTGAGCATTATATCTGCGTCAAACTACAGACAAAATAAAAAAATGGTTTGTGGGTCGCCTTAACATGAATTTGAAATGAATTGCTGTATGCAATCTCTTTGACTTGCATTTTTCGATTGAAACTGGATATATGACAAAAGAAAAATGTAGGGTGATTTAATTGATCAGGAAAAACTGAGGCGCAAGTTTTTTTAAAAGAATAAATTATTACACTACATGCTGAATAAAGATTTTGAGGACTTTCTTTGACTTTCTTTGGAATGGCACCAGCATTCCAATGGATAGCAACAGCTTTAAATAGTGAATTCGCTTAAATTTGATAATTTTCTTACCTATTATTTGTGGTTAAGACAATTAAAAGTTTAGTTTTAGCCATTTTGGGCTCGGCCTATTTTTTTGTTGCCCTAGAGTGTAGGTTAATTGGGGTGGGGTAAAAGGGGTGGTGCTAGCGCAGTGGATAAGACACATGTCTTTGGTGTGAGAGACCCGGGTTCGAATCCACTGTGAGACACCAATGTGTCCCTGAGCAAGACACTTAACCCCTAGTTGCTCCAGAGGTGTGCAACCTCTGACATATATGGCAATTGTAAGTCACTTTGGATAAAAGCATCAGCTAAGTGAATAAATGTAAATGTAATGTAATTGTTCAGAATACTTTTAATTTGTGCAACTTAAAATGTTAAAAAAGCATTATTGTACTCCAAAAAGATTAACCCTAGATGCATTAAAAACTACAAAAATTGTTAGTTTATGATAGTTAATGATACCTTATTGCATTAGCTAATGATAAGTTTATTGTTCACTTGATTGTAGAGTGTTACCAGTAAATTAAACAGCAGTTATTCAGTGCAGTTTTAGCATAATATTTTATATGATTTGCTGGCTACTACACTTATACAATTTTGCAGGTTAATAATATTTAAAAGTAACATACTTTTAAAGGCCATAGTTTCAGAAGTAATACTTATTAATACCAGAATGTTGATGTAGTGTCTTGCTGGGACAAGACAAATCTAAATTTGTTGATTTGTGATGATTGATTAGGCTAAAATTATGTAACATTTTTGGGTTTTTGAGATGAATAATGAGAAAAAAATGTCTATGGTTGAATTATTGACAACTTTAATAAGGCTTTCAAGACTAATTGGTTCTGTGTGCTGCTTAGTTTTTATAGTAATATAGTTTAATAGTTTATATATATTATTTATTTAATCATTTATAATTTGCAGTGTTTCAGTAAAAACTCATGTTTAAGAATGATTTAATGATCTTTCTCATTCCGCAATCAGCATGCCCTTCACCAAGAATCTAATCTAAGAACAGAGTTTCTTTACTTGTCTCAGAGCAACCTGATGCTCACTTGAAAAGCTTCCCTTGCCTAAGGGTTACATAAGCTTCCATTTTCAAAGATTTCCAGTTGCCCTTGTCTGCAACATGAAGCAGTACCCTTGCCCTCATATTTTAGGTTGCATAATGAGGTCTGTGTTTATTAATTATGCAAACAGACATTTTGACATGTTTTTTTCATGCACATTTTGATGCAGCTGACCTCCATGATTTAGTGCTCCCTTACTGCTGACACACTGAAATCTTTCATGCAGAGTACATTTCGAGAAGGTTTTCCTCCCTTCTTTCTCGCAAACTGTTTGAGCTGATTTACATTGGTTCTTGCATCTCTGAGTTCATCACTGTGACATCTGATATAAATTTAGCCAAAACCAGGAACTATTGGACCATCTGTTTGCTCCAGCTGAGCTCGCCTCATAAACGTCTCAAACAGCAGCTGCCATCGCTATTACAGAGAAAAGAAATTGTCCCAGCATCATTAGACCTACAGGCTTTTCAAACGTGACTGTATTATTTCTGATTCATACTCTTCTCCTTGTGCTAATTTTTGTACTACAATGGGGTTTTCAAGGGAAAATATTCATGTGCTGCCAAATCAGATGAACATTTAGTGAAATGCTTGAGGTCAGTTTGGTTCGGACTCATCATGTTCATCATTCTGAGGAGCGTTTGAGATGACTTATCACACCCAGCTCATGTTAGACAGGTTTATCAGAAACATGTGCCATATGACTGTGAGGAATCTAAAGTTTGCATCACAATACTCAATCTTATTAACACTTTGCCACTGGTGACTTAATATCTAATGGCAGTTTAATCTGAACAGTAATTAGATGCTTGGCTGATTAAATCGGATATGCATGTTGAAGCTGATTTATGTATTTGCATGGATGCCAGGGGAGGTGGTTGCCTCAATTTCCTGCAAGATAATGTCTATCCTCTGCCTTCAAGAGCTTCTTAGTAAAATCTAATGTTCTCCATCAATAAGGCAGTCCATTGCACAGGTTGTTCCTTTTAGTGGAGTGTCTGGGAACAATTTGAGGCAATTTTATTGGACTTTAGAATTTAGAGAATATTTGTTTTGGTTTGTGTTTTTTATTTGGTGTTTATTTCTTGGACCAAATTCTTCATGGGAAGGGAATTATTTTTTAATAGAAACTTATTCATTATTTATATAAATATTTATTTGTTCAAGCATTGTAGACCTTTTTTATACAGCATGCTGTTTGGAGTAAATAATGACAAAATGTTCATTTTCGGATGAACTATCCCTTGAATTGTTTTGTGTTGCAAACATTAATCTGCATCAAAAATGTGCATCACATAAGGAGTCATAATGTCACGGGCCTCGCAATTTCTACAGCCGTTCGTTTCCTTGATGATATTTTTGGATTTGACTGTTCAGTGCTGAGAGCCTCTGGATATTTAGATTTATCACATAAAGATGCTCTGAGAAATGAGCAGCTATGCATTTTACAGCTCATCTTAGTGTGGATGGACTGTTATCTGCCCACGGGGAGAACGTGATTCTCAGAGAAATTGCACAGAATAACATCTTCCTCAGGAGTTGTTTTCTGGTAACCTTGCAGTTCTTTATTCATAACGATTTAAAGATGGAAAATCACTCTGCCATCTGCTGTCAGGAAATGTTTTTAATGGATAGTGGATTGTGTTCTCTGACTCATTTCGGCATTATTTTTCAACAATAGGAAAGTTATTCGCTGACAAGACAAGGGATTTTTTTTGGACATGTTTTGTTTTTATTAGTTTCATAAATATTCTAAGTAAGGCTAGGGAAAATAATGGCTACATGACACCTTTGATTGAACATGATTGTGGAATTTAAATTGCATTGCTTGGAAATTAGATGTGAGGTGGATGCTTGAGTATTTGAGACCATATTCAGTTAGTGAAGGTGTCATTTTTAATATGCTGGTGTATCAGTTCAGCTTGCACAAGATGTAAAGCCCACAGCATTGTATATGACGCCTGTTGGAATTGAGAAATACTTCTTGTAAATTCTGTCCTTGATTACAGCCCGTCCTTTAATGGCTTTCTTGAACACTATGTTTAACCCTACCAGATGTTTATGAGATTGCTCACTTAACAGAGTGTTTTTTTGTTTGTTTGTTTGTTTTTTAAAAAAGGGAAATGTGGGAGAGAAATAAAAACTGAGGATCATGGAAGCATCTATAATGTAGGATAAAGGAAATTTGAAAATGTGGTCCAGTGACACGACCTGTATTAAGGCTAAATTAAGCCATTGGGGATTATGATTTATATATCAAATAAATAAAATGTAAACATGTGTTATTTATGCAATGACCTTTTTAATAATGCACAAATTGTCACATTATAGAGTATTTATGTTACATATTTGTATTTTCTTAAAATATCCTTTAAAGAAATGTTTTTAATATAGTGAAACAATTGTGGTTTTCATCAACAGTGTGGTCTTTTCTTTTCTTCTTTTCTTTTTTTTTTAAGAAACAATGTTAAATTCTTAAAAGAAAAAAAAAAGTTACAAAATTGTACTGATCAAACTAGCACATTATTATTCCAAATACAGTACCAACTGTCAGTGTTGCAGGGAAATATGAAATGTTGCTGTCTCCTCCTCGCAGTTTTCCAAAATGTAAAAGGCTGAAGAAGCTTCTTTAAATTATTTTTGGGGCAGGAAAAAAAATCCTTGATCGTCGTCTTGGAACAATGGGTTTCTCTTTGTCAGAGCTCCCACAGATTCTTTGAAGAAATGTTTCCCCTACTTCAAAATGTAATGGTACTTGCTGCATTTAGAGGCAATGTTCACTACCACTATTCACTTCCTCCAGGATTTCACAAGTGTTTTTTTTTTGTGATTTTTCAGATCAAAATGACTGTTTTTGCTGCGATGATATTTGCGAAAATTTTTTATTGTTTTGCAGTGAAAATATACAGACAACATTCTTCTAACACTGTTATGACTTTTCTGACTGCGAGAACCACTGTAGGTCTCCAGACTAACGTTTGAGGACACCAGCACCAGTGCCATTAAGTTCTACAAAAGGTGTCACCAGGACCTGACAGTAAAGCACTCACCCTAATCACACATGTTCATCTTGGAGACATCTAATGTATGCATTTACATATGTTAGATGTATTTTTAAGAGTGCTTGTTCATCTGCAGTATGTCTCTAAGATGTTTCCTGTCAGATGTCAAATAGACATTTATTAGAATGCATGTGGAACTGCTTCTGAGACGTTTATCAGAGTGTACAGTAGATGATTCCCAGATCTTTAGCAGACTGCTTACAGATGTAATAAATATATTTACTGCTGTCATTCATAATGTCTAAATATAATTTAATGAATACAAAAATATATAGGCTTTATATATATAGGGGAGTGGAAATGGCCTATAAGTACTTCTCTGCAGCCATCTACTAGTGTTTGCTTTCCTACATCATGAAAAGGTGAAGTCGTGGCCTAATGGTTAGAGAGTCGGACTCACAATCGAAGGTTTGTGAGTTCGAGTCTCGGGCCGGCAGGAATTTTGGGTGGGGGGAGTGCATGTACAGTGCTCTCTCCATTCTCAATACCACGACTTAGGTGCCCTTGAGCAAGGTATCGAACCCCCAACTGCTCCCCGGGCGCCGCAGCATAAATGGCTGCCCACTGCTCCGGATGTGTGTTAACAGTGTGTGTGTGTGTGTTCACTGCTCTGTGTGTAGGGCTGTCAAAATTGCTCAAAATTGACGTCGAATATTCCCTCTAAAAAATACACGAATATTCGAACTATTCGAACATCTGGTTGCGCATGTTGTCAATGACGCGCATTATGTCAATAACAGGCAAAAATAATACAAAGAGACATAACTACTTGTATAGATAGTCTATTTAAGTTTAAACATATATGACAACGTATTACCTACACAAAAACAAGGAAATCAACTAATGGCCAAGACTGCAGACCTCACGCTCTCCCACCCTCACGTTCTCTGCGCATAATGGTTTAAATGAACAAACAAATTTTTGTGCAAGCAATTTAAGGTCGCGACTGTTGTCCCAAATATAGCAGGCTTCATTCAGTGATTGAAACAAATATTATTAATATTAATTGAAGTTTTACAGCATATAGAACTGACATTGAATGCTCCGAGCGAGCTGTGCTGTGGTAAACATGGAACTTTTCCTTGACATGAAACGATAAATCAAACCTTGGATCCATTGCTTGACAGAACTCCCCGAAGCGTGCCCCATCCGCGATACTGATCGGTCTCATGTCCTTAAAAATGAACAAAATTATTTTATCCGTTATGGGCTCTTGTCGTGTTGCAGACAAAGAGCTTGCGGCGGGCGATGCAAAGTAACGTTAAGTGTCAAGACGTGACTGTTTAGCTGGAGTTCCACACATTATGCCATGCTCATTTGGGTGCACATTTTTGAGATGTGACCTCATGTTGCTAGTGGTCGAATGGTATGCTAACTGTATCTTAAATAGCTTGCATACAACAATCTCGCGGGTCAAC
This sequence comes from Carassius carassius, assembly GCF_963082965.1. Lineage (NCBI taxonomy): Eukaryota > Metazoa > Chordata > Actinopteri > Cypriniformes > Cyprinidae > Carassius > Carassius carassius. The sequence continues at coordinate 13,830,556 of NC_081793.1, read as the reverse complement.
AATTTTACCTCATTTTCTCTGCTGCGGTCGAGTTGGGCTTTGCACTTGCTGGCATCTTCAATGAAGATGCGTCAACTTTCAGCAGTGATGCTGTGCCAGACAGTGCGACTTCTGTGAGGCTGTGACCTGTCCCTGAACCCTCAGGCGTGCTAGCGCGCCACCCGCAAAGCAGACAACCACGCCTCTACTACCGCGGGCCTTTTTTTCCACATTTTTTTTTATTCAAATATTAATTTTCACCTTCGAAATTAGTTTTTTTTTTAAACTATTCGAATACATATTCGAATTTAGAATATTCGTTGACAGTCCTATCTGTGTGTGTGCACTTTGGATGCGTTAAATGCAGAGCACGAATTCTGAGTATGGGTCACCATACTTGGCTGAATGTCACGTCACTTTTAGTTTTATACATAGCGGAAAGCTATTAAGGATGAATAAATATTGTCACATTAAAAATAACTTTCAAGTTCGGCAATACATAAAGCATTGAAGTGCTGGGAAAAGTTGTGTGAAGCATTTAAAATCACTTGAAAACATTAGACCATTTCTGCCACACGTTGTCCCTGTAGTTTACTGTTGTCCCTGTAGTTTACTGTTAAATCCATGGTCAATGCTGGAGATTTTGTGTTTATTGAATAATGTTTTTCCTGGTTTCTACATCAGTGGTGTTTGCTCTGATATCTGTAGCTTTAACAGAATTCTTCGCTGAAATTGAATGCTTCTCACAAGATTTCACAGAGATTCTGTGGTGAATTTGACTTCTGTCTTCACTGTATCTTCCTGCACTGTGTACCTCAGTGTTTCGTATCTGTCCGTGGCTCCGACTCCAGCAGATAAACGATCTGCGCAACCCGAACTAGTAGCGCGGATTCGTTTCGCTTTCAGTTCGTTTATCCAATTTAGCTCTTGTACATCGGTCATGATGAGAACACAAGGCCTTTCTTTGACTGAATGCGTATTGCGATGATGTCACGGGATGCTTCTAAGCCAAAATTATGCGAAAAATTTGTGACAATTACGAAAATTTTTGCGAAATTTGCTGGTGGCGGGGCTGAGAGCCGTGGGAATGGAGTGAGGCCGGTGGAGTAATTGAAGATGAGTGACACCTGCACCGGTCCCGAGACCCACGGAGGAGCTCCGGAAGGATAAAGGGAGGAGTAAAGACAGTGAAGGACGAGAGAGGACCAGGCCTGGATTTTATTTTGGGTTTTGGTTTTGTTTGTGCACGCCAGTTGTCCGCGATGGGCTGTCGCGCTGTTTTGTGTTTAGTTTATTTTGAATGTTCGCCGGTTCCCGCCTCCTTCCCGTGACTATGAACGTATACAGTGTTACATTGGTGCCGAAACCCGGGAGGAAGGAGGGACACACTGCCGAAGATCCCTCACCACTGTGGTGAATCTGCGATGCCATTGAGCATGGCGGAGCAGTCTGCCGACAAGGACGCTCGAGACAGTGGGCTGGATTGAGTTGCCGGGGGGGCGGATTCCGTGTGGATTCCGGATTCCACCGGCCTTGCTCCATTTCCACGGCTCTACACATAACATATATATACAAATAGAAAAGAGTTATTTTAATTTAAGTAATCGATTAGCCCATGTTGTAAATTCCTGTAGTCTGTGCTGTATCCTGCTGTGTACAGCTGATTTGGATGCATGCGAGTTGAGATTAATTCGTATCTCATAACCTGTAGCCAACCGCCTCTGAATCCCCCGGGGACTGAGGTGGAGCTGTCCTCTGCTCTTCGGATATTATTGTGGGTCAGAGGTGGCGCACTGATGGCCTCTCCAGTGGGATTCATTTCAGCTCCCTCCAGAGGAACGTGCTCTCTGTACCTGCTTATGAATGCTGGGTGTGTGAGAAGAGTATCGTAGCCAGTGTCAGGCAGCTAGCTCTCATAATAGAGCATGATAGCATCAGACTACCACTGTTCCCTTCCGCCAGTCAAGATATGGCCTCCACTGCACTCTTTCCCAATCCTCAAAATAGTAAATGTCTAAATTACACTTGCTAATGGCATACAGAGATGGCGATTCTTCTATTTTGCTCTCCCGCCACTTGGTTTTTAATTCCCTCTCTATCAGGAACAGAGCACATCTAATTTGATATGAAATAAAAGGCTTTCTCTTATCAACAATTTGAAAAGAAGAGTAGCGGGGGGCAGGAGAGGACTTTTGCATGCGGCCACATCACAGACACCCAACCTCCTGTCTTTTTATGAACAGATGGGGATATCAGGGCTTTATGCAGACCCTACTTGTCATTTTTTAATGATTAAAAGAAGTGATTAATATACTAATCAAATGCAAAATTTGTCTCAGTTCTTTGCATTTTATTATTTAGGGCTGCAATGATTGGTATGGTGCAGCAGTTCTCAAACCTTTTGAAAACCTTTCAAAGGCCTCCAATTCTCCAAAAATATTTCCTTTCGTATTTCTTCTGTAATTATGTCAGTGTTGCTTGTTTTCAAACTTTATAAACAATAAACTGGGAATTTGTTGATATACTAATAATATATTTTTAATATTATATAGGGCTGCACGATTATGACAAAAATCATAATTGTTGATTATTCTCTTGAAATTGTAATTGCAATTATTAATTACGCTTATCACAATTTACATTGAGAGATGTTAATACCATTGTTTGATGCAACTGAATGCCGTATTTTTAAATTAAAATAAACAAGCTGAAAACACTCTAGCTGAAAAACTTTTAGTGCTTTTCTATAGTATTAACCCTCTGGAGTTGATTCATGCATATATGCGTTATGAGGCATTTTCTCCTGATAACCCCAAAAAGAACTTAAATTACAATTAGTTTTGATCGTACAGATAAGAGCAATACATCAATCGAATCTTTAAAGGGTCTACTTTTTTTTGTATACAGACATAATAACAACAAAACTTTGTGCATTTATAAAATAAAGATATCAAACAAGGTGTGCTGTCTGCAGCCTTTGTCTGCGGTGATCTTCATTTAGAAATGCGTCATTAAAATGAACTGTAACTCAGTGAATACTCAACGAAGAGACATGAGAGATATATCTATAGAAAGCTCTACTTTTAAACTAAACAAGTGCTGCTGAAAAAGATATTCTGTGCTAAAGTAATCCATATGAAAACAACGCGATGTCCGTTTTTTCACATCTCCCTTCACTATCTTCTAATGCGACCACGCCCCCGCGCTGAACGCGCTTTTGAGATTCTAATGTTTCACTGAAGCATGCGGCTTGAATAATAATAATAAATAATAATAATAAGTTTAATTTTATATAGCGCCTTTCCAGAGCTCAAGGACACTTTACAATAAACAAACAACAATAAAGGCAGTTGACAAAGACAGCAGACAGAACAACAGTAGGCAATTGAGAGTGCAAGTACAGTAAGTGAGAATTGGGTAGATGGGGCAGCAACCAGCAGAAAAAAAAAACTAAGAACTATAACATTCAGAAAAAAGGATTTGAATTCAGAGATAGTGTTAACAGAACGGAGTGATCGGGGGAGAGAGTTCCACATTTTGGGCGCAACAACACTGAATGATCTGCCCCCCATTGAAGCAAGGCGATGCCGAGGGACAACGAGAAGGCTGGAATCAGCGGATCGTAAAGAGCGAGTAGGGGTGTAGGGGAGAAGCAGGTTACAGAGGTAGGGGGGAGCCAGGCCGTGCAGAGACTTAAA